>NC_138555.1:56805351-56935913 GCF_964273705.1 Natrix helvetica | reverse complement strand
CAAGCTGATCATGTTTTTTAATGGTATCCTGAAACATTTCTTTAACCTCCTTAATTTCTTTGCGTAAAAAAGCATTTTCTTCCCTTATAAAGTCCTTGAACTCCTGATAATTTATTGTAGCACCTGGGGAAGCCTTTTGTTCCGTTGCCATAATTAATAATTCTTTCAGCCGCCTCTAGCTGTCACCATTCAATTAACTTTCGTTTTCCTTAGGTATTCAGCTGTAAATTAATACTTGCAAATGTTTCTTTCTAAGTTGCTCGAAGTTAAAACGTTGACATTTAAGTAGTTCAGGTTATGTAAACTGGCTTAAAGATTGTTAATAGTTAGGGTTGTTTCAGCTGTTCCGCCTTTACTGCCCCGGCTATCAGCAAGTAATTAGCTTTCGTTTTCTGTAGGTTTTCAGCTATAAATCAACGCCATTTTGAATCCTTTGTTCTAAGCCCACGCCTCTCGAACTCAGCAGTAGCGTTCTTTTTAAAAAGTTTTTTTCCCCCCCAAATAAGACTTAAAATACTTGCAAAAGTCTTCCTTCCTTCTTGAGATGTTGAGATGTTGAGGCTGTTCCCGGCGACTGGCTCTGCTAATTAGCAGAGGTTATCAAAAAGACAGGAGAATACAACAACTGCGAAGGGGGGCAAACCTCGTCGCACTCCAGAGGCTATAAATCCTCCTGGAGGCTACACGAGGGGCTCAACCCGACAGCTGAATCTCTCCCTCATAAATTCCAAGAATTTAAGAGTGTCCAAGGTGTTAAAGATCGTAAAAAAACACCTCTAACTGTCTCTTGATCTGACAAGCTCAAAGAAAGCCTGCCATCGGCGCCAGGAACAACCGGAAGTCACAACAACCAGTATTTTTGACCCAGGGCAGGATCAGACTGATTGATTAAGCTTTGACCTAACTCCAGCACTCTTTATAGTCCCCTTTTCTCAATTGTTGCAGGGGTCTGTTTTCCCTATGCTTTTCCCTTTTTCTTACAGGGTTTGTCAAATAATTGACTTTAGGTGTTGGGATTGGCTTACGGTTCTGTCCCCAAGCATAAATGATGCACCGTTGGCAGGAGCAGACCTGTACCACATCCTGTAACTTGATTCCACCCTGTTTTTCGGGATTTATAGCATCCTCGGATCTTTCTTTAAGAGCAGGGGGGGTTGCTTGGGTATTTTCGCAACATTGGGAACTACTATTCAAGACGTTATCACTTAGCAAGTCCTTTGCCAATAACAGCCAGAGCCACAAAAAGCTCATAATCATCTCTCACACAAAACTTCTCCTAACACAATTCTTTTATCCTACTGAATCACCGCATCATGGAGGGGTTATATATAGTTTAAGGGATGACAATATCAGCTTTGGGCAATCCACAAAACCAAATCTTATTTGCTAAACATATCACCCACAATCTGAAAACTCCTATTACACTGCAAAGAACCCATTCCCATGGTTCCTCAAACATAAGTGTCATCAGATGATTCATTTTCCTCTTGATTACATTTAATGATCTTAGCCTCAGCACCCGTCTTCCTCTGGAGAGGACAATTCCTGAGGGATGAATATGCAATACAACAAATAAGTACATTCACTAAAGCGAGAGATAGTACAGTTATGACTATGAATACTTGGCTTGCCATTTCCTGACAGGTGCTCACACTTTCTAATACATCTTATATCTAATAAATGAAACGTTGTCTTCCTCCTCCAAATCTTCAGCTGTACGTCGAGATGTCAGCTTCCAAGGGCGTGACTTCAGTACGGCCTCTTCTGCCCCGTAATTCTGCCCATTGCCGGTAGGGCAGTTTTTAGGGGGCATTTCTTTAAGCATATCACTAGAGTACGGGCTTCTTCCTGGTCTGCCTCCCAATACTCATCAGCAGCTGGCTCAACTCGAGTCTAGTGAATCCAAAACTTGGATTCCAACACTTTTACTGTGAGTGGAGAACACATGACCACAGTATATGGGCCCTTCCATCTAGGTTTCAAATTCTTCCCTTTCCAGTGTTTTACCACACTCTGTCCCCCATCTGAATATTATGACTGGAAGTTGTTAAAAATGATGGGGGTAAGGGAGACAAAATACTGTTGGATTTCTTGTATTTATTTATTCAATTATCCCACCATTTGATTCACCCATGAGGACCCCAGCTGTCCTAGGTCCCTTATATGATTTTTCAAATTATGGCTTATAACCAGTTGTAAGGATCACTGGTGGGCCTCCCATGAAACAGGCCAAATTATGAGAAGACACGCAGTGTTCTAGGGATGGGAGCGCGCAAATCTAAATCTACACGTCCCTTTTATTGGTTACAAAAATGGGTGGTTACAGAAGGCAAACAAAGGAATAGCATAGGGAAGATTATGATTTCATACATAGCAAGACTTTACACGTGATTATAAAAGTAGTTACACAGCCAGAGATATCGCAACTAGAGATGAATGCCTTATTCTGAAACTCCCTCTTCATTTCGGGCAGAAATGGAATGTTGAAATGTTATCTGTAAAGAACTCCCTTTCGCCCAAGGACGGCCAGAGAGAAACGTGTTCTTTGAAGTTTATCGTGTATTCCCTTTTTGTGTATTGAAACCGAAGTTTCAGTCTTCACAAGGCACCAGGTTAATTAAAGATTGCGACATCTCCCCTGTTTTATTTTTTTTAAATACGCTGTCTTCCTCGTCCGATGGCATGTGAATATATTGAATACAACAACAGCAACAAATTATTGTTTTTGGTTTAGCTAAAAATGAACAGGCTACTCGAGACCATAGCTGTAATGCGTATGTCTGTACATAACCTTTCCTTTATTCCCACATCTGGTTCTGCTAATTAAGTGAGCTTGTAGGTATCCAAGATAACCAACTACTGAGATCATGGTAGCTTTGTACGCATGTCTTTTCGTAAGGTTACCTCTCATTCCTTAATTCAATAGCACAAATGATGACTAAATAACTTAAAGCATTTCCCAACAGACCTGTGGGTAACCAAGCCCAAAAGCTTTCCCACCAAGATCCTAAGGTATCAATTTTCAAATCAAAGGCCAAATTGTGTAAAACATTGAATTGGTACTGGATAGTTCTGGATTCATCTGAAAGATTAAAACAACACATTAATTACTAAACTAAAATAGCTAAAAAGTAGCATTAATTATTTTTACCAAATTACATACAAACGCATTAATCTCAGAGTCACAAGTGATGTCTGAAGTTGCTGTTTGGAAAGCAACAAAAGAATTAACTAGCTAAAGCAACATTGTGCTTCACTAATATTAGCAGGAATGTAATTAAAAGTTTCGTGACCATATGTAAAAAACCATCCTTGCAGGAGCCAAACATAAGCAAAGTGAAAGGAAATCTCCTCAAAGCTGTGCAATTTAAAGCAGGTGAGCTAATATGGAGACAGTAAGGCTTTTTACAATTAACCTCTTTTGCACACGTTATATTCTCAGGAACTGCTACTATCAGTGTATACAAAGCAATTGCATCAGGGGGAGGATCATAAGCAATTAATCCCCAATGAGAGATAGTCTTATAGTTCAAACCAATGAAGTGTTGAATTACTGCAGGCAAGATTCAAACAGGATCCAAACATGTAGAAAGTAAATGTTTCATGTACAGTTCAAATCAGTGTGTGTGATGTTAGCTGCACCCATAGATTTTTACTTCAGTCACTGTTCAAATGAGTTTTTGGGTGAGATGACAGAACAAGTAAACATAAACAAATGATGATGAATGAATTGGCAAAAAATGGCAGCGCATTTGTTCCACGCGTCGTTGTTTCAGCACTGCTTGCGCTTTTGGTGGTTTTTGGTTTTTCACATCACTGGACAGCTGTTTTGGCAAGATCGTATTGGCCGCTGTGCTGTCTGTAAAGTCACCTTGGTCATCTCTGGAACTGGATTTGGGAACTGGTACCACAATATTTTTGGCTGGACAAACATCACGTACTAGAATCCACAAAAATCTGTAGAAGCAAGCACAGCATATCCTCATCTCCCTAGAGGGGGAGGCAAACAAACTTTTTAAATCTATTATGTTACCTATGCCAAATTAGCCAAATTGGGGTACACCAAATTGTTAGGTACCCCAAATCCCTCCTTTTTTATTTGTTTGAGAAGACAGTCCCTAAAGGACCAATTAACACATTCCACAATTGCTTGACCTGTGGAATTGTAAGGAAAAAAAAAACCCAAAAATTAAAACAATGTTCCAATTAGTACAAGATTACAAAAAGGCCAATGAAAAATAGGCCAGGCCATTATCAGTCTTTAAAAAGAAAGGTGTGCCCAAGGCAGTAAAGGCTGAAAAAAGATGAGAAATAACATAATTAGCTGTTACTCCTCATTAAAATGTGGCCAAAAAATAAAAATAGATAAATGAATTTACTTCTAAGGAGCCAAAAAGGAAACATAGGTGACAAAAAAGGATTACATAGGTAATTTTTATAAATTGTACAGGGGTTATTTAATTTAATTTTAATTATGTATATTATTGTTTGGATGGGTTTTTAAATTTATACCTGTACACCGCCCCGAGTCCCTCCGGGGAGAGGGGGCGGTCTAGAAATCTAATTAATAAAATAAATAATAAATAAATAATCCATATGCCATAGTGATTAGAGGCCAAATCATGAGGATTAACTTCCGTGTCCCCAGAGGGGGATGCCCCAAAACACTGGGGGCAAGATGAAACAATCTGCTTGGCCTGGTCAATAGGAATATGGCAAGATTGTGCCAGTCCCCTGGCATTTTGAAGAAAAAAGTAATAAAAAAAATAAATCTGAAAAAAAAACGTAGTTAAAACAGATACCTAGAAAATTAAAAATAAATTGACACACAGAGGCCGCGGGAAGCCCCTCTGCAGGGCAGGGCAGAGGAATTTGGGGAATATCTGCAGGATAAAATCGCTCAGATCCGGAGGGAATGGATCTCCCTCAGTGTTCCAGGGGAGACGTCCGACGCCAGTCTTGAGAGACCATTCTGGGAGGAGTTTGACTCTGTTGCCCCCGATGATTTGGACAGGTTGCGTGGGCGACTGCGAGCCACCACATGTTTATTGGACCCATGTCCCTCCTGGCTTGTACTGGCATCCTGGGAGGTCACACGAGGCTGGCTCTTGGGAATGGTGAACGCTTCGTTGAGTGAGGGGTTCCTACCAGCCGCCTTGAAAGAGGCGGTTGTGAGGCCCTTACTCAAGAAGCCTTCGCTGGACCCAACTGAGCTAGCTAATTATCGTCCGGTCTCCAACCTTCCCTTTTTAGCGAAGGTTGTAGAGAGTGTGGTGGCTACGCAGTTCCCACGCCACCTGGAGGAAAATGACTATCTAGACCCGCGCCAGTCCAGTTTCCGACCCGGACACAGCACGGAGACGGCCTTGGTCGCGTTGGTTGATGATCTCTGGAGAGCTAAGGATAGGGGTTGTTCCTCTATCCTGGTTCTGTTAGATCTCTCAGCGGCTTTCGATACCATCGACCATGGTATCCTATTGCGCCGGCTGGAGGGGCTGGGAGTAAGAGGCACCGTTTTACGGTGGTTCTGCTCCTACCTCTCCGACCGGACGCAATGTGTGTTGGCAGGGGAGCAGCGGTCGACCCTGAGGCCACTCACTTGTGGGGTGCCACAGGGGTCGGTCCTCTCGCCTCTCCTGTTCAACACATATATGAAACCACTGGGTGAGATCATCCGTGGTTTTGGGGTGGGATACCATCTGTACGCTGATGATACTCAGCTGTACATTTCCACCCCGAACCACCCCAACGAGGCCGTTGACGTGATGTCCCGGTGTCTGGAAGCCGTACGGGTCTGGATGGGAGACAACAGACTTAAAGTCAACCCCTCCAAGACGGAGTGGCTCTGGCTACCGGCCCCTCGGTTCAACCAGCTGACCCCATCGCTGGCCATTGGGGGCAACCAACTGGCCCCCGTGGAACGGGCACGCAACTTGGGCGTCCTCCTAGATGCCCGGCTGTCTATGGATGACCATGTGGCAGCCGTGGCAAGGGGGGCGTTCCACCAGGTTCGCCTGGTGCGCCAATTGCGCCCCCTATTGGACCGGGATGCCCTTCGCACAGTCACTCATGCGCTGGTGACGTCTCGTCTGGACTACTGCAATGCTCTTTACATGGGGCTTCCCTTGAGATGCACCCGAGGACTGCAGTTGGTCCAGAACGCAGCCGCGCAGGCAGTGATAGGGAGTACGAAGTACTCCCATGTGACACCACTCCTGCGCGAGCTGCACTGGCTCCCTGTAGTCTTTCGGGTGCGTTTCAAGGTGTTGATTACTATCTTTAAAGCGCTCCATGGCACAGGACCTAGCTATTTGCGGGATCGTATCCTGCCCCATACATCCCTGCGACCAATTCGCTCTCACAGGGAGGGACTTCTCCGGGTGCCGTCCACCAAGCAATGCCAGAGGGCGGCACCGAGGGGCAGGGCCTTCTCTGTGATGGGCCCAGCCCTCTGAAATGACCTCCCCCCCGACATCAGGACAACAACCGATCTCCGCTCCTTCCACATGAAACTCAAGACCCACCTGTTCCGACTAGCCGGCCTGGCTTGAATTATAGCTATTTTAATCCCTCTGGATACAATTTTAAATTAGGTTTGACTCTGGGTGTTTTAATTGTTTTTAATTGCTTTTTTGCTGTTTTAATTGATTGATTATTTATTTATTGTGTGTGTATAATGCTCTTTGTATATCTCCTCCTTGTCATTGTCATTATTTGTTATGTAGTAAATTGTACGCCGCCCCGAGTCCCTTGGTGGAGAGGGTGCGGCATATAAAAATGATTAATAAATAAATAATAAATAAATAAATAAATAAATAAATAAATACATAATGAAAGTCAGAAATGTAGTTAAAAAGTTTGTTGAGAAAAGATGTGAAAAGTTAAAATAGCAACAAACAATTTTTAGTGTTGCAAGAACAACTGTATTGCAAGGTAGGAAACTTTCATTTGAGTCCTTATAAGCAATTACTCCTCTCGTTCACCTTCCATCTAAAAAGACAGTCTTATGAAAGCAGAGAAACGAAAGCAATAGGCAAGCAGGAAAAGGAAAGTCATTAAACACGCAAGCCAAAGATCTTTAGGCAAATGATATGAAATACAGACCACATAGTCAGTTAAAGCACACTGAAGAGATAAGTTTGTCTAAAAATAAAATTGAAAATCAAATTGTGGAATAGGAAAAATAATATTAATTAAGTCAGTCCAATTTCTACAACAAACCCAAGGTTATTAATTCAACAACTGCCTAAAAAAATGGCAAAACATTTTGAAACGGAGTCTTTTTGTCTTAAAAAACATCAAAAGAGTTAGCTGACAAGTTACGCAATCCACAAATGGAATGCTGAAAATCTCATTAATCTTTTTCAACTGTGGCAAGGGCACGAAAAAGAAAAAAATCAAATAAAAAACTTTAAATAAACCGGCAGACGCAGACGGACGAACCCAAGTAAAGGTCCCCAACAACTGCCATAAATTAATTAGCAAAATACCTCTGTGTACATTTAAACAAAGAAAAATTGGAGCAAAAAAATTTGTATCATTTCATGCAGTTATATTTTTACTGGAACAATCTGCAATTCATACAATACAATACAATACAATAGTAGAGTTGGAAGGGACCCTGGAGGTCCTCCAGTCCAACCCCCTGCCTAGGCAGGAAACCCTATACCGTTTCAGACAAATAACCATCCAACATCCTCTCAAAGACCTCCAGTGTTGGGGCATCCACAACCCCTGGAGGCAAGCCGTTCCACTGACCAACTGCTCTAACTGCCAGGAAATTTCTCCCCAGCTCCAAGCCGCCTCTCTCCTTGACCAGCCCCCACCCATCGCCTCTTGTTCCACCCTCAGGTGCCTTGGAGAACAGCCTGACTCCCTCCTCTCCGCGGCAACCCCCGAGACATTGGAACAATGTCATCATGTCTCCCCTACTCCTTCCCCCTCTCAAGCTAAACATCCTGCAACCGTTCCCCACATGCTCTAGTCTCCAGTCCCTCAATCACCTTCGTTACCCTTCTCTGCACTCCCTCCAGTAAAAAATCATTTTTTATTTTTGAAAGCCAATTAGGTTATATCTTTGGGCTCCAATTAAAATATCATCCATATAATGATTTACCAAAGCCAATGAATAGCACTTATACAAAGAATTCAATTCTGCAACATAAATCTAAATTTAAAAAAAAACTAAGTAAATGTATAATCATATCTACCATATCAGGATCGTTCCCAAGACCAATAATTGTCCTCCAGCATTCAAAAGTAGCATTTCCCTTTGCTAATTTCACCAAAAACTTCATTTTAGCCTCAGAATTATCTATCTGTTGTTTTAAAACATCCTGCAATCTGTTAAACTGACACAGGCTCTTCCTAAAAAGGGGGAGGTGGGGGGAGGGAACATAAACCAGCACAGACTCTTTCTAAAAAGGGGAAAGGGGGGGGGAGGGAAGCAACAGGCATAGAAAAACTTCCTGAAGAGGGGGAGGTGGGGGGAGGTAAGAGGCAGACACACAGAAGATGGACTTTTCCTGACCAGCAGTAAAGTCAAACTTTAGGAAAAATAGGAAAAAAAAAGCAATCCTTTAAGCTAATTACTTCATGATCTTGTGGAATCAATTTAGGTGGACAGACAGAAAACATATATTTATTCCCCTCCTCTTTTGCTAATTGTTCCTCTAACCATGGAGGAGCAGAAAAATTAACCTCTCCATGAGGAGTGAAAGACCAATTGAAGATGATTTTGGGGAAATAATTTTTACTTGATAGATAACACTTTTGCAGGGGCTCTTGGTGTCTCATGGAAATAAATTCCCAATCTTTTCCACGTAGACGTTTTTATAGAGCCCTTTTCCTGATAAGCCGGACATTGTTTAAGCAAGTAAAGAGGCCAAAGCAGATTTGCTTGGTTTTTGTAAAATCTTTCCATTATTCTTTTTAAAATAATAATTTAAACCTTGATTGGTTTACCAAGTTTTTGCAGGTCGCAACCTGCTGCTTGGTTAACCTTCCTTCCCATACTCATGAGGGGATAGTCGTCCTGCGGACGGGATCATGTGCACAGCCTCTTCCAGGCAGTGAGCAAAGGAAGTTCAAGGGACGTACAGCCTAAGCCATCATGTCGGGGTCACCAGTTGTAAGGATCACCGGTGGGCCTCCCATGAAACAGGCCAAATTATGAGAAGACACGCAGTGTTCTCGGGATGGGAGCACGCAAATCTAAATCTACACGTCCCTTTTATTGGTTACAAAAATGGGTGGTTACAGAAGGCAAACAAAGGAATAGCATAGGGAAGATTATGATTTCATACATAGCAAGACTTTACACGTGATTATAAAAGTAGTTAAACAGACAGAGATATCGCAACTAGAGATGAATGCCTTATTCTGAAACTCCCTCTTCATTTCGGGCAGGAATGGAATGTTGAAATGTTATCTGTAAAGAACTCCCTTTCGCCCAAGGACGGCCAGAGAGAAACATGTTCTTTGAAGTTTATCGCGTATTCTCTTTTTGTGTATTGAAACCGAAGTTTCAGTCTTCACAAGGCACCAGGTTAATTAAAGATTGCAACAACCGGTGGCCGTCCAAACATCATTTCAAAAGGAGATAATTTAAGTTCTTTACATGGAGTACATCTCACAGACCAGAGAGTTAAGGGTAAGGCATCTATCCATTTAAAGTGGGTTTCAAAAGACACCTTATATTTTCCTTAACAGTGCAATTCACACATTTGCTTAATTTCTTTCCTGAGGCAGTTAAAAGACCTCTTTCCCTATAATCAGCAGTATTGATATGCAAAGTAAGGAAGGCATACAGAGTCATTTCAGATGTTCACCCTTTCATTCTTTGTCCTCTCTAATGCACGGATTAAAGCCCATAATTCTGCTACTTGGGCAATAGTGCCTTTTGGGAGAGGTCCACTCTCAAAGACTTGGGCAAGGGAGACTACTGCAGAGCCTGCATAATGTTCTCCCATAGTAATGAAGCTTGATCCATCAGTGAACAAGTTATAATCTGCAGATTTCAACGGCATGTCCGTTAAGTCTGGTCTGCATGAAAACTGACTCTCAATGATTCTCATACAATTATACTCAATTTCGGGTCCTGGTATTGGCAAAAGGGTGGCAGGGTTTAGGGCATTTGTTTGCTTCAAGGTCACTTGTGGATTTTGAGTCAGGAGTGCCTGATATTTGTAAATGTCCCTTCATTTCTAAAATTCCTTGAATTGCGTGGCTAGTGTAGATATTGGTAGGCTGTCTAAAAGTTAATTTATTAGCTTCCTCCATTAGGAGAGCCGTGGCAGCTAGAATTTTAGGCAATGTGGCCAGCCTTTTGCACCACAGTCCAGTTGTTTAGATAGATAAGCCACAGGCTGTTGCCAACTTCCTTTTTCTTATCAGAGCCTGAGATAATTCTGACTTTAGGGCTTTGTACGCCTGTTTCTGCTTTAAACCCCAAGCAAGGGTTCTTCTTTTCTTTTTTTTTCCACCCCCCTTCGTAGATGCGTAAGGAGGTTTAGCTAGAAGCGCGAAATTTGAAATCCTCATTCTGCAATATCCTGCTGCACCTAAGAATTCTTGCAACTCTTTCTTGTTCATGGGTTCGCAATTTGGCATACAGCTTATTTTCACTCACATCCTATTACTCTTTGTCCCTGCCTTATGGTGTACTTTAAGTATTTAACTTGGGGCTTTTCCAGCTTTTTTTGCCTTGGGGCCCGGTGTCCCTTGTCCATTAACAGATGAAGCAATTGATTGATTGATATTTTTTCTTCAACAAATCTCCTTCGTCTGTTCGGTTACTAAGATATTATCTACATATTGGAGTAGCACATTTCCATCTTCGCAAGGCTGGAAATTTTCTAGGTCTGAGTCAAAGGCTTCACCAAAAAGGTAGGTGAATTTTTAAATCCTTGAAGAAACCTATTCCAAGCAAACAGCCTCTTTTGACCCATTACGGGGTTTTTCCTACTCAAAAGCAAACAGTTCTTAGTTGTCTCTATGTATTTGAGATGGTGAAGAAGGCATAGGCAAACAGGCATGGCTAGAGGCTTTACTTGTATAATTATTGGTGCATGATGATACGCATGGCCTGGTGGATTCTTGAACCACCATTGCCATATCTCATCTGGGGGAGTGCCTCATCATTAGAGCCATTTTATCTTCCTCAAAGGACAGTGTAGCTCTCATTTTGCATAGGATATCATGACCCAAAAGAGGAACTGGGCATTCAAGCATGTCTTGGGACATTCTTGTAGCCAGTGGCCTTCTTTTTTTTCCTTACACCAATTACATCAACCTCTGCTTTGGGCTTTGGAATTATTTGACAATGCAACTGTCAGCAATTCAGCTTTACGTTGCATCCTGTCATCTCTCTTTCTCTCTTTTACTTTTCACAAAGACCTTTCATGCAATTTCCATTTTATACAATCCACACAGACCTACATACACAAATACCCTGAAACAACACTTTCAGACCTGGGGGAGGGTCTGTCCCTTTAAATCTTCAATTTTCTTTCCTTGGGAAACATGTGGCTCATTCTCCAAGCAGTGGGAAAACTCAGAGAGCAGTTTATATCCTATCGTTCCCCACAGCTTCAAGCCCCAGCTGAAAAGCTTGCTTATTTTGGACTTCCGGTTCCGGCGGCTACGGCGACGGGCAAGCCTTTGCCTGCTCCCGCTCTCCCGGTGGGATTCCCCCGCTTCGGGGGGGGCACAGGACGCCCCGGAGAGGCGTCCTGCCGAGGGAGCGGCTCGCGGAGGGCCCTGGCATCGGCGGCGGCTGGTGGGGGCTTCTCCGCTTCGCTCTAGGCACCGGGGAGCAGTATCGGAGGGCGCGTGGGCGTCTCGCTCCATGCCGATCGGACAACATACTTTTGAAGGAAGCAGCGGCGGTATGGTGAGAGGCTTCCTTTCTTCACTCCCTTTCTTTTTGAATTGATGGACTTTCCAGCGTTTTTAAAAGTTAAACTTTCGGATTCTTGCTGGAGGTGCGGCTAGAGGGAGGGGGATTTTCCCCCCCCCTTGGACAAGCGGCTTGAGAAGATTTTGCTTTCGCCCCCAGGGGAAGGAGGAGGGGGGAGAGCCAACTAATGATGCCTCACCCCTGTAAAAGTGACTTTCATTGGATTTAGTTCCAGAACTTATGGGTGAACTGAGAATTTTCTGAACTTTTAAAACCTTGTTATGCCTCTGAGCCCAAAGCTGGCAGGGCAAGATGGCACACTTCCGTTGTCTTCATGAACTGTGAAACCTGACTCCACCTTTAAAATTCAGGCTTCCGGTCTTTGTCTCCGTGTCACCCAGAAGAATCTCTTGTGGATTGCTACTCTCTGAACCCTCTGGAGAGAAAACTTTTCTCTATTGCTAGACTGACTAAAGAATCTCCCAGCTGCTTGGATCTTCTGCCTCCTGAACTCATCTGCCTGCTCTACCTCTTCAGCTGTCCAGTCTCTACACTGACTGATTTCTCTGCTTTATAAACTATGTCTCCAAAAAGACCACCACCTGGAAAACCTGGCTTTGCTACCTCTGCACCGACATCTGCAACATCCAGTCCTGCCACACAGTCAAAGATTACAGAACTGATGCAACCTAAGAGTACAGAGATGGATTTGCAACAAATGCTTCAGCAACTCATACAGGGCCAGGAAGAAATTAAGAAACAATTAAAGGAAATGAAGGAAGAAATTAAAGAGAATCAAGTTCAAATTTATAAGAACTCACAGAGACTGGACCTTGTGGAGGGTGGGGTGGCGGAGGCGAGGGGGGGGGTAGAAGCTTTGCAGAAGGGTAACAAAGAACTTGATATCCAACAAATGAAAACAGAATTTGAGAGAATGTCCTTTTATCTTAGATTTCAAAATGATTATCTTCATTTCAAAATGAAGCAGATGGGGAAAACATAAGGGACATCATGACTAATATCTTAGCTGAATATATACATAAAGATAAACAACAGATGGAATGGGAGATAGACCTGGTCTATAGAGTGAACTCAGCATATGCCAGAACACATAATGTACCCAGGGAGGTCCATATCAAATTTCTTAGGAAAAGCACAAGAGATATAATTCTGGGTGTACAAAGGGGGCAAGCATTGACTTATCACGACAGGGAGATAACCATCTTGAAGCAGATCCCAAAAAAAATTAGGGAGAAAAGGAAAAATTATTCGCAATTGGCAAATAAATTATACCAGAAAGGGGTGTGGTTTAGATGGTTGATGCCTGAAGGGATGTTGATATTCTGGGAGGAGACAAGAATCAGAATCAATACACCCATAGAGGCTCAGGCCTTTATGGAAAAAAATAAAGTGAACCTAGAAAAAACAGAAGACTCTTCAACGGTCACACAGGACACGGGAGGGGCCGGAGCTCTGCCAGCGGGGGGAGAAGGGGCAACACTAAGAAAGCTCAGATCACAAAAATGAATAAGAAAATCACATTGTTATAAACAGACCGAAAGTAATAATGAAATTATATCTAGACTATACATTATAATATATAAGCTGATTGAAAATTTTTTATAGAACTAATATGCTGATTTTATACGATTTTGTATTAATGTTTTATACATAGATGTATCTTATGAGTTTGGAGGGAGGGGGCGTCTGCCATACTTGCAACCATTCCACCTACCCTTTTCCTTATAAATGTTTTAAAAAACCAATAAAATTTTCTGGAAAAAAAAAAGAAAAAGAAAAGCTTGCTTATTTTGCCAGCTGGTTAAACATATCAAAATCAATTGATCGCCATTCAATTCTACATGTTATTAGTATAGATACACACCTAAGAATTACATCAAATTAATCAAGTCCAATTACCTAGATCTTCCTATTCAATAGGCTTTACCTTTTTATGACCTGCTAAATTTCTTACTTTTGCTCGAAGTTATGCCCGTTGTTCTATCTCCTTAAGCACTAGATTGTTAATACCTGTCTCTGTCCTGGGTGTTCCGTTTCTAATTTGGATCTCTAATTTTTAAAGATCCAGATGTATGGAGACTTTCATTAACACATCGTTTGCATCTGGGTGGGGCTCTTGATTCATCTGATGGTGGCCAGAATCTGAGGCCCTATTCAAAGGCACCTCAAACCTTGGCACAATGTCTTTTAGTACACACAAAACCAAGAGATCTCTAAATCTCACTTTCTGGGAAAATTGTGGGGACATCTATTTGCCACACAGCACCTGGGAGCCCTGTAGAAGGACTTCCAAAGGAAGTTTCCATCCTGTCTATGGGTTGTTTTGTCACAACAGAGACAGGCTGCAGCAACCTGATTAACAACAGCATGTGTGCCTCTAACTACCGATCCCCACAAACAACCTCCTCGACAATTCTTCCGGCAGGTCCCCTTGCCTCCCACTCTATCTAAGAGCCTTGGCGAGAAAAAATGTGTTTCCTCTTGCCTTTTGAAGTTCCTTCTTCTCTGAGGTTTTGAGCCCTAATTAATCTACGCTTTGTATGCTCATTCCACAAGTTCAGAGATGCCTTTCCTGGCCCCCCTTTTTTCCCCTAATGTCATCTGCAGAGTGACCAATGAAGATACAATACAATACAATAGCAGAGTTGGAAGGGACCTTGGAGGTCTTCTAGTCCAACCCCCTGCCCGGGCAGGAAACCCTATACCGTTTCAGACAAATGGCTATCCAACATCTTCTTAAAGACTTCCAGTGTTGGGGCATTCACAACTTCTGGAGGCAAGCTGTTCCACTGATTAATTGTTCTCACTGTCAGGAAGTTTCTCCTCAGTTCTAAGTTGCTTCTCTCCTTGATTAGTTTCCACCCATTGCTTCTTGTTCTACCCTCAGGTGCCTTGAAAAATAGTTTTTGACTCCCTCTTCTTTGTTGCTCTTCTCTGCACTCTTTCTAGAGTCTCCACATCTTTTCTACATCGTGGTGACCAAAACTGAATGCAGTATTCCAAGTGTGGCCTTACCAAGACCTTATAAAGTGGTATTAACACTTCACGTGATCTTGATTCTATCCCTCTGTTGATGCAGCCTAGAACTGTGTTGGCTTTGTTTGGCAGCTGCTGCACACTGCTGGCTCATATTTAAATGGTTGTCCACTAGGACTCCAAGATTCCTTTCACAGTTACTACTGTGGAGCAAGGTACCACCTATACTGTACCTGTGCATTTCATTTTTGTTGCCTAAATGTAGAATCTTACTTTTTTCACCATTGAATTTCATTTAATTAGATAGTGCCCAATGTTCAAGTTTGTCAAGATCCTTCTGTATCTTTAGCCTATCTTCTGGAGATCATATTGACCATTCTCTTATTTTTTTCAACCTCAGGATCTAATGTGGTATATTGCCTAAAGGTTTGATAAATGTATTCTAGGAATTCCCCTGGATTTTCATCCTGTTTCTGTTGAATTTAATAGACCTACCCTAAATTCTTAACTTTTGTTTGAATCCTAACAAAACTAAGGTCCAATAGTTTTGCAGCTGAATGTACTAGGTTCCTAATCTGGTTCCTTCAGTAACCATGTCCAGTCTGGATTTTTTTTTTTGATCCGTCTGCAAAGGCTTATTCATGGTCACCTTCACTAGCCTTCTTTTCTCTGTGGTTAATAAAATTCCGACTTTAAGCATCAGACTTTTTATGTCAGCCCAAGCAGACTGGTGAGTTCAGAAAAATGGATGCAAAAAGGACATGCATCTCATCTGGATTTTCTCTATAAGCAGGAATTTGATTTTTCCAATTACATCAATCACCCATTGAGAATGGAGCATATATCCACACCTTACATAGCTCCCCCTCTGCTTGTGGCAATAAAATTCCCTTAGGGGCAATTTGAGTTTTTATCTCAACTGCTCCCTTGGACCAGGTTTGTGGACCACTTGATCTATCCCTTCGATAACCTTTTTTGGTTTTCTTTCTCCTGGCCCCACCTAATGGGACCGTTTGTTCTTTCTTTTTAACAAAACAAAACAAAAACACTTAAACACATCATCAAGGACAACCATGCAAGTTAAAACAGACAGGAACTAAATGTTTCGTTGAGACTCTCTTTTTCTTTTTCTTTCCTCCTTGAGGCTTGTACAATAGGGGTGAGGATAATTTCTCTGCCAGAGACTACTAAAACTCTCTCAAAGCTTTTTTTTCTCCTCAACATGCATTGGAGAGGCGTTCGAGGAACGTTCCCCACCTTCCCATGTTCTATTTCTAAGACACTGTCACCGACCTGGGGTGCCGGAATACCACAGTCGCCTTCAGGAACTGCGATGACTTAACCACCCACACAAACCTAGAGCCTCATTAGGATACGCCGGTTCCATTTGCAAGGGACGCTATCCCGGGCTCAGGGGGGTGATCGGGCCCCCTCTTCTACTCCTAACCGAGTGGGTCTACAATTCTTTTGATACTTGCCTGCAGGCGTTTTTTTCTAAGCTGGCGTAATTTTTATTAACTTGTCCTGATCTTGGTCAGATTCTTGGATCGGTGGTGTCCTCCGGATGCCCAAGAGGGGTCATCGGCCCCCTTCCAGAGAAAGATCTCCGTGGCGCCTGAAGAAGGGCTAGATGGCCTCGATGGGGCACCGGTCGGTCCGTTCCATCCTCAGCGAAATATCGCTCTAAGTCCTGTCCCACGGTCGCCAGAATTGTTGCAGGAAATGACAAGCATTAGACTTCTCAGGATACAGGAAAAGTTTATTTGGCAGCCAGGTTCAGAAACGTTAGCCCATGGCTAATGTTGTGAATTTCTGAACGATGTTCATTATCGAAGCACGCATTCTTATACATTCTCAAAGACAGTGTAACACGGAAACACTTAACTCATTTCTTATTGGTTACCTTGAGGAAAAAGCCTTATAAGGAGATGGGGGTCTTACTTCTCCTTTTGTTACAGGTATGGACTACATGCCATTAACGAACTTTAATTGAACCTTGTGGTTTTGGACTTTTGACATAGGGACATTTGCTGGAACATGTTGTGGTTGAAGGCTGATGACATTTCCCTGTCCCTTTAAGCAAGCTTCTAACTGTTCCTTTTATGCCACTTCTTCATTCTTATATTTTAATCCATATTTTATTCTACTTTACTATAGTGATTTCCAGGCACTGGTATTTCCACAAAACATGTTGTCATTCTATCAGAGACTGTAGTCTCTCCTTTTTACACAAAAAGATGAGCCATTCAAAGTTCTTTGCATTAAATCCAAAAAGACATTTCCCTCTCTCTTGTTCGGTTCAAGCGCTATTGGTGTAAGACTTCCAGGCTTTAGAGGTCCAGCCACATTCCTCTTTTGCCTCATTTGTAGCAGTCTCATATGGGGAGGAATTTTAACATATCCAATTTTATATCTCCCCTTCCACACATAAGGCAAACCTGTTAGGCCTAGACCTCTACACAAAAACATAAGCTTCTAGGGAGCATTGATTTCATCATAAGGGAAAAAATAAGGCTTCCTCAATGATTCTAAATCTTCTATATGAAGGAGTATAATTTCCATACTGCTCCGTGCACTGCTCATATACGGTTTCCATCTTATAGTATAGCTCAGCATGTCTTGTAACAATGTCATAGGTTCGGTTGCACCTTGGCACACCTTCCTCAAAGGTCGATCTGATGCAAATGGCATCATCATCAGTGGTTTCAATGGGTGATAACTGTGTCTGCACTTGTGAACCTACATTATCAGGCTCAGAATGGAAGCATAACTGCAGCCATGTAATAATACTCATACAGGCTCCATCCCTACCTGATAAACATCCAACAAGGCAATCACTGCAAATTTCATTGTCCTAATGAAGTAGGCCGTCCCCCCTTGTTTAAGGTATATATGTGTAAAACAAAAAGGCTTACCCTTAAACTTTCAGGATCTGTACTGGATGTACATTCATTGGACACAACATAGTTATCAACCACTCTGCCAATTCTTTTCTGAGCAAAAGCAAAAGCACGATAAAGAAATTTATTACCCCCAGCCAATAAGCAATTTCCACACCCAGTGTTCCATAAGCCAAGCTAACGCTGGTCTTCAAGAAGCTTGCTTCAATGGGTTAGATGCAATTGGTAACTCAGTTCATCTTTAAGATGCAGCCACCGGTCCCTTTATCCCAGCCCAGGCTTGAGCTAACTACCCCTTCAACAATACAGTCCTCCACTGCTTCAAACTCGGCAAAGCTTTTCCTACATCAGGCAAGCTCAAAACAGGAGCTTGTATCATCACATCTCTATATCTCCCTGATTCTCCACAATCTGCAATAACCAACTAAGCCCAACAACCGTCTTATTCCTAAGCAAGGGATGGGTATCTATTCCTTATCCCTTCTGGATTTATTCTCCTTGCACCCCAACTGATTAAGTGACCTAAATACTTAGCCTCAGTCTAGTGTCTCCCTCGATACTCTCTGACCACCAAAAAAAAAAAAAAGTTCAACAAATAATTTGGTACTTTCCTCAAACTCAGCTTTCTTTTCTCCAGACAACAACAAATCATCTACATATTGCAACAACTGCAGCCCTCTGGACTGGGAAAACTTCCCCAACACCTGTTCCACATTCGGCATTAGCAAAAGCAGACTTCTTCTTTTTTTTAAACAAAGTTTTATTGGTTTTTTTAGGGGAAAAAAGGGAAAGGGGTGGTGGAATGAGTTACAAATTTTGGCAGTTACAATATGTAGAAGGTGTCCCCTCCCCCCGTACTCATGATATTCATTTAAACATAAACTTTAATACTAAATAGCAATATTTGTCAGCATATAGATTCAGGTAATAATTTCAATCAATTTTTATCAAGCAGATTTTCCTGTTCATTTTTGTGATCTGAGTTTTCTTGGTATTGCCCCTTCTCCCCCCGCCAGCAGTGCTCCGGCCCCTCCCGTGTCCTGTAGGTCTGGTGTAAGAACATCAGTTTTATCTAGGAGTGCTTTGTTTTTTTCCATAAAGGCCTGAGCCTCTGTGGTTGTGCTAATTCTAACTCTAGTATCCTCCCAGAAAATTAGCATACCTTCAGGCATCAACCATCTGAACCACACCCCCTTCTGGTAAAGCTTCTTCGCTAATTGCGAATAATTTTTTCTTTTCTCTCTCACTTTCTTGGGGGTCTGTTTCAGAATGGTTATTTCTCTATCTTGATATTTCAGAGCTTGCCCCCTTTGTGCACTCAGAATCTCATCTCTTGTGGTCTTTCTAAGAAATTTAATGTGTACCTCCCTGGGTACATTATGTGTTCTAGCATATGCTGAGTTTACTCTATATACCAGATCCAGTTCCCACCCCATCTGTTGTTTTTCTTTTTGAATGTATTCAGCCAAAATGTTTGTCATGATGTCCCTTAAATCCTCATCATCTGCCTCAACCACATTTTGGAACCTAAGGAAAAAAGACATTATTTCAAATTCTGTTTTCATCTGGTGGGACTCAAGATCTTGGTTCCCCTTCTGCACCCCTTTCATCTCCCCCCTCATCTCAGCCGTCCTTCCCCTCCAAAAGATCCAGTCTCTGTGAATTTTTGCTCGTCTGGTCCTGGTTCTCTTTAAGCTGCTCTTTCATCTCCTTTAATTGACTTTTTATGTCCTCTTGTCCCTTTAAGATTTGTTGAAACATCTGTTGAAAATCCGTCTCTTGAGGCTTGGGCTGCATCAGAGATGTTAGAGTTTGTTGTCCACTAGGACTGGATACTGTAGATGTCGGGGCGGAGACAGCAAAGCCCGGCTTCCCCGGGGGTGGTCTTTTAGGTGGCATTATATTGAGCAGAAAGAGTTCAAAGTC
Organism: Natrix helvetica; assembly: GCF_964273705.1. Classification (NCBI taxonomy): domain Eukaryota; kingdom Metazoa; phylum Chordata; class Lepidosauria; order Squamata; family Natricidae; genus Natrix; species Natrix helvetica. The sequence goes on along the minus strand of NC_138555.1, from coordinate 56,916,191 downwards.
AATACAGAGAGGAAACAATTAGGGAGGGCAACCGCCAAGAGAGATCGGGAGGCAAAGAGTCCAAGCAGAAGGGAGTTCTTTCTTTCTAATTACAACTTCTGGCAATAGAGTAGTAAAATCCTTTGTTCCAGGAGAGTCCAATACAGGCAAGAGATTTATCTGAGTGTCACGGAGACAAAGACAGTAAGCCTGAAGTTCTATGGGTGGAGTCAAATTTCAATGTTTATAAAGACAGCGGAAGCAAGCCATCTTGCCCTGCCAGCATCGGAGTTAAGGGGCATATAAAAAGTTTTCAAAGTTCCCAAAGTTTCCAGATCATCACCTCATTTATAGAATAACAATCCAAAATCTGCCTCCGTTATGAGCATGAAATCATTGCATAGCTCTCTCCCTTCCTCCTACTCTGGGGCCGAGAGCAGAGTCGTTTCTAGCCGCCTGTCCGAGGGGGGGGGGGAAATTCCCCCTCCCTCCAGTCACGCTTCTCCGAGCCGAGTTGAAAACAGCTCTAAAAGCAGCTGGCAGTCTTTTTTTTTTTTTACAAGCAAAGGAAAGGAGGGAAGTTTCCACCTCACCACACAGCAACCGCGTCCTTCAGATAGTATGTTCTTCCAGCTGCCTCTTCACGAAGACGCAGCAGCACCTCCCCATTCTGCCTCCCGGTGCCTAGGGCGATGCGGGGGCCCCCCCTGGCCGCCGCCGACTCAGGGGATCCCCCGCTACGCTGCCCCTTCGGCAGGAGCCCCTATGGGGCGTCCTGTGCCCCCCAAGTGGTGAGAGGCCCACCAGAAGAGCGCGGGGCAAGCAGAGCCTGCCCGTCGTGGTCAGCAGCCGGAACCGGAAGTCCAAAAGCAGACTTCTTGAAAAGCCCCGTGGTAAAGCTGTTGCCACATGTATTCAAATGTAAAAATGAAAGAAAAACCTTTCAAACCTACCACACTAAAATCTTTTTTTAAAGTTTTTTTTATTTTAAAACAAACAAAAACATACATAAAAATGTCATCAGTTACATATCTATTCAGCATGTCGTTTGGTCACAAACATTTGTGCATCACCGCTTTCGGTTGCATATAAAATCAATAGTTATCAACCCAATATACGTTAGTACGTTGATTATCATTGTAAATCATATATTCATATTATGCTCTGTTATAATATCTTCCTTTTAAACATGTATTCTAAAGGTTAAATTCATATGTATGCTAACTGTTCTGACCCCCCTCTCCACACCTGTGAATAAACCAGAACACAGGTTTGGCTGTTTGCCACTGTTTAATTACTGAGATAACAAATCCTTTGGCTGAGGGCCCAGACAACTCACGTTCAATAAAACAACCCAGATAATTTAAATGAAGCCACGCAGATAGTCCAAACGAGCAGACACGGCTAGAATACATAGATTTTCTTAACTACTAATTCAAATGGTTGTTTCCTGCAAATGTCCCCTCCCAATGCCTCACCTATAATCTCTCTTGGGAGGGGCCAATCCACAACCACCTGTGCTTAATTATCTTCTGTGAGTCTGCCTATGGAGTTGCTGCTTCCGTTTCTCAGCCCTTCTCAATCTAGCATCAGGGACAAACTGCCTTTGATCCTCCCCACTGCTCCATACCTCAGGTGCCTCCTGGTGGCCAACCAGCCTCTCTGGTCCCTGCTCTGAGTCTGAACCCTGCACAGGGTCCTCTACATCATCCAGGGCAGACTCATATGGTTCCTCGCTATCTGAGTCCATCAGCAGCTCAACCGGATCCTGCTGGGCCACAACAGCTAACTATCTCTTACATCATTATAAATCTATTAAATAATAACATATCTATATAGTATCAAAAATTACATGAGATATTGTTTCGACTTCCCCCGTCCCCCATAAACAGACTCTTTCACTTGCAGGGATTCCCTTATACCTGCCCCAAAGCATGTTTGTTTGAAGTTGGTCCAATCTCAATTTGGAAAAAAATCTCCTTATGACGGGAGATAAAGGCAAAGTTAAGTATTTTTCTATTTTAAAAATTTGTTTGTTTACTGAAAGCCAGGGGCAAACTTTTGCTGCTGTCACTTGTGCAATGTCTGATTGTGCACTTATGTCCATAAATCTCTGTGCCTAAGATCGTGCTGCTGCCAGTTTAAAGGAATACCAAAACTTGATACCTGCTTCAAAATTCTTGATAACCAATTATTTTTATTACTTGAGCTAATCTGCTCCATTAGCGCTATCTTTACTAACCTCCCTTCCTCCATCTTGATTATTCTTAGCCAGTAATAAACAGTCTTCAACATGGCCCTTGTGCCAATCGCATGTACTCCCAATTCTGCCCTCACTACGCATGCTGGGGTTCCATGGGACGCAGCAAAGATTCTCCTCAGGAACTTATTTTGAGGGATTTCCATCGCAGGCAACTTAAGTAACCCCCATATTTCTGCCTCATAGCTAAGTATTGGTTCAATTTTCGCCTGAAAGACCTTTAACACTGGGCTTAATGAAGATGGAGTTTTCTCTAAGATAAGTTTATTTAATTGGGCCATCCGAGGCAGAGCCTTCTGAGCTCCGGCTTTTACATGTTTATTCCATTTACCATTTGTCTGGAATACTATCCCTAAGTAGGTAAATGACTGAACTTGTTCTATTCTTCTGCCATTTAAAATCCATCTCCTCATCTTTTGTTGCCTGTTAATATCATTACCTTTGATTTCTCTACATTAATTATCAAGCGATTCTTTATGCAATATGCTGCCAACCTCCCGAGTGACCTTCATAGCCCCACCTGTGAGACCGACATCAAAATTATATCATCAGCATATAACAAGCAATTTACCTGTCTTGTTCCTATACTAGGCCCATGGAGTGATATGTCTTCCAAACATTTTGGCAAGTCATTTAAGTATAAATTGAAAAGTGTTGGAGCTAAAATGCAACCTTGTCTTACATCCTTATCTATTGGGATTGCATTTGTTACCGATCCTGTCCTGTTTGTTAGGAATGTAAGCTAACGGTTGGATCAGCAATATATAAGCCATGAGAGTAGTACTGTTTCTTTAAGTATTGCTGTAATGGTTGCTGTTACCTCAAGCAGGTTATATATATTGCTTACCCAAAGGGGAGAATGTTAGGAATGTAAGCTAACGGTTGGGTCAGCAATATATAAGCCATGAGAGTAGTACTGTTTCTTTAAGTACTGCTGTAATGGGATTGGTTGCTGTTACTTCAAGCAGCCATAAGATGGAGCCAGAATGACTGTTAGCTCTCTGTTTGTTAGATGCTGATTGATGGATGCTTGTAGATATATCGTGAGTTACTGTGAGTTTTGCTACTGTTAGTGACTTTGTGTGCTGAACTGATTATATGATACTGGACTGTGTTCGATGGATCACTCCTTAACTGAGAACATTGATAACTGACTGACTGAACCGTGTGTAAATTGTACTCTGAATACCTCTATTTTCCACATAAGTAAAATACTATTACTTTTACTATTTGGTGTCCCTGTATGCTGGTTTATGCGTGTTCTTCCACACCACTCTCATTACGCTTCTCTGCACACTCGTTCTCCTAACGGGGAGATTACCTAACACTGTTCACTCGAACTCTAACCTGGGTTTCCATGTATAACAATCTAATTAAATACAGCAATTTCTTTTCTATTCCCATGGCCTCTAATTTATCCCATAATATTTGCCTATTAATTCTATCGAAGGCACCCTTTAGGTCTATAAATGCCACATACAGTGTTTTTTTCCAAAACTTAAACTTTATTAGATGGTCCAATACAAAACAATTGTCCATAGTAGATCTTCCGCTCCTGAAGCCTGTCTGTTCTTCAGCTAGAATGCTATCTCTCTTTATCCAATCTTCTAATTTATGCAGTAAATACTTAGCATAATTTTTTGCTGAAATATCAATTAAACTAATTAACCGGAAATTATCTGGATTATCTCTAGAGCCTTTTTTACGTAGTGGAATAATTATTGTTTTTTTTTTTTAAATTAATTTTTATTGAATGTTTTAATCTTTAAAAACAGTAAAAAAGACACAAGAAGGGAAAAAAAACCACAATAAAACAAAACAAAACATGGAACATACATAACAATATAGAATAATTTTACAGCTTTCAATATCGGCTTTCCTGCCTAGCTTTTATAATTCTCCCTTTTGCCTTCCTCTTACTATAACCTTGTCCTATGATGTAACAAGCATAATATAAACACTTATAGTAATATTCATTATATGTATCTCCATCTATTTGTATTCTCTATTTCCTGTTTTGGTTTCTGATTTCTAGCCACTTGTATATTTTATTCTATGCTTTATAGAAGTCCGATTCTTCTCTTTCTTTTAGTTCTATTGTCATTTTGTCCATTTCTGCACATTCAAGTATTTTCCTGATTGTTTCATCTGAGGGTGTATTAATTTTTTCCAATTTTGTGCGAAGGCAATCCTGGCTGCAGTGAGTATATGTATGATTATGTATTGAGATTCTTTGTCCATTTTTTGATCCAGTAGTCCTAGTAAGAATGCTTCTGGTTTGAGTTCTATTTTTCGCTCAGTAATTTCTTCTAACCACTTTCGAATTTTGCACCAGTACTTCCTTGTGATGCGGCACGTCCACCACATGTGATAAAATGTTCCAGGCTTGTGATTGCATCTCCAACAATTAGGGGATAAATTTGGGTACATTTTGGCCAATCTCGCTGGAGGCAAATGCCATCTATAAAACATTTTATAGAGATTTTCTTTGTCAGCTGCTGCCTTCGTAAATTTATAATTTCTTTCCCACAGTTTATCCCATTTTTCTAACTCTATATTGTGGCCAAAATTTCTTCCCCAGCTAATCATTGTCTCCTTTACCGTCTCTTCCTCCATTTTATATTTTAAAAGAAAATTATATAATCTAGTGATCATTTTTCCTCCCGTTCCTAGTAATATTTTATCTAATTCCACTTGTGTCTCATATATTCCGTATTGTTCCCAATCCTTTTTAAATCTTGTTTTAATTTGTAGGTAGGGCCACCATTCCATATTTATTCCCTGTGCTTTCAGATCTTGTACTGATTTTAGTTCTCCTTTTTCATCTAAGAGGTCTGCATATCTTACCATTTTACTAAGGTCTATAGTAAATGGATATGTCATTGCCTCCATGGTTGATAACCAGCTTGGGATTTTCAGGTAGTGTTTTTTTTTCCCCAGACCCTAAACAAAGCATCCCTTATTATATGTCTCTGAAAGTAGGAGTGGGATTTAGTCTTTCCCTCCCAGAGGAAGCCATGCCAGCCTAGTTGGAGATCGTGTCCTTCTAGCATAAGGATTCTTGTTCTTCTTCTAATTTAATACTCAGTAGGTAGCTATACAGTTTTTTTTATCATCCTCTCTTCTGTTCCTGTTAGTATCTTATCTAATTCTGTCAATTCTGTATAAAAACCATATAATTTAGCATCTTTTTCATACCTAGATTGTATTTGCAATTGTGTATACCAATCCATATTGATCCCTTGTTTTTCTAGATCTTGCTTAGTTTTAAGCTCCCCCTTTTCAGTCAGGATATCTTTATATCTCACAATATATCCCCTATTCATAATATTTGGATATATTAACTCTTCCATCGTTGAAAGCCAGACTTTAAGTAATCTTGTTCTCTAACTTTCCCCCAAATAAACAGTAAAGCATTTCTTATATAATGTCTTTGAAAATAACCATGTATCTTATTTTTCCCATACCATAAAAAGGCATGCCAACCCAATTGCAAGTCATGTCCCTCCAATGTCAATAATCTTGCATTTCTCAATACAATCCATTCTTTCATCCACATTAACACCGCTGCCTAGTAATATAATTCCCAATTTGGTAGTCCAAAGTGTCCTCTCATTCTTGCTTCCTGTAACAGTTTTAACTTAATTCTTGATTTTTTCCCTTGCCAGATATATTTTATAATTAGTTTATTCAGGTCTTTAAAGTATTCTTTTCCAGCCTTATCAGAATTGTTTGAAATAGATATAATAGCCTTGGTAGTATATTCATCTTGACTGTAGCTATTCTTCCTATTAACGCTAGTTGCAAGTTTTTCCATTTTTCCAAATCTACCTTCATCTGTTGTATCAACTTATAATAATTATCTTCCTTTATCGTTACACATCTTGCTGTTAATTGAAACCCTAGATATTTTACTTTCTTTGTAATTCTTTTAAGTGCTTCTGTTAATTCCATCATTGTTATTCTCTCTTCTAATGCCCTTTTAACTGTTTCTGGTATCGTGGCTAATTCTGCTTTTTCTAAATATTGTTTTATTTTTTCTTCTGGAACTGTCTCTTGCTTGTATAATTTTTCATAATAATCATGTATTATTTTCTTTTTGCCATCATTCCGATAGTAGGATATTCCTTCCTCATTTGTTAATTGGTAAATCAATTTCTTTTCTTTTTCTTTTTTCAATCTATATGCCAGCCATCTTCCTGGTTTGTTAGCGTTTTCAAAAAAAAATTGTTTAGAATTTTTAACCTTTTGTGCTAGTTCTTCTTTGTCTATTAAATTCAACATTTTTTAAAGTCCATTTGATTTTTTAATGTTCTTTTTTGCGGATCTTTTTGTAATTCCATCTCTAACTTCCTATCTTCCTCTTCTAGTTTCTTTTGTGTTGGTTTCTTTTTTTAAATTTCTCTTTCCCATGAAACTCGGAACGGTGACACTGTGTTGGCTTCTAGTTATAATTTTATTTGTATCAAAATGTTCACAGATCTGTTTTTAGATTATGTTTTCTGGGATCTTCCTAGGTATTGATATGCGGCTGATTTGTCTGTAGTTTCCTGGGTCTGGGTTTTTTTTCTTTTTTTTTGAAAAAGTTTTTTTTAAATTTTAATTTTCATACATATAACCACAAGTATACCCTTCCATCCAAACAAAGGTTATTTTATATTCTCTAATATTGTATCAGTTCCTCTTACCATCAACCCACAACTGTCATTTGCTCTTCTGCTTTCCATACACCATGTTATAACTTATTCCACTGCCGCCCTATCTCGTCTCCCTCTCTCCTCCTCCCTACCTTATTTCTTCCCTCTGCCGTCCCTCTCTTCTCTACTTCCCCTTCCTCTCTCCTCTTTCCACTCCTTCTCTCTCTCCTACTCCTCCTCTCCCTTCTAGTTCCCTCTCTCCTTTCCCCTCTCTTCCTCCTTACCTCCACCTTCCTCCTTTCCACTCTCTCCAGTTAATTTGCATGGTGTATTTCAGTGTCTGAGCACACTTCATTTAATATTGCTGGTATTGATAAGATATTGTTAAAGATTCAGTTATTTATCTTCATTGGGCGTATTTTCAAATTCCCCCCTCCCTCCCCCCCCCATTTTCTCATTTAGTACTTATACTTACTAAACAGTAACTTACATCTGCCTTATGTTCTCCATCTATGAAAGTTCTTCATGTAGATATCTTCATATGTTAACATTGTATTTGATTACATACATACTATTTATCTATAACCAGATAATCATAATGTTAGGGTTCTAAATACCATGCAGAAATAAATCATTGTCCAAGGCAAAACATCCTTTAAGGTGCAATTTATTCCGCAGGCATGTTAGTACGGCTATGGAAAATTTCAACTCTAAATTACATCCTCTAAGTTCAACCAGTTGAAAGTTCATGATCTCTCCCCACACCCACAAATCCATCACATGTTCCAATCATCATCTTCCACGCTGGCATGTACACCCATCTTCTTCTGGCCAGGTGTCGATGTGCGGAGACAAAAGATGACCTTGGCTTCTACAAAAGAATGTCAACAATCCATTCTACAATCCTACTCCTTTCTATTCCCCCCTCCCAACTACTACACTAATGAAACAGCATAGAGAATTATTAAAAAGTGTGGCAGGCCAAAGATCCTAAAAAGAATATAATTACAGGCCTGACAGGCGGCCTCTCCTCAAAAGAAAAACGTTTCCTGCAAAGAGAATAACATAAAAGTTAACATAACAAAATTAACCACCTTTTCTCCACCCAGGGGAACCCCTTGACTTCTCGGGAAACTTCCCATTGACTTGCTTTCCTAACTTCTCCACTTTTAGGTTCCCACTGTTCACCCAATTAGCTTCAGACCAAGGGTAACCCTTCCAATGCACTAAGTACTGTAAGCAACCCCTATTCAGCCTGAAATCTACAATTTTTTCCACCTCAGATTGTGTTTCCCCTTCCATCACTACAGGAGGAGATTGAGCTTGGGTGGATGCTCTTCTGTTAGACCCAATTACTGGTTTCAACAAGCTACAATGAAATTCGGTGTCAATTTCCCCTAGACTTCTGGGTAGACCGAGTTGAACTGTAACTGGGTTAACTATCTTCACTATTGGGAATGGACCTAGAAATTTTGGACCCAATTCCTTGCTAAACATTTCTAATCTTATGTATTTGGTAGATACAAAAACATTGTCCCCCACACGGTAGGGGTTTAGGAGTGAGCGACGTTGATCATCTTGCTTCTGGTAGGCTTCTGCCGCAACTGCTAGAGCCCTCTTTGTATTCTCCCATCCTTTCTTTAGCATGTCCATCCATTCACTCAAAGACATGAAAGAAGGAGATTCTCTAGGCAACTCAGGCATGGCAACAACTTCCATGCCACTGGTAATCTGGAAACCCGCTAATCCTCTGCTGCTGTGGACCGCATCGTTGTACGCCACTTCGGCGAAGGGTAGCAAGTCCGACCAGTTGTCATGCTGATAGTCCACAAAACCCCTGATGTATTGTTCCACCACCGCATTGGCTCCCTCTGCTGCGCCGTTCATGCTGGGATGAACCTCTGAGCTCAGTTCTTGTGTGGACCCAATAGATCTCAGGACCTCTCTCCAGAACTTGGCTGTGAACTGGACTCCGCGGTCTGAAATGATCCTCTTGGGTACTCCATGCAGGCGATAAATGTGTTTCACAAACATTTTCGCTAATTCGTTTGCGGATGGCAATCCTGAGCAAGCAATGAAGTGTGCCTGCTTAGAAAACAAATCAATCACAGTCCAAATTACTTTATGCCCACTGCTGTCTGGGAGTTCCAGGATGAAGTCCATTGCGACCTCTTCCCATGGCCGTTTAGGGCTCTCTGCTGCAGGTGCTGTAGGTTCTGGGCTCTTGGATTCAATCATCCACGGCTGGCCTTTTTCCTCCTCTGAGGCCTCCCCCTTGGTAGGACTCTTCGTCACCTGAAGTTGGGGATCCTCTTCCAGAGGCTGTTGGCCCAGATGACTTTTCTGTGCGGGCATCTGGGGCCCTCTCTTAACCACCGTGGCAATTGGTACACACGTTTGTTCTTCGGCAATACCCTCCTCCGAGGCCTCCCCCTTGGTAGGACTCTTTGTCACCTTAAGCTGGGGATCCTCTTCCAGAGGTCGTTTGCCCAGATGACTTTTCTGTGCTGGCATCTGGGGCCCTCTCTTTACCACCATGGCGACTGGTACACACATTTGTTCTTCGGCAATTCCCTCCTCCGAGGCCTCCCCCTTGGTAGGACTCTTCGTCACCATAAGTTGGGGATCCTCTTCCAGAGGTCGTTTAGGCTTTTCCCCCTCCGAGGCCTCCCCCTTAGTTGGACTCTTTGTCACCTTAAGTTGGGGATCCTCCTCCGGAGAATGTCTGCCCTTTTCCTCTTCCGAGGCCTCCCCTTTGGTAGGACACTTCCTCACCTTAAGTTGGGGATCCTCTTCCAGAGGTTGTTGGCCCAGATGACTCTTCTGTGGTGGCATCTGGGACCCTCTCTTTACCGCCGTGGTGGTTGGTGCGCACGTTTGTGGCATTGGGGCTGGAGCCAAGCACTCTGACGCTCTGTGGCCAAGTTGACAACAATGGTGGCATTTAATTGGGCCCCACGAGGAATGGAACCTAGTTACATCTCTAAACTCAGGAACCGTTTCATCACACTGCCTTGCTCTCCAACTTGCAGCTGCCCCCTTGGTAAACCCTTCTTCCATGGTGGAGATTGCTTCTCTGTAGGAAGGGGGAGTAAGAACCTTTTGGGGCATTGCAGATGCACCTTGTTCCGCTTCCCATCTTGCAGGCCTGGCTTTGGTAATCCCTTCTTCCATGTTGGTGATTGCTACTCTGTAGGAAGGTGGGGTAAGAACCACTTGGGGCCTTGCAGGTGCACATTTTCCCGCCATCCACAATGCAGGCCTCTGTTTGGTAATCCCTTCTTCCATGGAGATTTCTTCTCTGTAGGAAGGTCTGGTAAGAACCTTTTTGGGCCTTACAGGGGAGACTGGAACCGGTGGGGAGGTCAATCCCTCGGTTGGCCACTGCCCAGCTTTCTGCCATGGTGCCATCTGCTGAGGGAGGGCAGGTGCCCACTGGCATCCCTCCCATCCATGACCTGGGGTTAAGACCCATCCCGGGGTTGCCTGCTTCACAGGTTGCAGCTCAACCAATGATGGCTGGCTAGGGGGTTTTACGTGCCAAGGACCCTCCTGCTGGCTTGGAGGAGTTATGGGCCAAGTAGGTGCCCTTTGCTGGCTTGGATGAGTTATGGGCCAAGTAGGTGCCCTCTGCTGGCTTGGAGCATTTCCCCATGCTGATGGCAAAGGAGTTGGTAAGTAGCATCTCTTCCATCCAAGTCCTGGGAGGAAAGCCCAATTTACTGCCCAATTTGCTTCATTTACTGGTTGCAGCCCCATTTGTGGTGGCTTGCAAGTGACAGATGCTGGAAAAATCCCTTCTTCCTGCCTCCTTTGAAATTCCCATTTTGAAAGGGAATCTTTCTCCCAACTAGTTGCAGGGTGACAAGCCATTTCATTTATTGCCGTCTGGAAGGAGCCCAAACCTCTGTTCTAGGGTTTTTTTTTCCCAAGCCTTGTTTCCAAGCTGGGGGGAAGGAGAGGGAGCATGCACTCACAATTTGCTGAAGAAATCTTTCTGCCACCTTCCTTCGTCTTGTCGTGTCTCCTCCTGCATTCCTCCTGATGCAATTAAACTGGAAGCAGCATTCCATTGCCTTTGAAGTTCCGCACTCAGCTTCTTATCACCAAAAGCTTCTCATTTATTCTTCGCTGATATTTACGCTGTCCCGGTCAGCGTTGGGAATGCCGAGACCCCATCCCCAGATCTTCGATCACCAGCCCTTCCCCCTTGATAGGGGGAGGGAGCTAGTGAAATATTTTTAAAGTAGAGAGTTGAAATAATGTTAGGGTTCTATATACCATGCAGAAATAAATCATTGTCCAAGGCAAAACATCCTTTAAGGTGCAATTTATTCCGCAGGCATGTTAGTACGGCTATGGAAAATTTCAACTCTAAATTACATCCTCTAAGTTCAACCAGTTGAAAGTTCATGATCTCTCCCCACACCCACAAATCCATCACATGTTCCAATCATCATCTTCCACGCTGGCATGTACACCCATCTTCTTCCGGCCAGGTGTCGATGTGCGGAGACAAAAGATGACCTTGGCTTCTACAAAAGAATGTCAACAATCCATTCTACAATCCTACTCCTTTCTATTCCCCCCTCCCAACTACTACACTAATGAAACAGCATAGAGAATTATTAAAAAGTGTGGCAGGCCAAAGATCCTAAAAAGAATATAATTACAGGCCTGACACATTTCTTATTCCTCTGTTACTACATATCATATCTCAATTGTATCAGTCTACACTTAATTATCTTTTAGTTGAAGTTCTTACTGTGGAGTACCTATTGCAATTCAGTTTGATCGTTACATGAGATAAAACAGGCAACATACACCTCACTTGTATTTTAATAAATTCTGCATATAAAATCTTCCTAATACGATCATCCCCAATATGTTGACTTGTATTTGATTATCTTTCAATTAAGATCTTTACTATCCAAACCCAATTTACTAATCCATTTAACTTTTATCTACACACGTCCCTTTTTCCTTTTTGGAGGATTTTCCAATCCTCTGGTAGTTCCCCAGTGCTACAGGATTTTTGAAAGTTATGGTATAATGTTTCTGAGATAACATCTGTCAGCTCCTTCAGAACTCTGGGATGTAATCCATCAGGTCCCAGTGATTTGAACTCATCTAGAGTGGATAGGTGTTCTTTTACCATTTTCTTGCTTAGTTTAAATTTTATTTCTAGACTGTTATGGTTATGTTTTTGGTATGTTGGGCTCAGTGACGTGCAGTCAGGTGAGGCAGGTGAGGCACAGCCTCACCACTCTCATCATGAAAAAAAAAAGTAAAAGGAAAAAGCTGAGCTAGTTGCTGCCTCACCGTGGATGACTCTGCTTAACCTCACTGGTGCTCTCCCTCCCCAAGTGTAGTGACTTCCTCCCAAGGCCCCCATTCATTTCTCTCTCTCACACACACACAGCTGGATAAAACTATATAAAAATCTAGCCCAGCTTCACTGATTACAAGTTTTAAAAGGCAACGTGGCTCCACCTGCAATCAAACTACACTTGGGGAGGGAGAGCACAAGCGAGCACTGAGGAGACCACAGGAGGAGGCAGGAAGCCAGGCAAAGAGCCATGCTGTAGTACACACACTTCCCCCCAGCCTCTTTCTTTTGGAAGGCTCGGCTCGGCTCCCCTCCGGCTTCTCTGCCTCTCCTCTCACCCCAGCCTGCCAGCAGGAGGTGGTGGGTGGGCTTTATTGTGTTCCAGGCATTTCCCACCCAGACAGCAGGCTGCATTTGCAATGGTGGAGGTGTTTGGGAAAGGCAGCAGGGGAATGGGGGGGGGGGATGGCAGAGGAGCTGCTTTCAAGCCACTGGAAAAGATATCCAATCCAACTTTTGTGTGTTTGGGGGTTTGTTTGAGAGTGAGTGAGAGAGGGAAGGGGTAGGAGAGGTAGTCCAATCCAACTTCTGTGTGTGTGTGTGTGTGTGTTTGAGAGAGGGGGAGGAAGGGAGAGAGGAAGGAAGGAGGGGAAGGAGAAGAAAAAGAAAAAGAAAGAAGGAGCAAAGGAGAAAAACAAATGCTGTCGCTTTAAATTGGAACTGAGCATGCCTGGCTGTGGAATTCTGGGAGTTGAAGTCCACAAGTCTAAAAATATTTGAAACCCAGCACTGTGTCAGTGCCTCACCAGTCATAAACCTCACCGCACGTCACTGGTTGGGCTATAGTTTCTTTTTGCATGAAGACTGATGCAAAGAATGAGTTAAGCAGCTCTGTTTTCTCTCTACTAACCACTACTTCCTTCCCATATTCTTCCATTAATGGACCAATTGTTTCCATGACTTTTTTCTTTTTATTTATATGTTGAAAGAAACTTTTTTTAATTATATTTGATTTTTGTTGCAAATCTTAGTTCATTCTGAGCCTTTGCTTTCCTGACATCATCTTTGCTGATTTGGGCTATCTGTTGATATTCTGCCTTAGTTATGTGTCCTTCTTTCCATTTTTTGTACTTGTCCTTTTTCTCTTTCAGTTTATCAAAGAGATCTTTGTGCAACCATGCTGGTTTCTTCTTGGATTTCTTGTTTTTCTTTTTCAGGGGTATTTTTTTGAACTGGCTTTTATGATATTTTTCAGAGTTGCCCATGTTAGTTGAGTTGTTTTCTTTTGTAGAATTTTCATCTATGGAATTTTTCCTGAGATTTCTCTGAGTTTGTTAAAATCAGCTCTTTTAAAGTTTAAGATACTGGTTGGATTATATTCTATTGCTTGTGTTTGCATTATATTGAATTCCAGTATGACATGGTCACTCTCGCCCTGGGTTTTGGCAACTTCAACTCCCCCTATCACTTCTTCTCTATTAGTAAGAATTAGGTCTGGTATAGTTTTTCCTCTAGTTCCCTCCTCTACCTTTTGGATGACAAATTTTTCAGCTAAATTGGTTAGGAATTTGTTCGATCTCCCATTTGCTGCAGAGTTTGTCTCCCAGTTGATATCAGGGTAGTTAAAGTCTCCCATTACTGCTGTGGTATGTTTTCTACATACATTTGTAAATTGATTAGCAAAAGGTTTATCTATTTCTTCTGCTTGGTTGGGTGGCCTGTGGTATACACCTACAGCAATGTCATTCTTTTTTTTTCTTTTATATTGACCAATATGCATTCTAGGAAGTTTTCATCCTTGGTTATGTGCATTTCTGTAGAGATCTAATGATCTTTTATATATAATGCAACTCCACCTCTTTTGTTAGTAGGTCTGTTTCAGACACCCTGTGTCTGTGCAGGCAGGCAGCTCTTTGTCTGGTCAACCACCTCCCCCAATGCCTGAGGGGCCCGGAACAGCATCATCCTCAGCCCCTAGCATGCCTTCTCTTTCAGATGGTCGCAGTTCCAACTCCTCCTCCTCCAAACTGGGCTCTGAGCAGGCCATGACTTCCTGTGCAGTGGTGGGTTTCAAATTTTTTTACTACCGGTTCTGTGGGCATGGCTTATTTTGTGAGTGTGGCTTAATTTTGTGGGCGTGGCTTGGCAGTCATGTGACTGGGTGGGAATGGCTTGGCAATCATGTGACCAGGTGGGAGTGGCTTGGCAATCATGTGACCGGGTGGGAGTGGCTTGGCAATCATGTGACCGGGTGGGAGTGGCCAAGTTGATGTCACTGAATTCTTTGCCCCAATGAATGACCTACAAAAAGAAGATATAAAACAGGAAATTTATTATTTTGTGCACTTACTACTTAAATAAGAATAACATAAGTACAGAAAACAATAAAAGAGCTACTTACAGAAGGAAGATGACTGTCCTGCCTGTCAACATTCAACATCACTGACTGACCACCTTGATCCAATGAGTGACCTACACAAAGAAGAGACACAGAAAGTAAGTCTTTAATTGCATGCACTACATAAGGATGAAACCAGCACACAAAACAATACTACCATATTTTTTGGAGTATAAGATGCACCTCCCCCCCCCCCAGAAGAGCGTGGGAATGTTGGTGCACCTTATACACCAAATACAGCCATTTTTGGCCTCCAGAAGCCCTGCTCCTGCATCCCATTTTTTGCAAAAATGGGTGTAAAACGGGCTGTTTTTCGCAAAAGCTGATATATTTTTCCCTTCCTCCAGTCCCCAGCAGCACTCTGCAGGCTTCAGCAGGGCTGGGGGAAAGGAAAAATACCCCCATTTTTTGCAAAAAACCCGGGCAAAATATGGGCCATTTTTCACAAAAATGGAAGCATTTTCCCCTTCTTCCAGCTCCCAGAAGCACTCTGCAGGCTTCAGCAGGGATGGGGGAAGGGGAAAATGCCCCCATTTTTGTGAAAAAATGGCCCATTTTTTGCAAAGGCCAAGCTTCTGCTAGGGACAGCCTTCTCCCCCCCTCTAATGTATGGATTTTTCCCCATCCCATTGCCAACAAGGTGGCTGTCAAAGAGAACAAAGCTGCTGTTTCAGGCCAAGTCCTCCCCTGGCCTGCCCCTGCTTACACTCCCTGCCCGCCCAGTCGCCGCTCACTCACCTCTCACCCCACCTGTCCCACAGCTCAGGAGGTCTCCGTTCTCTCCGCTGCTGCTTCTCGGCCTGAAAATGCTTTCCTCCACGATCCTTATGTTTCAGGCCGAGCAGCGTCAGCGGAAGGGTGTGAGAGTGGAGCTGCTCTTTTTTCCGCGGGGCAGAAGGAGGTGAGGCGGCCTCAGGTGCCATGCTTGAGAAAGGGAGAGCTGGAACTGACTGGATTGTGCTTCAGCTGCCGCCGCCGCCGCTTCTGCTGCTGCTGCTGTCAGCATTTCAAATGTCATCCAGAAATAAATCAGAGTCCAAGGCAGAACTATCCTTAACCTTCCAATTTAATAAGAGAGACATGTTGGCACATCTGTAGCAATCCCGAATCTGAAAGCTTCCTGGGTTACCACCCAGTTTAAAGTCCAAAACCTTGCCTCACACCCATAAGTCCATCACATGGTCCAATCTTCCTCTGCCACACTGGCATTTCCAACCATCTAGTTCCAGTCAGGTGCAGAGGTGCAGAGACAAAAGATGACCTTGGGCTTCTAGAAAGGAATGTTCTATTATGACAACACATTCTACAATTCTACTCCTAACTATTCCCCCTCCCAATTACTACACTAATGAAACAGCTGTGAAGTTCCCAAGAGATGACCTAATTAATTTACGAGCCTTGAGACAGAGTTCAAACAAAACCCATTCATTTATTAGGATCAACATCTTAGCATTACTTCTGTGGAGTCTAAACTGGCTTCCGCTTAATTGCATTTGAACTTTACCCTCCTAACTCCCCCTTCTGCCCTGCGTCATAAATCATATTCACCAACTAGATTGTAGAAATATGAGACTGAAGGTATGCATGGAATCCTCCCTCCAGTGCCACACTGATAATAGTCATGGCAATGCTTTACAAATTGACATCCGGCTCCCCTCACTTCCCAAAAGCGACCTGTGTAAAACAAAGCAATTTGAGTACAGGTGTATAACTTAGGGATATGTCCCTCCCCCAGGCTTGCTTGGATTTTGTGCATGGAATTTTGCTATAAGGCAATCAGCCTGGATATTTCTACTTTTCACCCAAGATGCCTCTGATAAGTGGTAGCCCTTCCACTTGATTAAGTATTGGAGTTGTCTCCTGTGCCACCTTGAATCAAGGACTCATTGAACTTCATAATGGGTTTGGCCCCCTATGACCATAGGGCCCAGGGGCTCCCGGGGTAGTGGTCGCAGAGTGGATCCGATCACAGGTTTTAAGAGGCTACTATGAAATGCTGGGTGTATCTGTCAGGGGAAAAAAACGCCCTGGGGAAATCTGAGATCAATGGACCGGGCTGATTCCCTTCCGCATATCTTTTGAGATATTAAGAAAAGAAATAAAAGTCTTTAAGAAGTATTCTAATTAATAAACAAACTTTAATAATAAAATAAAATAGAAAATAACTAATTGGTTACATTTTGATAATAAAAGCTCCGGTTGCCAGCTCCCTGGCAATCGGACAAAAAACAAAGGAATTCTGGAATGTGTGACGCATGCGCAATAAATCACTTTCAGATAACATTTTGTTTTATGACCTGCGCAATAAAGCTTTCTTAGTTTAACTCTTGAATGTCAGTTCAGGCCTAGCAAACTTTTTAACATCGTGACAGTATCTTCCCCAACAATCGAGGCAGTTTCAATTGCACTGTGACTGGGTTGATGATCTTTACTACGGGGAATGGTCCCATAAACTTTGGGCCCAGTTTCTTGCTAGGCAGTTTTAATCTCAAATATTTTGTGGAGAGGTAAACCTTCTCTCCCACCCGGAATGGCCGTTGCAGAGCCCAGTGTTTGTCTGCCTGTTTTTTAAAGGTTTGTGCCGCTTTAGCCAGTGCTTTTTTGACATTCTCCCAGGTTGCTTTCAGCATCGACATCCAATCAGTCAAGCTGACTGAGAAGGGGGGATCCCTTGGATACTCAGGCATTGGGACAAAGTCCATACCGCTCACTATTTTGAATGGCGTGAGTCCTGTGCTACTGTGAACAGCATTATTGTATGCAACCTCAGCAAAAGATAAAAGGTCTCCCCATTGGACTGCTGATAGTTCATGTAACACCTCAGGTACTGCTCTATCATGGCGTTCAGTCTCTCTGCTGCCACATTGGTGCTCTGATGAAAAGCTGAACTAAGACCCTGAGATGACCCAATGGACCGCAGGAACTCCCTCCAGAACATAGCCGTGAACTGGAGCCTTCTGTCTGAAATAATTCTTCGAGGTACTCCATGCAGTCGGTAGATATGCTTCACAAACAGTTTAGCCAGCTTGTGAGCCAAGGGTAGTGTGAGAAAAAGGATGAATTGGGTTATTTGGATAAAGTCTAAAACTCCATTTTGAGTCTGAAACTCCATTTTGAAAAGAGACAGGAGAAGGTAATCTATGTGTTAGTACCCACTGATCATCCCATCACATGCACTGAGATGGAAGAGGTAGAAGCAACGGGACCGGTGCTGTATTTACCAAAAGGATGGTTTTTGTTTTGGGGTTTACTTGCCTATGCATATGTGCCCTCACATGTCATAGGTGGTCCCTGTACTATAGGACGCCTGACTACATATATGGCAGTGGGGTGAGATATTAATCAGACGACTGCTTTTTATTATGTGATGATAAATCAAGACCTTTATCATAGAAGCAGAATGTGATACCTCCCCATACACATCATGATCATGATCACGATACACATCCTAACCATGATGCAGAGGATACTGGAGCAGTTAAAGAACCTGTGGATGGAACCTATGCACATGAACATCCAGTTCATACACATGATATGGGGAAAGAACATGAACACGAGGACCCATCTATGAGGAAGAAGAAGCCACAGTGGGTTATTCAGCCAGTGGACTTTGGGGGTCCTATTGGATGGGTTATTCAGCCAGTGAATATCACACAGAATATTCAATTACATGCATAAAGGGATAAGCGCTCTATATTTAGTGATGCTTACGATGCAGGATGCAGTGACGAGGTTGTAGTCTTGGATAAAGTTGAAGCTGCAATCCTAGGAATAGCACCACTACAATGCCACTCAGATTGGCCATCTTGCTTGTGCTTTATCTAAGAACATTAATGAAACTTCATCAGCCATTGCAGCATTGGCAGATGAGATGGGTGAGATTCGCAAATCAGTATTGCAGAATCGAATCACAATTGATTACCTATTGTTACGAATAGGCCATGGGTGCAAGGAATTTGAAGGGCTTTGCTGTTTCAAGATTGGAGACCGATCCCAATTCATTGAAGCTAAGTTGAAAGCTTTGCATAATATAACCACTCATTTAAGGCATGTAACTGAAAGCTCAGCCTTCAGGGGTATTTGGAGCCTCTTGACTTCATGATTACCAGACTTTTCCTGGTTGAAAGAGGTGTTTGTGGGAGCCATAGGGATCATTGTGTTATGCCTGATAACTTGTGTTTGCGTAAGATGTGCTCCTTTATATAGCCAGTGCTACTTGTATTGCTTTAAAGGATCTAAGTGCTCTAAGAAGAAGAAATTAAGCAATAGGGAAGCTAGAATTATGATGCAAGAGATTGAGAATTGAGTTAATTTCCAAGGTTTCCCAAATAACTGTTCTAATTGGAGAGAGGGTGAATTGTGAGAAAAAGGATGAATTGGGTTATTTGGATAAAGTCTAAAACACCAAATTGGAACTAAAATGCAGAAGTTGATGGGCCGAGGTTATGATGACCTGGCTGAAAATATCCTAATGGGTTTTGGAAGTCCCCTTGGCAAGTCCCCTATGTTCCAGAGATGTTTTGATGGAAGGTGGCCAGTATCATGCTATTGTTTAAGACTTGAGAACGTACAAGATCATAAGTTCTCTGGGATGTTCTGGGGACATTCTGGAGGGGGCAGCGGATGTTTCACATTGATATTGCTGGAAACTACCTAAAAATATTCAAATGTATTTTGAGACATGATATTTCCGTGCCAGTCGCATGATACCTGTCAACATTGTTACCCAGCACGAACACGGATCACATGCAACACACACATGTATTTTTGTAATTGCTTGATGACGTATATTGAGATGTCACTTTGTGTATTTAAGAGTTACTTGTTCCACCTGTAACCATTCTCTTTTTGCCTAGAGAATCCTACATGCGCATGCAGTCTATTGATAAGAAGCCTCTTATCAATAAATAAAGCTTTTTGTTGCTTTTAATCTCTTTGTTTTGGTTTTCTTTCTATTTATAAAATTATCTGGGATAATTTTTCTCACAATTTGGGGGCTTGTGCTGGGATCGGTCAGATGGCCCCTGACCGATGCAGAGGTACCCTCGCATGTGTTCTGTGGGCCGGACTTCGGTTAAGGGGCTTTCCAGTGGCTGTCCTGCTGTTTCCCTGGACCAAGGAGATTTTGGGCAACAAACTGCTGTGTGGGTGACCTGCTGCTGGGTGCTTCTGCGGGATTTGGTGAGTAACTGTTTAAGCTTATACACAAGTACTGGTTTGAAGTGTGTGTGAACGAGAGCGTGTATGATTTGTTTGCTCATAAGCTATTTTCTGCAAGCCATCTAAAAATATATTTTTAGCTGACAAGCAGTAATTAAGCAGTTGCAAGTGTGCAGGCAGGCGGGAAACATATTTGTAGCTATTAGCAGTGGGTCTGTAAGAGCAGGATGTCCAGGTCTTGGGTGGCAAGGTTTTGTTTCGGGGCTGAGAAGGAACAACAGATCCCGTCCATACCCCCCTCTTCCCACTTGGGGGAGTTGTTAGCTCAGTGGGGGGAGGATTGGTTAAAAGCCTACACTGCAAAGCTGGATAAAATCATGATGATTTGGTATTGCACACAGGAGTGGCCCAAATACATCTTGGTAAAGCCAAATTATAGGTGGAATAAGTTTGGTGAGGCTGACAGAATCTGGATATATGAGTTGAAAGTAATTTTGGAGAAAAAGAAACTAAAGATGCAGGTGTTATATGTGGAACCGTGGTATCACGTCCAATGGTTTGATCCATTTCCTCCGGGTAGCAATAGGAAGGGCTGGGATCCTTTGGAGTTTGCTATGTGCCCTCGCCCGCCGCCTTATAATATGGTGGAGGCCGGGGCTGCGGATGTTGCAGAAGAGGGTTTGAGCGATGGTGAGCTGTTGGCTACACATCAGTATAGGCAGCTCAGGAAGGAAGCTAGGGGTTATGACCCTTCTGCTAGAGTAACAAGATCGAAGACTAAAAAGGAAAATATGTTTCCCTTAAGGGAAATGCCTAATGGTCTTACTCAGGCAGGGGATCTGATAACGACCTTTGTGAATGCTCCTTTGACTTCCTCGGATAATTTTTCTCACAGGTAGTCCACTGCAGGGTATGAAGTGTGCCTGTTTGGAGAACAAGTCTATTACAGTCCAAATCACTGTGTTTCCCCCACTTTTCGGCAACTATACTATAAAGTCCATTGCGATCTCCTGCCACAGCCTCGTTGGCTCTGCTACTGTTTGCAGCAGTCCGGGGTTTTTTCCCGGTTGTCTCTTCATTGTGGCGCAGATGGTGCAACATTTCAGGTAACTATCCAGATCTTTATTTATGCCAGGCCACCAGAATTGCCTCTGGGCTAAGTGTAAAGTCTTTAGGAACCCAAAGTGGCCTGCTGGTTTGGCGTCGTGGCTCCTCTGGAGAATTAGGGTGCGTAGGGATTCTGGGATGTAGAGTTTCGTCCCCTTCCATGCAAGGTCATCTCTTTTTGTCAAGATGTATTTTTTTTCAGAACCAGGGGTCTGCTAGCAGTTTGGTTTTTAGCCTTGTGGTTAGGATGCTTGCGGGTTGGTTTTGCCGGTCACAGCATTGCCGCCTGGTGGTTACTTGGGCAGCTCTTTGAGTAGAGGGAATGATGGCATCCTGACGGGACAGGGTGTCAGCTAGAAAGTTCATCGCCCCTGGAATGTGCTTTAAAACAAAATCAAAACGGTTGAAGTATTGACTTGTTTGGGTGATAGTTTCCGTGGAGTCCTAAGCGCTTCCAGATTTTTGTGGTCAGTCCAGAGTTCAAACAGTTTCTGGACCCCTTCCAACAGGTGTCTCCAGGTTAGCAGTGCCCATCTCAATGCGAAAGCCTCTTTTTCCCATGCGGCCCATCATCTCTCTGTGTCTGTGAGCTTGCGGGAGGTGTAGGTGCAGGGTTGTAAGTTTCATTGGTTGTTTCTTTGCAGTAGCACCACTCCCACTGCCATGTCGCTGGCATCTGCCTTGATCACGAAGGGTTGTTTGGGGTCAGGATGCTTCAGCACTGGTTCCTTTGCAAACATTTCTTTTAGTGTTTCGAACGCCTCTTGGCAGGTGAGGTCCCACTGTAGGGGTTGTCCTGGATGAGGTTTTGTTCCTGGGTTCCCTGTCTTCAGGAGGTCTGTCAGGGGTTTGGAAATCTTTGCAAAGGAGGGGATGAATTGTCTGTAGAAGTTTCCGAAACCTAGGAAGCTTTGTAGCTGTCTGCGGGTGCGAGGGGGTTGCCAGCTTAGCACGGCTTGCACTTTGGCTGGGTCTATCTCTATTCCCTCATTTGACACTCGGTAACCCAGGTAGTCTAACCGTGCAAGGTGGAATTCGCATTTTGATACCTTGACGTACAGGTTGGCTGTGAGAAGTTTTTTCAGTACTTGGCGGACCAGGGGTACATGGTCGTCCATGTTCTCAGTGTAGATAAGGATGTCATCTAGGTAGACGAGGACCCCCTTGTAGAGGTGCTCGTGCAGCACCTCGTTTATTAACTGCATGAATACTGCTGGGGCCCCCTGCAGTCCGAAAGGCATCACTTTGAATTGAAAGCTCCCTAGGGGGCAGTTGAACACTGCTTTCCACTCATCTCCCTCTCTGATATGTACTCGGTAGTATGCTTCTCTGAGGTCGCGTTTGGTGAAGACTTTTCCCATGGCCAGATGAGATAGCATGTCCTTCATGAGGGGGAGATGATATACGTTGTGTCCGCACACCCCATTAATCTCTCAAAAGTCCACACGCAATCTCATGTTTCCATCTTTTTTTTCTTTGAAGAGGACTGGTGCTGCGACCTGTGGCTTGGCTGGCTCAATGAACCCCCTTGCAAGGTTTTTGTCTATGTATTTGTGCATCTCTTGCATTTCCAGGGGCATCATGGCATACAGTTTGGGCTTCGGTAGTTTTGCCCCGGGGATGATTTCGATGGCACAGTCTGTCTCCCGGTGGGGAGGCAGAACATCGCACTCGGCCTCGCTGAATACTTCTGCGAGGTCCTGATATTCCATTGGAATCAGTTCGTCCTCTGGGGTTTTGTCGGATGTGGTTGCCAGCTGTTCTTGTGGGCTTTTTTTGGGGGGGGGGGGTTTCCAGTGTGGGTGGTGTTTCTGCTTGCTGGTGTGGGAGAGGTTGGGGGCCCCTTGATATCCTAAATCTGCGGGTACCCCCTTGCCACCAGATAGTCGTTCCCTACTTGTCTAGCCAGGAAAGTCCCAGTATGACTGCATCTGTCATTTTGGGGGCTATTATGAATCGAATTACTTACCAGTGATCCACTAGCTCTAGCCTCACTGGTTCAGTCAGGTGGGTGGCATAGGCTCCTCCCATTAGGGACCCATCAACCTTCTCGAACTGGATCGGGTGGGCCAGTCTTTTTGCTCTGATCCCCAGTTTCAGGACTGTGCTTAGGTTGATCAAGCACCTCGTGCAACCTGAGTCTATTAGGGCTTGAAAATTCCCCTGGTTTCCTGTTTTTGGGGCTGTGAGGCGTATTGGAAAAAGGAAAGGGTGAATTGATTCACTCACCATTGGGTCATTTTTTCCCTTGTCCTTACTGTCATATGATTCAGGTGACTGATTGTTGTTGCCTGGGGTTCCACCACTTTTGCCTGAGGGGGGAGGGGCCTCTGCAGCCTGGAGGGCTTTCCCGGACGTGTTGGTGGTCCGTTTGGGGCCTCGTTCTGGTTGTGCCATGGGTGGTGGGTCTGGCCTTGGTTTTGGGGCTAGGTTTGGGCATGCAGCTGCCATGTGGCCCATCCCCCCACATCTGTAGCATTTCAGCGGACTTCGAGGGAGGGCTCATCTCAGGGCCTGTGGTGCTGTGGTTCCCCGCTGGCTGGGTGGTTTCAGGTCAGGTTGACCTCTCTCTTTTTTGTCCAGTTGCTTTCTCATGTCGTTGGCACGCAGCCCGCTGTTGACTTTTGCTGCTACTCGGAACCACTCAGAGAGCTGATTTGGGATGTCACAGTATGCGGTTACCTGGGCAATTTGCTTGTCCGGGCTTGTTCTGAAAAAATGCACCAGCAGCTGCTCTGGTAAAGGTGGTAGCCTTCCTTATGGCCCTCCTAAATTCACAGATGTGCTCTTTGATGGGGTGGCCACTCTGCTTTAGGTTGCTGAGTTCCTCTTCTGCATATGGGTCCTCCTCCTCCCCCTCCTCAAACCTGGCCTCTAGCAGTCGCAGGAAGTCATCTATGTCTTGCAGTTGGGGGCTCTCCTCTTGTGGAGGGCTGCTAGCCATTCCTTTGCTTCTCCCTCTAGACCCTCTGCGATGGCATTCACTATGGCTCTGGGGTATGGGTAGAGGTGCCCATAACGTTGTAGGTGGATATCAGCTGAATCAAGGAATAGGGCTAGCTGATCTGAATCTCCGTCAAACTTTCCCCTGAATTGGGGCGGGTCATTCAGCCCTAATCCTCCAACCTCCTGTTGGCCTCTGTATGCTTGCACCTGATATGGCTGGCCATATTCTTCACTCCTAGTTCAGAGAGAGGGAGGGACTTGCCTGCTCTTGGCAGCCTGCCTGCTGCATGGGAGAGGCACTGGTTGCCGTTTTGGGCTCCTTCTCCTTCTATCGGGAGTGGGAGGGGGCTGCGCTCCAGTCTGTGTCTCCTCCCTTCAACAGGATCAGATGTCCCTCCCCTCTCTTTTGGGCGGCATAATGGCCCTTCATCATGAAGGATGGCCTGGTCAAAATCCTCCCTCAGTTGCCCTATTGCACTCCCTAGGGATTCCATCTGGGGCTTTGGGATCCTGGCTTGTTTCCAGTCCCACATCCAGTCCACTGCTTGCTTGAGACCCTTCCCCTTATCTGGGAATTGGGGTAAGGGAACTCTACTTCAGCTGCCTTAGGGGTTAATTTCCAAAAGTACTCATCCTTTCTTGCTTCTGCTGCTGGGGAAGACATCGCTGCTTGGCATTTCCCCATACCTCCAGCTGCAATCAGTCTTTTTCTTCATCCTCCTGTTTCCTGTTTTTCCCTCCAAGGACCCCAAATATTGAGGGGAGTGCTAGGAGAGCCCGGGATTCAGGAAACTGGGAATTCTTGATAGATTTTTAAAAGTCAGTTAAGGCTCTCTGTGAAGTTCCCAAGAGATGACCTAATTAATTTAATAGGCCTCGAGACAGAGTTCAAACAAAACCCATTCATTTATTAGGATCAACATCTTAACATTACTTCTGTGGAGCCTAAACTGGCTTCTGCTTAATTGCATTTGAACTTTACCCTCCTAACTCCCCCCTTCTGTCCTGCGTCATAAATCATACTCGCCAACTAGACAGTAGAAATATGAGACTGAAGGTATGCATGGAATCCTCCCTCCATTGCCAACCTGATAATAGTCATGGCAATGCTTTACAAGTTGACAGCAGCATACTAAAATAATAGAGTGTGTGGCAGGCCAAAGATCTTAAAAAGGAATATGACTGCAGGCCTGACAGGCGGCCTCTCCTCAGAAGAAAAACATTTCCTGAAAAGAGAATAACATAAATGTTTAACATAACAAAATTAACCACCTCTCCCCCCCCCCCCCCCCACGGGGACCCTTTGGCTTATTGGGAAACCTCTCATGAAATTGTTCTACTAACTTCTCCACTTTTTGGTTCCAGCTTTTCACCCAAGTAGCTTCAGACAAAGGGTAACCCTTCCAATGCACTAAATACTGTAAGTGACCCCTATTCAGCTTGGAGTCTACGATTTTTTCCACCTCAGTTTGTGTTTCCCCTTCTATCACTACAGGAGGAGAGAAAGCTTGGGTGGATGTTCTTGTGCTGGACCCAATAACTGGCTTCAACAAGCTACAATGAAATTCTGGGTCAATTTCCCCTAGACTTCTGGGTAGACTGAGTTGAACTGTAACTGGATTAACTATCTTCACTATTGGGAATGGACCTAGAAATTTTGGACCAAATTTCTGGCTAGGCATTCTTAATCTCATGCATTTGGTAGATACAAAAACTTTGTCCACCACACGAAAGGGGGGTTGGAGCGAGTGGTGTTTATCAACTTGCTTCTTGTAGGCTTCTGCCACATCTGCTAGAGCCTTCTTCGTATTTTCCCATCCTTTCTTTAGTGTGTCCATCCATTCATTCAGAGACATGGAGGAGGGAGGTTCTGTAGGCAGCTCAGGCATGGCAACAAATTCCATGCCACTGGTAATCTGGAAAGGAGTTAATCCAGTGCTGCTGTGGACCGCGTCGTTGTATGCCACTTCGGTGAAGGGTAGCAAGTCCAACCAGTTGTCGTTCTGATAGTCCACATAACACCAGATGTATTGTTCCACCACCACATTGGCTCTCTCTGCTGCGCAGTTCATGCTGGGATGAACTTCTGAGCTCAGTTCTTTTGTGAATCCCATGGATCTCAGGACCTCTCTCCAGAACTTGGCTGTGAACTTGAGTCCGCGGTCTGAAATGATCCTCTTGGGCACTCCGTGCAGGCGATAAAAGTGTTTCACAAACATTTTCGCTAATTTCTTTGTGGATGGCAACCCTGAGCAAGCGATGAAGTGCTTCTGCTTGGAACCCAAATCAATAACTGTCCAGATTACTTTATTCCCACTGCTGTCTGGGAGTTCGATGATGAAGTCCATTGCGATCTCTTCCCATGGTTGGTTAGGGCTGGCCACTCGTTGTATTAGTCCAGGGGACTTCTCCGGCAGTGGTTTCATCGTTGCGCAAGTAGCACAGCTTTTTACGTAATCTTCCACCTCTGTTTTCATCTTTGGCCACCAAAATTGATGCCTGGCGAGGTGCAGCATTTTTTGGAATCTAAAGTGGCCTCCTAGTTCCACCTCATGGCTTCGCTGTAGAACTTCAAGCCTCAACCCCACGGGGACGTACAGTTTTGACCCCTTCCAGGCTGCTTATTGTTGAGCCACTGGTCTGTTGGGAGCGCCAATTTCATAGCTGTCATCAGCTTATCCTGGCTTTGGTTAGTGAGTTGGGCTGTCTTTTGGTGGAAGGAAGAAATGATGGGGTGAACAACTTCTCCCTTCTTACTGTCGTACTGCGGTTTTCTCCACAAAACATCCCCCAACAAGCTTTTTAGTACTTGTTGGATCCCTGGGGTTTTTGTCTCTGCTGCAGGTGCTGCAGGTTCTGGGCTCTTGGGTTCAATCATCCCTGGGTGGCCCTTTTCCTCCACTGGTGGTAGCAGCCCAAATGCAATCATCAGTTTCCTACCGCCGTCTTCCCACTTTATCATAGGCTTCCACTTGTCAAGCCATGCAAGTCCCAAGATAATATATTCCGGCATCTCTGGAGCCACAATGAATCTGAGAAGCTCATAGTGGCGGCCCACTTGTAACTTTACCAGTTCAGTTATTAGCGTGGCTGTGGCCCCTCCAATTAGCGTTCCATTTACCTGCTCAACCCGAATGGGACAGGCTAGAGATCTTGTGCATATGCCCAGTTGCTTTACAATCAACATTCTGATTAAGTATCGAGTGCAAGCAGTGTCCACAACTGCTTCAACTTCCCCTTCCACCCCTGTTTCAGCTACTTGGAGGTTGACTTGGAAGGCAAAGGGGCAGATGGGTGCACTCACCATTGGGTCGTCTTCGGCATTTCCCTCCTCCGAAGCCTCCCCATTGGTAGGACTCTTCATCACCTTAGGTTGGGGATCCTCTTCCAGAGGTTGTTGGCCCAGATGACTCTTTTCTGGTGGCATCTGGGGCCTTCTCTTTACTGCCATGGTGGCTGGTGCGCACGTTTGTGGCATTGGGGCTGGAGCCAAGCACTCTGATCCTCTGTGGCCAAGTTGACAGCAACGGTGGCATTTTATTGGCCCCCACAAGGGAAGGAACCTAGTTACATCTCTAAACTTAGGAACCGCCTCATCACATTGTTCCACCATCCATCCTTCAGCTTCCCCCTCATTCATCCCTTCTTCCATTCTCAAGAACTCTTCTCTGTAGGAAGGTGGGGTAAGAACCTGTTGGGGCATTGCAGGTGTGACTGTACTCAGTGGAGGGGTTAATCCCTGGGTTGGCCACTGCCCAGTATTCTGCCATGGTGTCATCTGCTGAGGGAGAGAAGGTGCCCACTGGCATCTCTCCCATCCATGACCTGGGAAGGAAACCCATTCTGGGGTTGCTTGATTGACAGGTTGCAGGCCAACCATCAGTGGCTGGCAGGGGGGTGTTATGGGCCAAGGCCCCCTCTTGCTGACTTGGAGGATTTTCCCATGTTGGTAGCCAAGCAGGTGCCCAGTGGCATCTCTGCCATCCATGACCTGGGAAGAAAGCCCAATTTGATGGTGCTTGATTAGCAAGCTGCAGCCCAATTTTCAGTGGCTGGCTAGTGAGAGATGCTGGCCAAACGCCTTCTTGCTGGCTCAGCTCATTCATCGCTGTATGGAAGGAGTAATTATCTCCACTCCAGTTTATTGCTGTTTTTGTTGGGGAAGGAGAGGGAGTCCCCACTCACGTTTAACTGTAGAAGTTGGTCTGGGATTCCAAACATCTTGTCACTTCCAGCCATGTGTAGAATAAGCCTTTCCAGCCCCCTCTGGCCGCATCTTCCCATGCGCAATAAATCTTCAAACAGAAACTCCTTTGCACTTTGAAGTTTTGCAGAGAAGCGTCTTGTCCAGCTCATTTTCTTCGCTGATATTTTACGCTGTCCGGGTCAGTCAGCGTTGGGAAATCAGCACCCCTCACCAGCCCTCATGCAGGGGGTTGCTGGTGTTTTATTTTAAAAGGAGATTCGGGATAATGTCAGTGTTCCAAATATCATCCAGAAATAAATCAGAATCCAAGGCAGAACTATCCTTAACCTTCCAATTTAATAAGAGAGACATGTTGGCACATTTGTAGCAATCCCGAATCTGAAAGCTTCCTGGGTTACCACCCAGTTTAAAGTCCAAAACCTTTCCCCACACCCATAAGTCCATCACATGGTCCAATCTTCCTCTGCCACGCTGGCATTTCCACCCATCTACTTCCTACTGCAGAGGTACGGAGACAAAAGATGACCTTGGGCTTCTAGAAAGGAATGTTCTATTATGACAACAACACATTCTACAATTCTACTCCTTACTATTCCCCCTCCCAATTACTACACTAATGAAACAGGATAGTAAAATAATAGAGAGTGTGGCAGGCCAAAGATCCTAAAAGGAATATGACTGCAGGCCTGACAGCTGCAGCCACCAGAGACTCCTTCCTCACCTTGTTTCAGGCCGAGAAGCGACACCTCTGAGGGTCCCCGGATGGCACTTGAGGCTGCCTTGCCTCTTTCTGCCCCGCAGAAAGAAAGAGCAGCTCCCCTCTACCCTCTCACTTTCCTCAGCCTACGCACTATTCAGGAGGTGGGGGAAAGTGCCCCTCGACTGCCCCTCTAGGAGGACCACCACATATCCTCCATGGGTGGGAGGTTTTGGCAGCACGAGAGAAAGACTTCAAAGTCAGTGGAGGTGGTGTGTGGCTGGTGTGTCTTGTTCTGACTTTCCCCGGGTGCAAAATGCTTAAAAAATAAAGGTTTCATTTTTTGGGTTTTCTTTTAAAGGGTTAGGTGTGTGTGTGAGGGGGGGGTGAGAGAGAAAGAAAGAGAAAGAGTAAGAGAGAAAGAAAGAGAAAGGAAGGAAGGAAGGAAGAGACGGAGGGGAAAAAAGAGAGAGACAAAGATAGAAAGAGAAAGAAGGAAAGAGAAAGAAAGAAAGAAAGAAAGAAAGAAAGAAAGAAAGAAAGAAAGAAAGAAAGAAAGAAAGAAAATTTATTACCACAACTGAGCCCAAAATTTTGGTTGCTAAGCAAGAATGTTGTTAAATGAGTTTTACCACATTTTACAAGTGGCCATGGCTACCCGGTCACATGACTGCCAAGCCATGCCCACAAAATAGGCCACACCCACAGAATAGGTAGTAAAATTTTTGAAACCCACCACTGGCACATGCGCACACAATTGTGGCACGCCATAAGAAAAAGGTTCGCTATCACTGTTACAGACTATAGCTTGGCCTTTAATATCTGTCACGTTCCAGTGTTCACGTTGAATACAAACAGAGAGTCAGTTTGTTTGGTGAAAAACTTTATCTCTATCTAATATTACGTGATAACCAGCACTAAATGACAATGATACAAAGGTAAGCAAATCCAAGTCAGTTCTAACCAAGTGAACACCATCACTCATA
Organism: Natrix helvetica; assembly: GCF_964273705.1. NCBI lineage: Eukaryota > Metazoa > Chordata > Lepidosauria > Squamata > Natricidae > Natrix > Natrix helvetica. Next base: position 56,886,485 of record NC_138555.1, on the reverse strand, counting down.
TATATATATCATTACCCCACCCAGTTCCACCCACAACTCCACCCAGATGACACCCAACCACCATCACCAATCACCATGACCCACAGCCACTCTCAGCCACACCCCCACTCAGTGTCATCATAGCCTCCTTCCTGGTCAGCTGCATCCGAGCAGAAGAGTTACTTCAGAGTAGGCAGCTGCACCCAAGTAGAAGAGTTACTTCTGAGTAGGCTCTGAAATGCAGCTGTTGTCCAGGAGGCATGCCTTCAGAGTAGTGAGGGAAGCCATGCAGAGCCGCATGCAGCTACAGGCTCCGCCGACATCAGAGAGTCAACATCAACGTGGCAGCGTTGGTGGCGTGTAAGCATGGCCGAGCGGGTGTGGCAATGGATGGGCTCCCCACTGAATGGCAGCCCGAGGGCTGACAACCATCTTATCAGGCATTCTCATTGAAAAGCTGACTGACCTGAATTTCCTTCACCTCATTTTTGAATGGGTCAAAGACTTCCTGATGGATCATCCACAAACAGTAAGGGCTGTGTCCTTTACATCTTCCACCCTGAAGCTCAGTACCGGCTCCCCTCAGGGCTGTCTGCTCAGCCCCTACCTGTACTTGCTATATACACATGACTGCATATCCTCTGATCCATCCAACATCATCATACAGTTTGCAGACGACACAATGGTGCTGGGTCTCATAACTGGAGGGGAGGAATCAGCATACAGGGAAGAAGTCCAGAAGGTATCCGCATGGTACTCAAAAAACAACTTACAATACTAGTAAGACTAAAGGAGATGATACTAGATTTCTGGAAGCAGAAAGAGGAACCTGCCCCACTGTATATCGAGGGGGGATGTGTGGAGAGGGTTCCCTCTTTTAAATTCTTGGGAGTGCTTATTAGTCAAGATCTCACCTGGAAAAACAACACGTCCCTGGTGATTGGCAAGGCCCAACAGAGACTTCATTTCCTTAGAGTCCTGCGAAAAAATCAGGTGGAACAATGGTTGATGACCTCTATCTATTGGTCCACAATAGAAAGTGTCCTCACATACTGCATTACAATATGGTATGCTGGTTTAACTGCTGTGGACAGGAAGGCACTACAGAGAGTGATCAATTCAGCACAAGAAACCATTGGTTGCCCTCTCACACCACTGGATGACATCGCCAGGTCTCGCTACTTTAGCAGAGTAAGGAAGATACTTAGAGACAGAGGGGAACAGACAGAGGTGAGACGCCTGAGCAGAGCCAATGCAGTGGAAACGGAGGCTACTGAGCAGCAGTGAAATAGAGCTAGGTGGCAGCAGACCAGCGGCTGTGAGCAGCACATCAAACCATGAGCAGCAGCGGTTCAGAGATACGTGGCAGAAGAGTGAAGCACCCCAAACAGCAACTAAGCACATTGTGGTAGACTAGCAGTGGCTGAGAGCAGCATAGAGGACCAACTGAGCAATGGTGCCCACAGCAGCGGCTGAGAGCAGCGTGGCAGACCAGCAGCAGTTGAGAGCAGCACGGTGGACCAGTTAAGCAGAGTGTCCACATCAGCATATCATACCTGAAAACCCAAGCATTGGCCAAGCAACTGAAGGGCAAGAAAGCAGGGAAAAAGGATAAGTACAAAACACTTCTGGACAGGGAGGAAAGGGCTAAACTTTCAATGCAGGGAATAGAGGGTTAAGAGCAAAGCATCTCCTAGAAAATAGCCCAAGGCTTCCAACAAAAAAAGTGCATATTACTTCATAAAGGGCCAAAATGATTGTAAATTCTTAATTTTTTTAAATCTCTGCATTCCGTTTCTTAAGAAAAATTCCTTTTCAATTTTTAATTTCTTTTTTCAATTTTTAAATCTTTTCCAATTTTAAAATTCTTTTTTCAATTTTTTTACAAAATTCTTTTTTCAATCTTTTTCAATTTTTCAGTTTCTTTTTTCAAGTATACATTTGAAAAAAAAAGTTTACTTATTTTAAATCTTTAGAAATTTTTAAAATCTGAAGAGCAAAAAAGTAAAAAAAATACAGAAAAAGAGATAGACACTTAAAACAGGGAAGATAGTGATTAATTTTTAAAATATATATATATACAGTTTTCTTCATTTTACATCACAATTTCATCTTTGCAACAACTCTATACTGGTTTATATCCACATTTTTGTTATATATACATTATATAGTTATCATTCTAGATATATTTTTACATTTTTGTAACATCTTATCATTATATACTATTATATATAATAAATATTCTTCATCTTACTTTATATTTATACTTATTTCTAATTTCTAATTCATTAATCGTCTTTCATTATTAGTTTTCTAATCTTTGCATCTACTGTCAAGCCAATTATACCATACATCCCAAATTAAATACTAATACAAATTACCGCATTTTTCAGAGTATAAAACGCACTGGATTCTAAGACGCACCAAGGTTTTTAAGAGGCAATTTTTTTAAAAGTAGGTAGGTAGATAGAGGGGGAGAGAGAGAGAGAAATACAATAGGTAGGGAGGGATAGAGAGAGAGAGTAGGTAGGTAGGTAGATAGATAGAGGGATAGAGAGAGAGAGAAATAAAGTAGGTAGGTAGGGAGAGAGAGAGAGTAGGTAGGTAGGTAGGTAGAGGGATAGAGAGAGAGAGACAGAGAAATACAGTATTTTTCAGAGTATAAGACGCACTGGATTCTAAGACGCACCAAGGTTTTTAAGAGGCAATTTTTTTAAAAGTAGGTAGGTAGATAGAGGGGGAGAGAGAGAGAGAGAAATACAGTAGGTAGGTAGGGAGAGAGAGAGAGTAGGTAGGGAGGGAGGGAGAGGGATAGAGAGAGAGAGACAGAGAAATACAGTAGGTAGGTAGGGAGAGAGAGAGTAGGTAGGTAGATAGAGGGATAGAGAGAGAGAGAAATACAGTAGGTAGGTAGGGAGAGAGTGAGTAGGTAGGTAGGTAGATAGAGGGGGAGAGAGAGAGAGAGAGAGAAATACAGTAGGTAGGTAGGGAGAGAGAGAGTAGGTAGGTAGGCAGGTAGGTAGATAGAGGGATAGAGAGAGAGAAAAAAAAATACAGTAGGTAGGTAGGGAGAGAGAGAGTAGGTAGGTAGGTAGATAGATAGATAGAGGGAGAGAGAGAGAGAGAGAGAGAGAGAGAGAAATCCAGTAGGTAGGTAGGGAGAGAGAGAGAGTAGGTAGGTAGGTAGATGTTTCCAGGTGTATTTATCCATGTGCTCGAGAAGAAAATCGCTGACAACCTGCAGCACCTAAGACTTGTTTCTGCTGGCACAGCACTTGATCAATGTAATTATCATCAATCAGTTAAAGAGCTTTCCAAAAGGTAAAAAAAAGTTTTTGCACTCTGCAAACCTCCCCAAAATGGCCCGTTTTTCACAAAAACGGGCCAATTTTTTGTCAAAAAAAAAAATTGCATGCCTAGCCTTATGGAGGCTTATAGAGTGCTGCTGGGGGCTGGGGGGGGGGAAACGGCCCATTTTTGCTCATTTCTGCCCTCCCCAGCCCCCAGGAGCTCTCTGAAAGCCTTCATAAGGCTATGCAAGGCCATTTTGGTGAAGGGGCGGGGCTCCGGGAGGCATAAAAATGCTGTATTCGATGTATAAGACACACCCAGATTTTCAGCCACTTTTTTGAGGAAAAAAGGTGTGTCTTCTACTCTGAAAAATACGGTAAGTACTCTTCAACGTCTTCATCAATGATCTGGATGAGCGGATAAATGGGGAACTCATCAAATTTGCAGATGACACCAAGATGGCAGGAATAGCCAACACTCCAGAAGATAGGCTTAAGATACAGAAGGATCTTGAAAAACTTGAACATTGGGCACTATCTAATAAAATGAAATTCAATGGTGAAAAGAATAAGGTTCTACATTTAGACAACAAAAGTGAAATGCACAGGTACAGTGTAGGTGGTACTTCGTTTAGTAGTAGTAACTGTGAGAGGGATCTTGGAGTCCTAGTTGGCAACCATTTAAATATGAACCAGCAGTGTGCAGCAGCTGCCAAAAAAGCCAACACAGTTCTAGGCTACATAAACAGAGGGATAGAATCAAGAACAGGTGAAGTGTTAATACCATTTTATAATGCCTTGGTAAGGCCACACTTGGAATACTGCATTCAGTTTTGGTCGCCACGATGTAGAAAAGATGTGGAGACTCTAGAAAGAGTGCAGAGAAGAGCAAAAAAGATGATTAGGGGACTGGAGACTAAAACATATGAAGAACGGTTGCAGGAACTGGGTATGTCTAGTTTAGTGAAAAGAAGGACTAGGGAAGACACGATAGCAGTGTTCCAATATCTGAGGGGTTGCAACAAAGAAGAGGGAGTCAAAATATTCTCCAAGGCACCTGAGGGTAGAACAAGGAGCAATGGGTGGAAACTAATCAAGGAGAGAAGCAACCTGGATCTGAGGAGAAATTTCCTGACAGTGAGAACAATTAATCAGTGGAACGGCTTGCCTCCAGAAGTTGTGAATGCCCCAACACTGGAAGTCTTTAAGAAGATGTTGGCCATTTGTTTGAAATGGTATAGGGCAGCGATGGCGAACCTTTTTTGGCTCACGTGCCATAAGTGGGGGGAGTGCAGGGGGGTCGTGTGCGGGCGTGCCGCACCCATAATACAATGTGTGACCCCCCCAGTGCGCATGCGCACACTACAGGCACGACCCCCCATTTTTTGCATGCTTTCTTCACCCTCCCCAGGTTCCAGAGGCTTTATAGGAGCCTGGGGAGGGCGAAAACAGCCTTCCCCGCCCCCCGGAAGCTGTCCGGAGGCTTCAGGGACCTTCAGGACTCTTCCCTGAAGCCTCCGGAGCAGTCAAAACAAACCTCCGAGCAAACCGGAAGTGACTTCCAGTTTGCTCGGAGGGTCGTTTTGAGTGCTCCAAAGGCTTCAGGGACCTTCAGGATGCTTCCCTGAAGCCTCCAGAGCAGTCAAAACGAACCTCCGAGCAAACCAGAAGTCCGTTCCCGAACATCCGGTTTGCCAGTAGGGCTGTTTTTTTGCGCTCCGGAGGCTTCAGGGAAGCTCATGAAGCCTCCGGAGGGCCTCCGGGGGGGGGGGGCTCTTTTTTTAAAATGGCTTTTAAAAAGGGTGAACTCAGCTGGCCAGCATGCACATGCTCGCTGGCCATCTGACAGGGCAGCGCCTCGTGTGCCCTGACAAATGGCTCCACATGCCACCTGTGGCACACGTGCCATAGGTTCACCATCACTGGTATAGGGTTTCCTGCCTAGGCAGGGGGTTGGACTAGAAGACCTCCAAGGTCCCTTCCAACTCTGCTATTGTATTTTATTGTATTGTATTGTAAATAATATTCTGTTTCTCCTTTGTCTTTGATTTCCATTGTTAAACTATCCATCTCAACGCAGTCTAATATTTTCTTTATTACCATTTCCTCAGAGGGTATATTTCCATTTTTCCAGTTTTCAGCATATACTATTCTAGCCACTGTTATTACGTGTAACATTAAATATTGGATTTTTTGGTTATATTTCCCTGATAGTATGCCTAATAGGAATAGTCTCGGTTTTAACTCTATTTGCTGTTTTACCATTTCCTCTAACCATTTTTTAAACCTTATCCAATATTTTTTTGCTGAGGGACAGCTCCACCACTTGTGATAGTATGTTCCCTGTATCTGTTTGCATTTCCAGCATTCTCCTGATCTTCTTGGAAACATTTTTGCTAGTCTTGCTGGTGGTAGATGCCATCTATAGAACATTTTATATGAGTTTTATCTGTATGCTGCCGACATTGTCAATTTATAGTTTTTTCCCCACAATTTCTCCCACTTGTCTAACTCTATGGTGTAGCTGAATTTTTTTGCCCAAATTATCATAGTATCTTTTACTGTTTCTTCTTCCATTTTAAACCTCAATAAATAATTATATAATTTTAAAATCAATTTTTCATCCATCCCCTGTAATATCTTGTCTAATTCTTGTGGTTCTTTATAAAACCCATAGTTTTCTGCATCCTTCTTATATCTTGTCTGGATTTGCATATAAAGCCACCAATCCAAATCTATTCCCTGATTTTTTAATTCCTGTTTTGTTTTTAGCTTCCTTGTTCATCTAATATATCTTTATATCTTTTAATTTTATCAAGATCTAGCACATTCAGGTATATTAATGCTTCCATTGTTGATAACCAGACGGGTATTTTGCTGTAATGGTTCTGTTTGGTTTTTTCCCCATGTTAATAAGAGAGCATTTCTAATTTGATGTGTTTGGAAATAACTACCGTATTTTTCAGAGTATAAGATGCACCTTTTTCCCTCAAAAAAAGAGGCTGAAAATCTGGGTGCGTCTTATACATTGAATGCAGCCTTTTTTTGCCTCCCAAAACCCTGCCCCTTCACCAAAATGGCTGTGCATCGCCTTTAGGAGGCTTTCAGAGTGCTCCTGGGTGCTGGGGAGGGCAGAAATGAGCGAACAATGGGTAATTTTTTCCTCAATTTTGGGCCACCCTACCCCCAGGAGCACTCTATAGGCCTCCTAAAGGCTATGCATGCCCTTTGGGGGGGGGAAGGGGGGGCGTTTTCATGAAAAATGGGCCATTTTTGGGAGGTCTGCAGGGTGCAAAAACTTTTTAATTTGCCTCTTCAAAATCTTGGTGTGTCTTATACTCCAGGGTGTGTTTTGAGTTTGAGTTTGAGTTTTATTAAATTTATATACCGCCCCCCTCTCCCCACAGGGACTCGGGGTGGTGTACAGACAGTACATATAAAACAACAAAGCAAGAACAACAAAACATTAGACAACCAACATAAAACTGTCTTTTTTAAATTTTAAATTTTTATTGTATATTGGGTTTTTATTAATGGGGTATGTTAATGGTTTTAATTGTCTAAATGTTGTAATCTATTACCTCCTCCGTGCATGTATGTCTTTGTTTATATGTATGTTTATATATGCCCTAGTGTACGCCGCCCCGAGCCATCCAGGAAGGTCAGTAATAGATTGTACTTATGATTACGATTAGGCTAGGCCGGCTAGCCGGAACAGGTGGGTCTTGAGTTTCTTACGGAAGGAGCGGAGATCAACAGTAGTTCTAATGTCAGGGGGGAGTTCGTTCCAGAGGGTTGGGCCCATCACAGAGAAGGCCCTACTCCTGGGCACCGCCCGCCCACATTGTCTAGCGGAGGGTACCCGGAGGAGACCCTGTGTGAGCGGATTGGTCATAGGGATGTATGGGGTAGAATGCGATCTTGCAAATAACTAGGTCCCGAGCCATGAAGCGCTTTGAAGATGACAATCAACACCTTGAAACGCACTCGAAAAGCCACAGGTAGCCAGTGCAGCTCGCGCAGAAGTGGTGTTACATGGGAGTACCTGGTACTCCCCAAGATTGTCCGCGCGGCTGCATTCTGAACCAACTGGAGCCTTTGGGTGCATCTCAAGGGGAGCCCCATGTAGAGAGCATTACAGTAATCAAGATGGGAAGTCACCAGGGCCTGAGTGACTGTGCGAAGGGCGCCCCGCTCAAGTAGGGGGCGCAATTGGCGCACCAGGCGCACCTGGTGGAACGCCCTCCCAGCCACAGCCGTCACATGATCATCCAGCGACAGCCGGGAGTCTAGGAGGACGCCCAAATTGCGTGCCCTATCCACCGGGGGTAGTTGTTCCCCCCCTATGGCCAGAGATGGAGCAAACTGGCTAAAGTGGGGCGCCGGTAGCCACAGCCACTCTGTCTTGGAAGGGTTGAGCTTGAGTCTGTTGTCCCCCATCCAGACCCGCACGGCTTCCAGACACCGGGACATCACCTCGACGGCTTCGTTGGGGTGGTTCGGGGTAGAGATGTATAACTGAGTGTCATCTGCATACAGATGGCACTCAACCCCGAATCCTCGAATGATCTCACCCAGAGGTTTCATGTATGTGTTGAACAGGAGAGGTGAGAGGACCGACCCCTGCGGCACCCCACACGTGAGCGGCCTCAGGGTCGACCTCTGCTCCCCCGTCAACACACATTGCGTCCGACTGGAGAGGAAGGAGAAGAACCACCGCAACACGGTGCCCCCCACCCCCATCCCCTCCAGCCGGCGCAATAAGATACCATGGTCGATGGTATCGAAAGCCACTGAGAGATCTAATAGGACTAGGATGGAGGAGCAACCCCCATCTTTTGCCCTCCAGAGATCATCCACCAACGCGACCAAAGCCGTCTCAGTGCTGTGCCCGGGCCGGAAACCGGACTGGCGCGGGTCTAGATAAACAGTTTCCTCCAGGTGCCGAGGGAACTGTTGCGCCACCACACTCTCAACAACCTTCGCTAAAAAGGGAAGGTTGGAGACAGGACGATAATTGGCTAACTCTACTGGGTCCAGAGAAGGCCTCTTAAGTAGGGGCCTCACCACCGCCTCTTTCAAGACGGCTGGTAGGAACCCCTCCCTCAGCGAGGCGTTCACTAGTCCCAGGAGCCAGTCTCGTGTAACCTCCCAGGCTGCCAGTACAAGCCAGGAGGGACACGGGTCCAATAAACATGTTGTCAGGCCTGTAGTTATGTTCTTTTTAGGATCTTTGGCCTGCCACACTTTCTTATAATTTTCTATGCTGTTTCAATAGTGTAGTAGTTGGGAGGGGGGAATAGAAAGGAGTAGGATTGTAGAATGGATTGTTGACATTCTTTTGTAGAAGCCAAGGTCGTCTTTTGTCTCCGCACCTCGACACCTGGCCGGAAGAAGATGGGTGTACATGCCAGCGTGGAAGATGATGATTGGAACATGTGATGGATTTGTGGGTGTGGGGAGAGATCATGAACTTTCAACTGGGTGAACTTACAGGATGTAATTTAGAGTTGGAATTTTCCATAGCCGTGCTAAATTGCCTGTGGAATAAATTGGACCTTAAAGGATGTTTTGCCTTGGACAATGATTTATTTCTGCATGGTATTTAGAACCCTAACATTATTCCAACTCTCTCCTTTAAAATAATTCACTAGCACCCTCCCCCTCTCAAGGGGCGAGGGGCTGGTGATGGAGGAAGTGATGGGGGGGTTGCTGCATTCCCAACGCTGACCGGGACAGCGTAAAATATCAGCGAAGAAATAATGAGAAGCTTTTGGTGATAAGAAGCTGAGTGCCGAAACTTCAAAGGCAATGGAATGCTGCTTCCAGTTTAATTGCATCAGGAGGAATGCAGGAGGAGACACGACAAGACGAAGGAAGGTCGCAGAAATATTTCTTCAGCAAATTGTGAGTGCATGCTCCCCCTCCTTCCCCCCAGCTTGAAAACAAGGCTTGGAAAAAAAAACCTAAAACAGAGGTTTGGGCTCCTTCCAGATGGCAATAAATGAAATGGCTTATCACCCTGCAAAAAGCTGGGAGAAAGATTCCCTTCCAAAATGGGAATTTCAAAGGAGGCAGGAAGAAGGGATTTTCCCAGCATCTGTCACTTGCAAGCCACCACAAATGGGGCTGCAACCAGTAAATGAAGCAAATTGGGCAGTAAATTGGGCTTTCCTCCCAGGACTTGGATGGAAGAGATGCTACTTACCAACTCCTTTGCCATCAGCATGGGGAAATGCTCCAAGCCAGCAGAGGGCACCTACTTGGCCCATAACTCATCCAAGCCAGCAAAGGGCACCTACTTGGCCCATAACTCCTCCAAGCCAGCAGGAGGGTCCTTGGCACGTAAAACCCCCTAGCCAGACATCATTGGTTGAGCTGCAACCTGTGAAGCAGGCAACCCTGGGATGGGTCTTAACCCCAGGTCATGGATGGGAGGGATGCCAGTGGGCACCTGCCCTCCCTCAGCAGATGGCACCATGGCAGAAAGCTGGGCAGTGGCCAACCGAGGGAGTGACCTCCCCACCGGTTCCAGTCTCCCCTGCAAGGCCCAAAAAGGTTCTTACCAGACCTTCCTACAGAGAAGAAATCTCCATGGAAGAAGGGGTTACCAAAGAGAGGCCTGCATTGTGGATGGGGGGAAAATGCACACCTGCAAGGCCCCAAGTGGTTCTTACCCCACCTTCCTACAGAGTAGCAATCACCAACATGGAAGAAGGGATTACCAAAGCCAGGCCTGCAAGATGGGAAGCGGGACAAGGTGCATCTGCAATGCCCCAAAAGGTTCTTACTCCACCTTCCTACAGAGAAGCAATCTCCACCATGGAAGAAGGGTTTACCAAGGGGGCAGCTGCAAGTTGGAGAGCAAGGCAGTGTGATGAAACGGTTCCTGAGTTTAGAGATGTAACTAGGTTCCATTCCTCGTGGGGCCCAATTAAATGCCACCATTGTTGTCAACTTGGCCACAGAGCGTCAGAGTGCTTGGCTCCAGCCCCAATGCCACAAACGTGCGCACCAACCACCACGGCGGTAAAGAGAGGGTCCCAGATGCCACCACAGAAGAGTCATCTGGGCCAACAACCTCTGGAAGAGGATCCCCAACTTAAGGTGAGGAAGTGTCCTACCAAGGGGGAGGCCTCGGAAGAGGAAAAGGGCAGACATTCTCCGGAGGAGGATCCCCAACTTAAGGTGACAAAGAGTCCAACTAAGGGGGAGGCCTCGGAGGGGGAAAAGCCTAAACGACCTCTGGAAGAGGATCCCCAACTTATGGTGACGAAGAGTCCTACCAAGGGGGAGGCCTCGGAGGAGGGAATTGCCGAAGAACAAATGTGTGTACCAGTCGCCATGGTGGTAAAGAGAGGGCCCCAGATGCCAGCACAGAAAAGTCATCTGGGCAAACGACCTCTGGAAGAGGATCCCCAGCTTAAGGTGACAAAGAGTCCTACCAAGGGGGAGGCCTCGGAGGAGGGAATTGCCGAAGAACAAATGTGTGTACCAGTCGCCAGGGTGGTAAAGAGAGGGCCCCAGATGCCAGCACAGAAAAGTCATCTGGGCAAACGACCTCTGGAAGAGGATCCCCAGCTTAAGGTGACAAAGAGTCCTACCAAGGGGGAGGCCTCGGAGGAGGGAATTGCCGAAGAACAAATGTGTGTACCAATTGCCACGGTGGTTAAGAGAGGGCCCCAGATGCCCGCACAGAAAAGTCATCTGGGCCAACAGCCTCTGGAAGAGGATCCCCAACTTCAGGTGACGAAGAGTCCTACCAAGGGGGAGGCCTCGGAGGAGGAACAAGGCCAGCCGTGGATGATTGGATCCAAGAGCCCAGAACCTACAGCACCTGCAGCAGAGAGCCCGAAACGGCCATGGGAAGAGGTCGCAATGGACTTCATCATGGAACTCCCAGACAGCAGTGGGCATAAAGTAATTTGGACTGTTATTGATTTGTTTTCTAAGCAGGCACACTTCATTGCTTGCTCAGGATTGCCATCCGCAAACGAATTAGCGAAAATGTTTGTGAAACACATTTATCGCCTGCATGGAGTACCCAAGAGGATCATTTCAGACCGCGGAGTCCAGTTCACAGCCAAGTTCTGGAGAGAGGTCCTGAGATCTATTGGGTCCACACAAGAACTGAGCTCAGAGGTTCATCCCAGCATGAACGGCACAGCAGAGGGAGCCAATGCGGTGGTGGAACAATACATCAGGTGTTTTGTGGACTATCAGCACGAAAACTGGTCGGACTTGCTACCTTTCGCCGAAGTGGCGTTCAACGATGCGGTCCACAGCAGCAGAGGATTAGCGGGTTTCCAGATTACCAGTGGCATGGAAGTTGTTGCCATGCCTGAGTTGCCTAGAGAACCTCCTTCTTTCATGTCTTTGAGTGAATGGATGGACATGCTAAAGAAAGGATGGGAGAATACGAAGAAGGCTCTAGCAGTTGCGGCAGAAGCCTACCAGAAGCAAGATGATCAACATCGCTCGCTCCAAAACCCCTACCGTGTGGGGGACAATGTTTTTTTTATCTACCAAATACATAAGATTAGAAATGCTTAGCAAGGAATTGGGTCCAAAATTTCTAGGTCCATTCCCAATAGTGAAGATAGTTAACTCAGTTACAGTTCAACTCAGTCTACCCAGAAGTCTAGGGGAAATTGACCCAGAATTTCATTGTAGCTTGTTGAAACCAGTAATTGGGTCTAACAGAAGAGCATCCACCCAAGCTCAATCTCCTCCTTTAGTGATGGAAGGGGAAACACAATCTGAGGTGGAAAAAATTGTAGATGTTAGGCTGAATAGGGGTTGATTACAGTACTTAGTGCATTGGAAGGGTTACCCTTGGTCTGAAGCTAATTGGGTGAACAGTGGGAACCTAAAAGTGGAGAAGTTAGTAAAGCAATTCAATGGGAAGTTTCCCGAGAAGTCAAGGGGTTCCCCTGGGTGGAGAAGAGGTGGTTAATTTTGTTATATTAACTTTTATGTTATTCTCTTTGCAGGAAACGTTTTTCTTTTGAGGAGAGGCCGCCTGTCAGGCCTGTAGTTATGTTCTTTTTAGGATCTTTGGCCTGCCACACTTTCTTATAATTTTCTATGCTGTTTCAATAGTGTAGTAGTTGGGAGGGGGGAATAGAAAGGAGTAGGATTGTAGAATGGATTGTTGACATTCTTTTGTAGAAGCCAAGGTCGTCTTTTGTCTCCGCACCTCGACACCTGGCCGGAAGAAGATGGGTGTACATGCCAGCGTGGAAGATGATGATTGGAACATGTGATGGATTTGTGGGTGTGGGGAGAGATCATGAACTTTCAACTGGGTGAACTTACAGGATGTAATTTAGAGTTGGAATTTTCCATAGCCGTGCTAAATTGCCTGTGGAATAAATTGGACCTTAAAGGATGTTTTGCCTTGGACAATGATTTATTTCTGCATGGTATTTAGAACCCTAACACATGTGGTGGCCCGCAGTCGCCCGCGTAACCTGTCCATATCCTCGCCGGCAACAGAGTCAAACTCCTCCCAGCATGGTACCTCAAGACTCTCCACCGGTGTCTCCCCAAGATCACTCAAGGAAACCCACTCGCTCCGGATCCGATCGATTTTATCCTGCAGATATTCCCCAAATTCCTCTGCCCTACCCTGCAAAGGGGCTTCCCGCGGCCTCTGTGAAAGGAGGGAGCGGGTCACCCGAAACAGGGCGGCAGGGCGGTTTTCTGTGGACGCAATAAGAGTGGCATAGTATCGACGTTTAGCCACCCTTAGTGCCACAAGGTAGGTCCATAAATAGGCTCTTACCTGTGTTCGGTCAGATTCGGCGCGAGAGGATCTCCATCTGCTCTCTAGGCGTCTCTTGTGGCGCTTCATCACCCTCAGCTCCTCGGTAAACCAAGGGGCCAGGGTGGTTCGCTGCCACCGGAGAGGCCGCAAGGGCACAACCCGGTCCAAGGCCCCGGCCGCCGCACTATTCCATGCGACCACCAGGTCCTCCATCCGGGCACGGGTGAGGGTTACAGGCAGTGGCCCAAGCTCCGTCTGGAACCTATCAGGTTCCATCAGTCGCCTGGGGCGGAACCATCTAAGATCTTCTGGTTCCGCCTCCCCGCAATGGGGGGTAGCAGAAGAGAAGTCGAGACGGAGAAGCGAGTGATCTGACCATGACAGGGGAGTAATAACCAATTCCCCTATTCCCAGATCACTCTTCCACCGACCAGAGATAAAAACAAGGTCCAGCGTGTGGCCTCCCTCGTGTGTGGGGCCCTGAATTATTTGGGTCAGGGCGAGGGCTGTCATGGAAGCCATGAACTCCCGAGCTACCTCGGATGATTCACCCGTCAATGGCAGGTTGAAGTCCCCCATAACTAATAGTCTGGGGGTCTCAACCGCCACCTCCGCAATCACCTCGAGGAGCTCTGGCAGGGCCGCTGATGCATAGCGAGGAGCCAAGTATGCAATCAGCAGGCCCAACTGACTCCCTGGGCCCCATCTCACACCTAGAGTCTCACACCCGGATATCTGAGGTACGGTGATTTCTCTCGGTGCCAGGCCTTCCCGTATAATTACCGCTACCCCGCCATCCTTACCAAGGCACGAGGCTGATGGAATGCACGGTATCCTGGTGGGCACATTTCCACGAGGGGTAAGCCCCCCTCGTGGCCCAACCAGGTTTCCGTGATCCCTGCAAGGTCTGGCTCCCCCTCAGAAACCAGATCGTAAATGAGGGGGGCCTTATTAACCACGGACCTTGCGTTACACAACATCAGCCTCATGCCCTGGTTCTGTAAACCCTGACCACCTAGAATGCGAGGGTTGGTACAATCGACCGGGCGTATCCAGCGCCCACGGTCTCCCAACCGACTACTAGATCTTCTTCTGTCCTCGCATCCACCCCTTCCTACGACCGTTGGGATGTAGGAACCCTCTAACGGAACGACGTTCTCATTCCCCTCCCCCACTCCGCTCTCTTCCCCCCCAGTCCCACCTGTTCGCTTGGCCCTGCCCCCATTCCTGGTCTGGCTGCCCCCTCCCCCCACCCTGGATCCCCCTAAAACACTTAACAAAAATTTAAACAAAAACCCCCTGAACCTCCTCTTCCTCCACCTCTCTGGATTAATGCATCCGTCCTCGAGGTGAGCCCTTGTAAGGGCGGAGGGCCATGCCTGCGAGAGGGGGGACTCCCGCAGTAAAATAAGGTCAGACCTCGAATACATGAAAATAAATACACCGGGCTAAAGATCGATTCTGAGTGCTAGAAGTGTTGAATGAGTCTACCCGTTAAAAATCATGACAGAGCGGCAACCAAGATTACAAGATGAGAGAGGTGACTAAAGAAATAGGTGGGGGTGGCTAAAAAATAGGTAGAGCCTATAATCTACAGTTCTCAATAGTAGGGGGTTAGGCAGTTCTTAAAAATCCGAGAGAGGGTGAGCGGATGATCCATAGCGGGCAGGGGGGGGAGGTTCAACAGCTCCCTGCCGTCCTTCCAAGCCCCAGGTGGTAAGGGGTTAAACCGATCTCAAAATCTATGCAAAATGGGCAGGGGGGGGGGGCGACGGCAACAGCTCCCTGCAGCTCCCTGCAGTCCTTCCAAGCCCCTGCAGTCCTTCCAAGCCCCAGGTGGTAAGGGGTTAAACCGATCTCAAAATCTATGCAAAATGGGCAGGGGGGGGGCAACGGCTCCCCGCAAAACTTCCCAAGCCCCAGCGTCGCCTCCGTCGCCTCCGCGCCATTTCAGCCGGCCTCTGTTCTTCACTCCACACCTTCCGCCGGCCTCCGGTGCCCTCCAACGACTCCGGTGATCTCCGATGTTTCAAGCCCAGCTTAAACCTCACACGACCTCCACTGGGCTTCTGGTAGGCTCGGGGCTCCCAGCGGGTCCAGCGGGTCGGGGAACTGATGTTTAGAGCCCCCAATAGTCTTCCGGGCCGCCACTGCCGCCATTGTCTCCCTCCACTTTCCCTCGTGTGGGACGCCATCGCGTCCCCGTCGCTAACTGCTCAGGGCATCGCTGCTCTCACCTCGGGCTGTCGTAGCTGTCGTGGCTTACAAAAACGCCCACAAACGCCGGCCATACAGATCTTGAATAGTTCATAACCGCCAAAACGCCAGCTCCAACAGCCGTCAACGCCTGCAGTCTCCCGGAGTAAGCCGGGGCGTCTTGTACACCGAAAAATTCTTCCATCCCATATGAATGCATGCCATCCCAATTGTAAATCGTGTCCTTCTATTGCCAAAATCCTTGTTCTTTAGATTAATCCACTCTTTTATCCATGTGAGAGCTGCAGCTTGGTAGTACAGCTCCCAGTCTGGCAGCCCAAATCCTCCTTCATTTCTACTATCTTGCAACATTTTCAATTTGATTGGTGGTTTTTTCCCTAGCCAGATAAATTTTGTTATTAATTTGTTTAAGTCCTCAAAAATTTTCTTTCCTAGATTTATCGAGATTACTTGAAATAGAAATAAGATTCTTGGTAAAATACTCATTTTGGTTATGGCTATTCTTCCAGTTAGTGAGAGTTGTATTTTTTCCATTTGTCTAGGTCTATCTTTATTTGCTGCATTGTTTTGTTGTAGCTGTCTTCTTTAATCGATGAGCATCTTGCAGTTAGCCAGATTCCCAAATATTTAATTTTTTTTAGTAATCTGCATGCCCATTTTCCCCTTCAGTTCATTATTCTGCTTTTTTGTAAGATTTTTTGTTATTATCTTGGTCTTGTCTTTGTTTATTTTAAGTCCTGCCACTGTACCAAATTCTTCTATTTTCTTAACTAATTTGGGTCCTGTTTCCAATGGTTCTTCCAAAATAAATACCAAATAATCCTCAAATACTTGCACTTTATACTGTTCCTTTTTTATTTTCAGACCTTTTAATTCTTGGTCTTTTCTAATCTGTCCAAGTAACACTTCTAGGGTTAGAATAAATAGTAGAGGTGATAAAGGGCAACCTTGTCTTACACCCTTATTTATATTGAATTTTTTCCATTGTTTCTCCGTTTAGTAACATCTTTGCCATTTGGTTGGTGTATATTGTTTGGACCATCATTACGAATTTCTCCCCAAAGTTCATATTTTCTAGTTGTGATACCATGAAGTGCCAGTTCAAATTGCCGAATGCTTTTTGTGCATCTAAAAATGCTAATGCTAATTGGTTCCCTGAGTGTATAATTCATAATACTCTAGGACCGTGATGGTGAACCTATGGCAAGAGTGCCACCTGTGGCACGCGTAGCCCTCTCTGCAGGCATGCGAGCCACTGCCAGCACACGCGCCTCCTGCTGACCAGCTAATTTTTGGGTTTACCCTGCAGGCTGGAGACACACGAACATACCTTTCTCCTCACTTTCTACAGCCCATGCCTTCCCAGATCTCAGGAGATTCCCCCTCTCAGTGCTGTTTTGAGAAGGAAGGCTTTTTTCCTCTCTCAGCGCAGTTTTGAGAAGCCTCCCTTCAGGATGTGCAGATGTGCAGGGGGTGGGTCGCGTGGGAGGGGCATTGGGGGCATGGGTGTGGGCGCGTGAGGAAAAAAGGTTAGCCATTACTGCTCTAGGAGATTCATAATAAGTTCTCATATTATTTTTCAACTGTCTCTTCGGTAAAAAGCCATTCTGGTCCGCATCAGTGGTGGGTTCCAGATCCCGTTCCAACCGGTACGGTTGGAATGGGCCCGGCATCGCCCACATGGATGCACACTGTGCATGCAAACGCACGTAGTGCGTGCAAACGCACGTGGCATGTGCATCCATTTTAGCTGCCAGCAATGCTTCCGCAAGCTGCCAGCGACGCTTCTGCAAGCTGCCAGCGACGCTTCCGCAAGCCTCCGTGACATTCCAGCTGCTCGTCAGAGCATTGCGCAGGTGCTGTATGCGCCATGCATGTGCATGGAAACGCCGAAGGCTTTAAAGGACAGGTAAGGAGCTCAGGCGGGCATGTGGGCTCTCTGGAGCACTGTACCGGAACGGTACCCGGTGCTCCGGGCAGGCTCTGGTACACCCATACCGGGGCGTACCGCCTGCAACCCACGACTGGTCCGCATGTATAAATTTGTTTAAAAATCTTTTAAATCTGTCGGAAATTATGGAGGTGAATATTTTGTAGTCAAAATTTAATAAAGATATTGGCCTATAATTTTTTATCTGTTGGTGATCTGTGTCGTCTTTTGGTATTAGTGTGATATATGCTTCTGACCAGGATTTAGGTAGTTTGGCCTCTGATAGTGCATCGTTAGATACCTCCAACAATAAGGATTCTAGCAGTTATTGTATGATTTTGTATACCATATTTTTCAGAGTATAAGACGCACCTTTCCCCCCCAAAAAAGAGGGTGAAAGCCTGGGTGCATCCTATACACTGAATACAGCATTTATGGCCTCCTGAAACCCCGCCCCTTGATAAAAATGGATGTGCAGAGGGTTTGAGAGGCCTGCAAAGTGCTCCTGGGGGCTGGGGAGGCCAAAAACAAGTAGAAAATGGGCCGTTTTTTGCTTGCCCCCCCCCCCACCCCCAGGAACACTCTACAAGCCTCCTAAAGGCTATGCATGCCCTTTTTTTGGCAAAAAAACCCGGGTCCATTTTTATGAAAAATTGGGGTTTTTTTGCTCACCCCCCCCCCTGCCCCTAGGAGCAATTTGCAGGCCTCTCAACCTCTCTGCATGCCCCATTTTTCAAAAAAAATATGAGGCATGCAGAGGGTTTGGGAGCTCTGCAGAGTGCAAAAACTTTTTTTTTTTAATTACCTCTTCAAAATCATGGTGCGTCTTATACTCCGAAAAACACGGTAGTTCTTCAGGGAGTCCATCTGGGCCAGGAGTTTTGTTATTTTTTTGTTTCTTAACTGCCTCAGATATTTCCATTGTTGTTATTCTTTCATTTAACATTGTTCTCATTATGTCCGATAATTTGGTTAGACTGGCTTTTTCTATATATTATTTGGTGATATCTTCTGGTATACTTTCTTGGCTATATAGATTTCTAAAGAATTCCTGCGTTATGTTCTTTTTATCTTCATTCTGATGATGAAGGATTCCCTTCTCATTCTGCAATTGATGTACTATTTTTTTCTATTTCACCTTTTTTAATTTGTATGCTAACCATCTCCCTGGCTTATTTGCACATTCAAAAAAAATGTTTCACCATTTTAACTTTTTATACCATTTCCTCTTGTTCTTTTAAATTTAATCTGTGCTTTATTCAGTCCCTTTTTTATTTTACCTTATTTTTGTGGGGTCTTTCTGTAGGTTTAATTCCAGGGTTTTTAAAGTTCATCCTGCAGTATATTTTGTTGTTTTTTTCTTTTTCTTATTTCTCCTTACCATATATGTTATTGTTAGTCCCTGGATATATGCTTTTGCCGTATCCCACACATTTTGCAAAGATGTTTCTTCTTTCCTATTTTCCTTGAAAAAGGATTTCATTTCTTTTTTCACCATTTGTATGTATTCCTTATCTTTTAGGATGTTTTGATTCATTGTCCATCTCTGTTGCTTTTTCTGACCTCTCCAAATCACTCTTATCGGGTTGTGGTCTGCCCATGTATTTGTTGTTATGTCTACCTCTTGAATATCTACCCTCAATCCTGGGGTCATCCATACCATGTCTATTCTTGACCACAATTGATGTGTATTTGAATAAATGTGTATTGATTGGTCTTTAAGTTTAATTCTCTCCATGCATCTTGTAAATTTAATTCTTGAGTAATCTCAAAAAATGTGTTTGGAAGTGTTCTTTGTTTTTTCTTATTTCTTTTGCTATTTCTGTAGTCTTTTGGGGTGTCTACCACTGCATTGAAGTCCCCTATTAAACATATTTTTTCATATTCTGTTTCTATTATTTTTTATGTAATCTCCTATAAAATTCTTCTTGTTTAATTGTTTAGGGCATATATAGTGATGAGAAGTGTTTGTTTCTGGTTTGTTGATATGTCCATCATTAATGTTCTTCCTTCATTGTCTGCATATATTTGTTTGGGTTCTAAACATTCTTTGATGTACAGAACTATTCCTCTCTTCTTTTGATGTGCTAAAGATATGTATAGCTTCCCAATGTTAGGGTATTCTAAAAGATTACCATGTTGTTCCTTGATATGGACTTCTTGGAGACAGACTATATCCAAATTCAATCTTTGTAGTTTTGTCAATGTTTGTTTTCTTTTTGTAGGTGAGTTCAGTCCATTAATATTGATTGATAACATCCTAACTTCCTCATCCATCTTTCCACTTATATATGGGTCTCACTCTTCTAGTTGTCCTTGTCTCTGTCTGTGTTTTTGTTCTTGCGCCTTCTCGTTCCACTCGGTCATTATCCACCCTCATTCTTTCTGCTCACTCTACTTCTTTTTTGTCTGGTTGTTGTTCCTCTTGGCTCTTACTTTCTATTTCCTCCCTAATCTCCTGATCGTTGTCTGTCGTAAAATGATGTTCAAAAAATTCATGTGTTTTGTTGAATGTGTCAATCCTATTTTTTTTATTTTGCAATGAGATCAGGATTCCTTCTGGTATCAACCATCTGAACATCACATTATGTTTAATCAACTGCGTGGTCAGAAATTGGTATTGTCTCCTCTGTTCCCTGACTCTCCTAGGTATCTTTTTAGAATTTGAATTTCTCTCCCTTTGTACATTATGGGTTCCTCTCTCGATCATTAAAGAGAAAGAAGAGACTTTGGACAACCAGGAAACTTCATAGATATTTGGATATTGCTGTGGAAATTGTGGGGATTTGGGGCCTATACGGATTACAAATTTTATATATATATAACACAAATACATACCTACTTCCCTGGCCTTGCTGATAAGGAAGAGAGCCTGTGGCTTAGTGGCAATTACATCGGCCTGGTATGCAATACAGCCCTGGTTCGAATCCCAGTAAGGGTATGGCTAGCTGATGAGAGCTAAATAGCTTGAAATGGATCCATACTAGTCTCCCTTTATTTATTTATCAGCACAAATACAACACACACACACACACACACACACACACACACACACACACACACACACACACACACACACACACACACACATATATATATATATATATATATATATATATATATATATATATATATATTCGTAGATTTTCACGGGTGTAGGTATGCTGGTTTTGTTGCATTCGGGTCTTTTCCCGTGCAAGATTGAGATTGTCTTGGCAACATTTCAGCAAGATCTCACTTGCCATCCTCAGGCTTGGGCTTAAAATGGGAACGGAGCTGCCGTCCTTCTGTAAATCTTGGTGGGAGGGGATGGGGTGCTGGCTTTGTTTCAGTAAGTGGAGTGATTGGTTGTGTGGTTGTATCATGATTGGTAGATTGGTGCTGATTGGTGCTGGCTGTATGTGCATTGCTGTTTTGTATTGTAACGGCTTGGGTGGTGGGTGGTGTTCGTTTATTGGCTAGGGCTGGTTTCCAGATGTTTGGTAGGCGGGAGGTATCCAGAACCAAACGCCTAGCCGACAATGACCACCTGAAAACGGAATTACACAAACTCACAAATGTATTAATCTCCAATGGATTCCAAAGAAAAACAATCACCAACCTTATCCAAAAGGAGACTCCCCCAAAAAACCAAGACACAGAACAGGACAATGGCATCGCCCTCCTCCCTTACATCAAAGATAAAATCAGCAAAATTCTCCACAAGCACAATATCAGGACAGCCTTCACCACTGACCAAAAAATAGCCAACATCTTAAGAAACCCCAAAGACAAAATCCAGCTGGAAAACCAAGGAGTCTACAAAATACCATGCAAAATCTGCCCAGCAGTATATATAGGACAAACAAACAGGAGGGTAAATGCACGCATCACAGAACACAAGAACGCAGTAAGAAAAAAAGAAAAAACTTCCTCCCTTTTCCAGCACCTTAAAGCTACAGGACATGAAATCAACTTTGAAGGAGCCAGGTTAATCTCTAAAACAGAACACCTCAACAAGAGAATAATTATGGAAGCCATCGAAATAGAGAAACACCCCTACAACATGAATAAATGTGATGATACCTCCCACCTACCAGACATCTGGAAACCAGCCCTAGTCAACAAATGAGCCCCACCCACCACCCAGGCCGTTACAACATGAAACAACAATGGACACACAACCAGCACCAATCAGCACCAATCTACCAATCATGATACAACCACACAACCAATCACTCCACTTACTGAAACAAAGCCAGCACCCCATCCCCTCCCACCAAGATTTACAGAAAGACGGCAGCTCCGTTCCCATTTTAAGCCCAAGCTTGAAGATGGCAGGTGAGATCCTGCCGAAACGTTGCAAAGACAATCTCAATCTTACACGGGAAAAGACCTGAATACAACAAAACCAGCATACCTACACCCGTGAAAATCTACGAAAACAAATATCTTACCTCTACGGGGAGGAAACCTTCTTGCTCACCAGATCCTATGAGAGGCTTGAAGTCCGAAGAGCCACCATCTTATGTGACCTAACATTCCTACGCAACTGCCGAGACAAAAGCCTGATCCCCACATGCTTCCAACTAAAATTCCATTCACAAACCTCAGCCACTGAAAGGATCCTGAAAAGAACTGAATTAGCCCTAATCAGAAACTAACTCCACAGGAAAAGATTCCTACTAGACCAAACCAACCGGGACATACTCACTCTTCACCTCAATCTCAGCAAAAAAATCCATCCAGCACTCTGGGACAAATTCAAACAACTAGCCCTCTGGAGAGCAGGAAAAGAAACCTCCTATAAGACAGAAAAACACTCCAACAAACTCTACAGACTAGAAAAACGACAGAAGCCTAACCCCCCCCCCCCCTCAGCAACTCATGAAACAAACAGTACACAACATATCAGACAGAACCCTCACCACAGCTGAAACCAATGTCCTTTCCAGAGGATTCAACTTTGCAGTTGCCCCTAAACACATCCCCACTGAAGACATCATATGCGGAGTTGAAGCTACAGTCATCAAAATCAACCCAGATGAAGCCAATCAAATCAGACTTGCAGTCAGCAACGTCCTTTGCTCCAGCAATCCACCCAGAAGCAACTTACAGCAACAAGAAGAAAAAGCACTCACCAACCTGAGGAAAGACAACAACATAATCATTCTCCCAGCAGACAAAGGAAATGCCACAGTAGTGATGAACACATCTGACTACCAAGCCAAACTATCCAACCTACACCAAGACCCTGCTTACAAACCTATAAACACAGACCCCACCACCTACCTGGAAAAAACCACCAAATCCAAAATGAAAGCCTCTGCCATCAGTGAAGAGATCCAGCAAAGAATCATCCCCAGAGAGAAATCTTCCAGATGCCCCAAACTATGGCCTCCCCAAGATACACAAAGAAGGAATACCACTCAGACCCATAGTCAGCTCCATAGGCTCACCTCTACAGAATCTTGCCAAATTCCTCACCAAACAACTCTAACCCTACGCAGAATCCATCACCTCACACGTACAAAACTCACTCCACTTCATAGAAACAATAAAGAAAGAAAACTTACAACCCAGCGACCTACTCGTGAGTTTCGATGTCATATCCCTCTTCACCCAAGTGCCTATAAAAGAAGCCTTGACAGCCATCCAGAAAAAACACAACCCCCCTAAACACATCCTGGACCTGACCAACCACTGCCTAACCTACACATACTTCATCCATAATGGACAAAGATACAAACAGATAGAAGGAGCACCCATGGGATCACCCCTCTCACCTGTCATTGCAAACTTATACATGGAACATTTTGAAACCAACACCTTAGACAAATCTGAACACAAACCCAAACTCTGGCTCAGATATGTTGATGACACTTTCGTGATTTGGCCACACGGGAAAGAAAAACTGGACAACTTCCTCACACATCTTAACAGCCTACACCCCAAAATACAATTCACCATGGAAATAGAAGCAAACAACCAACTTCCCTTTCTGGATGTCCTAATTCACAAAAAACCCAATGGCTCTCTAGGACACACCATCTACCAGAAAAAAACACATACCAACCGCTACTTAAATGCACAATCCCATCACCACCCTGCACAGATCAACTCTGTAGCCAAGACCCTCATCTCCAGAACCAAACGCCTAGCCGACAAAGACCACCTGAAAACTGAATTACACAAACTCACAAATGTATTAATCTCTGACTTCCGCTTCCGGCGGCTGACGGCGACGGGCAGAGACTGCTCGCCCCGCGCATCCCCGGTGGGCTCCCCACCCCTTGGGGGGCACAGGACGCCCCGGAGAGGCGTTCTGCCAGAGGAGCGGCGCGGCGGGAGGACCCCTGCATCGGCGGCGGCCGTCGGGGGGCTCTTGCTTCGCTCCAGGCACCGAGGAGCGCGAAGGGGAGGCGCGCTGAAGTGTCTTTGCTGTGAGGCTGTCCGGAAGAAAAAAAGAAAGCTGAAGGATGCGGCGGTGGTGCGGTGAGGTGTAGACTCCCTTCATACCTATCACCAACTCTAAAACTTGTCAGTTGTGTTAATTGGAACTTTTGGCTAACTTGGAGAAGTGCGGCTGGAGGGGAGGGGGATTTCCCCCCCCCCTTGGACAAGCGGCTAGAAACAAACATGCTCGTAGCCCCAAGGGAAGGAGGAGGGGGAGAGCCAAACCAAAGAGGTCACACTCCAACTAAATGGATCTTCAGATTTAAACCTTTAGGTTTTAAGACAATGTGATCTGGAAGCCTTGGAAACTTTGAATTTTGAAAACTTTATTTGTTGCCTCAGTACCCTAAGTTGGCAGGGCAAGATGGCACACTTCCGTTGTCTTCATGAAAGGTGAACTTGACTCCACCTCTTAGCTTCAGGCTTCCGGTCTTTGTCTCCGTGTTATTTGGATAACTCTCTTGTGGATTGTTTGTTTTTGAACTCTCTGGAGTGAAAAACGTCTGTTCCCTGCCAGGGTGATTAGAGAGCTCCCTTGTGCCTGGTCTCTCTACCCCCCGGACTCCCTTGGCTGCTCTACCACTCTGACTGATTCCTCTCTATACTGACTGGACCCTTTATTACTAACAATGACATCTAAATGACCACCTCCTGGAAAGGCTGGCTTTGCTGCCTCTGCCCCGACATCTGCAACCTCAAGTCCAAGCACACAATCAACACTGACAGCCTTTAAACAAGCTAAAACTACGGACTTGGAGTTTCATCAAATGTTTCAGCAAATTCTACAGGGAAAAGAGGAAATAAAGAAACAACTGAATGAGATGAAAGAAGAAATTAGAGGGAACCAGGAAAAAATTAATAAGAACTCACAGAGACTGGATCTCTTGGAGCGGGGGGCGGCTGAGATGAGGGGGGGGTAGAGGGCGTGCAGAAGGGAAACAAAGAGCTTGACACCCAACAAACAGAGTTTGAGAGAATGTCTTTTTATCTTAGGTTTCAAAATGTGATGGAGACAGATGATGAAAACATAAGGGACATCATGACAACTATCTTGGCTGAGTATATTCAGAAAGAAAAACAACAGATGGGGTGGGAAATAGACCTGGTGTATAGAGTGAACTCCGCATATGCTAGAACACACAATGTCCCCAGGGAGGTACACATTAAATTCCTTAGGAAAAGCACAAGAGATGAAATTCTGAATACACAAAGAGGACAAGCCCTGACATACAAAGATAAGGAGATAACCATACTGAAACAGATCCCCAAGAAAGTGAGGGAGAAAAGAAAATATTATTCGCAATTGGCGAATAAATTATACCAGAAGGGGGTGTGGTTTCGTTGGTTGCTGCCTGAAGGTATGTTAATATTCTGGGAGGAGACAAGAGTCAGAATTAATACACCCATAGAGGCGCAGGCCTTTATGGAAAAAAATAAACTACTCCTAGAAAAACCAGAAGATATCCCAGTAGACGTACAAGACACGGGAGGGGCCGGAGTACTGCCAACGGGGGGAGATGGGGCGACATCAAGAAAGCTCAGATCACACAAATAAGTAAGAAAATCCACATGATATAAATTGACTGAAATCATTAATGAATTTACCACACTGACTATATGTTATTATGTAATATTTGAATGCTATGCAAATGTATACCATGAGTTTGGAGGGGGGGTATACCTACCGCAGTTTGCGGCTGCCACAATTTGTAACTTTCCCCATACCTTTTCCTTTTGTAAAACACCAAAAAAATCAATAAAACTTTGTTTAAAAAAAAACAAATGTATTAATCTCCAACGGATTCCAAAGAAAAACAATCACCTAATCTAATCCAAAATGAGACTCCCCCAAAAAACCAAGACACACAACAGGACAATGGCATCGCCCTCCTCCCTTACATCAAAGGCACCACAGATAAAATCAGCAAAATTCTCCACAAGCACAATATCAGGACAGCCTTCACCACTGACCAAAAAATAGCCAAACATCTTAAGAAACCCCAAAGACAAAATCCAGCTAGAAAACCAAGGAGTCTATGAAATACCATGCAAAATCTGCCCGGCAATATATATAGGACAAACAAACAGGAGGATAAATGCACGCATCACAGAACACAAGAACGCAGTAAGAAAAAAAGAAAAAACTTCCCCACTTTTCCAGCACCTTAAAGCTACAGGACATGAAATCAACTTTGAAGGAGCCAGGTTAATCTCCAAAACAGAACACCTCAACAAGAGAATAATTATGGAAGCCATCGAAATAGAGAAACACCCCCACAATATGAATAAACGTGATGATACCTCCCGCCTACCAAACATCTGGAAACCAGCCCTAGCCAACAAACGAACAACACCCACCACCCAGGCCATTACTATACAAAACAACAATGCACACACAGCCAGCACCAATCAGCACCAATCTACCAATCATGATA
Organism: Natrix helvetica; assembly: GCF_964273705.1. Taxonomy (NCBI): domain Eukaryota; kingdom Metazoa; phylum Chordata; class Lepidosauria; order Squamata; family Natricidae; genus Natrix; species Natrix helvetica. Next base: position 56,860,430 of record NC_138555.1, on the reverse strand, counting down.
CTACCACACAACCAATCATTCCACTTACTGAAACAAAGCCAGCACCCCATCCCCTCCCACCAAGATTTACAGAAGGACGGCAGCTCCGTTCCCATTTTAAGCCCAAGCCTGAGGATGGCAAGTGAGATCTTGCTGAAATGTTGCCAAGACAATCTCAATCCTACACGGGAAAAGACCCGAATACAACAAAACCAGCATACCTACACCCGTGAAAATCTACGAATATATATACATGTCTTTGGTTGTTCGGGTTTTCTCCCGCGTAGAATTGGAAGTATCTTCACGACGTTTCGATGAAGTCTCATTCATCATCTTCAGGCTGGTGCTTCCGGCTTGGTGCTTCCAGGAGCAATGTGAGATCTCTGCCGGTTCCTCTTTTTAACTGCCAGTGGGGGTTTGAGCTGATTGGCTGCCAGTGGGGGTTTGAGCTGATTGAGCTTGGCTGCATTCTGATTGGGTGGAGGTGTATTCTGATTGGTAGGGGGCTTGGCTGTGCTCTGATTGGATGGGAGTTTGGCTGTGCTCTGATTGAATGGGGGCGTGTTCTGTTTGGGTGGGGGCCTGGTTGTGCTTGTGTTAGTCTGAGTTGCAGAGGGATTTGAGCTGGTGAGCTGCGTTACTGTTGTTTGGCTTCGCGTTTGTGGTCGTGCCACATCTCCGTGGTGGGCATCAGTTTGCTTCATGTATGGATTGGAGGGGTTTAAAGTGGCTAATAATGCAGCTGTGGTCTGGCTCCTGGTTTGTGCTCGGGCTTCTGGTTTGTGGTCATCATCGGTGTGGGTTTGGGCTTGCTTTTTGCGTGGATGTGTGATAGTGACATCCTGTGTGGTTTTCGTGAGTGTGGGTCTGGTATCATTCTTTGTGTTAGGGACTCCTTTGTCAGTGAGGGCGGGTTTCCAAATGGCTGGTAGGCGGGAGGTATCATCTCGTTTATTCATGCTGTGTGGTCGCTTTTCTATCTCAATAGCTTCTCTGATTATTCTGTTGTTAAAGTGTTCAATTTTGGCAATAGTTCTGGTCTTTTTAAAGTCTATATCATGTCCTGTGGCTTTGAGGTGTTGGACCAGGGAAGAAGTTGGTTCCTCCTTTCTGACTGAGTTTTTGTGTTCTTCAATGCGTGCCTTTATTCTTCTGTTGGTTTGTCCGATGTATGTGGTGGGGCAGGTGGGGCATGGGATTTCATATACTCCTTGATTTTCTAACTCTATTTTGTCTTTGGGGTTTCTTAGGATGGTGGATATTTTTCGGTTTGTGTAGAATGCTGTCTTGATGTTGTGTTTGTGGAGGATCTTGCTGATTCTGTCTGTGGTGCCTTTTATGTATGGGAGGAGGGCTTTGCCGTTTTCTTGTTCACTGTCTTGGATTTTAGTGGGGTTTTCTTTTTGGATTAGGTTAGTGATATTGTTTCTTTGGAATCCGTTGGATGTTAGTACGTTGGTGAGAGTGTGTAGTTCGGTTTTGAGGTGTTGTTCGTCAGCTAAGCGTTTTGTTCTGGAGATTAGTGTCTTGGCTACAGAGTTGATCTGTGCTGGGTGGTGGTGTGAGAGTGCGTGCAAATAGCGGTTTGTGTGTGTTTTCTTCTGGTAGATGGTGTGTCCTAGGGATCCATTGGATTTCTTATAGACTAAGACATCCAGGAAGGGGAGTTGGTTATTGGCTTCTGTTTCCATGGTGAACTGTATTTTGGGGTGTAGGCTGTTGAGGTGTGTGAGGAAGTTGTCCAGTTTATCTTTCCCGTGTGGCCAGATTATGAAGGTGTCATCTACGTATCTGAGCCAGAGTTTGGGTTTGTGATCGGATTTTTCTAGAGCTTGGGTTTCAAAGTGTTCCATGTAGAGGTTAGCAATGACAAGTGAGAGGGGTGATCCCATGGGTGCTCCTTCTATTTGTTTGTATTTTTGTCTGTTATAGATGAAGTATGTGTTGGATAGGCAGTGGTTGGTCAGATCTAGGATATGTTTGGGGGGGTTGTATTTGTTTTGGATAGCTGTCAAGGCTTCTTTGATTGGTACTTGGGTGAAGAGGGATATGACATCGAAGCTCACGAGTAGGTCGCTGGGCTGTAAGTTTTGTTTCTTTATGATCTCCATGTACTGGAATGAGTTTTTTACGTGTGAGGTGATGGATTCTGCATAGGGCTGTAGTTGTTTGGCGAGAAATTTGGCTAGGTTTTGTAGAGGTGAGCCTATGGAGCTGACTATGGGTCTGAGTGGGGTTCCTTCTTTGTGTATCTTGGGGAGACCATAGAGCTTAGGGCATCTGGATGATTTTTCTCTGGGAATGATTCTTTGCTGGATCTCTTTGCTGATGGGGGAGGCTTTTATTTTGGATCTGGTGTTTTTTTCTAAGTAGGTGATGGGATCCGTGCTTAGGGGTTTGTAAGTGGAGTCTTGGAGTAGGTTGGTTAATTTGGTTTGGTAGTCAGATGTGTTGAAATAGGTATGTATTTGTGTTACAACCCCTGGTATGACTAAATATGGGAGGAAGGTCACTACTCCCTCTTTCTGTCCTTCGGCTTATCACAGAAGACCATGCAGGCAGAAAACCATATTTTTATTTTTAATGTTGCCTTTTTATATTTGTGTTGTATTTGTACTGATAAATAAATAAAGGGAGACTAGTATAGATCTATTTCGAGCTAATTAGCTCTCATCAGCTAGCCATACCCTTACTGGGATTTGAAATAGTTCTATACTAGTCTCCCTTTATTTATTTATCAGTACAAATACAACACACACACACACACACACACACACACACACACACACACACACACACACACACACACACATATATATATATATATATATATATATATATATATATATATATATATATATATATATATATATATATGTTGTATTTGTACTGATACATAAATAAAGGGAGACTAGTAGAGATCTATTTCGAGCTAATTAGCTCTCATCAGCTAGCCATACCCTTATTGGGATTTGAACCTGGGCTGTATTATATCTTAGGCAGGAGTCTTAGCCACTAAGCCACAGGCTCGCCTCCTTATCAGTTGAGCCAGGGAAATAGGTATGTATTTGTGTTACAACCCCTGGTATGCATATATATATATATATGATTTGATAAGCGCTGCTTACTTTATATACCTTATTATATTAATTATATTATATTATATTATATTATATTAATTATATTATAATATTATATTATATTAATTATATTAATTATATTAATTATATTAATTATATTATATTATATTATATTATATTATATTATATTATATTATATTATATTATATTATATTATATTATATTATATTATATTAATTATATTATATTATATTATATTATATTATATTATAATATTATATTATATTATTATATTATATTATATTATATTATATTATATTATATTATATTATATTATATTATATTATATTATATTATATTATATTATATTATATTATATTATATTATATTATTATTAGGAGTATACTGCTAGTGTTGGGCAGGCAATATATATATATATATTTACAATGACAATAGGTTGCTGTTACTTTAAATGAGTGGATGTACTTAACAGATGTAATTAGCTTTGCTATAAGAGGAAGTCAGAAGAGCTCATTCTCTCTCTGATTCTCTCTCTGCTTGTCCTATGATTGATGACTTGATGACTGGAACGTGAACTGCGACTGTAAGCAATTGTTTGTTCTTTGAATTGTATTTGGACTAATATCTACTATCTACTATCACTGCTTGTGAAGCAAATTTAGTAGTAAAGCTACTTAATTTTACTAGCAGTGTCTGTGACTCTATTCATGTGTTTCTACTAGCAACGTTTTTCTCTCCTGCTGCACATTCCGCTGCACTACTCTCTGTCTCCCAATGGATATACCCCCTAACACTGGTTATGGGCCCAGTGTACCCTGTGTATCCAGAGTGCCAGCTGCAGCGTTAAGAGAGTGGAGTTGCTACACACGTTATTTGCAAATATCTAGTTAGTGAGATATACCTGGGAAGATGGCACAAGGCCAAACTCTGAATTTATCATTGGTCACCTGGCTGGATGGCACAAACTACGTATCCTGGTCTGCAAAATGTAGTTTACTATTGCGTAGTGAAGGGCTATGGGACATAGTACAGACCCCACCGGATGTCACTGCCTGGGATGCAAACGATGATGATGATGCAAAGAAGATTGCAGAGTTCCAGAAAAGGAATGAACGGGCGTTATGCATTATTGGTCTCACACTGGCTGACCAACAACTGAGTCATATCCGAGGTGAACAGTCTGCTGCTAAATGTTGGGACAATTTAAAGAAACTATATGTTCGAGACTCTGTGGGTACGTCCTTTGAAGTTCCATCTCAACAGGACATTACATTGGTCTCAACTACTTCAAGACTGCTGGAAGAGTCTAGAAGAAGAGAAAATCGAAAAAAATTAAGAGAGAAGATGCCAGAGAGTAGTGATTTACCTAATTATGTATATACTGTAAAATGTTGTTATAATTGTGGTAAGAAGGGTCACATTGCCAGGTTTTCAAAAAGCCAAAACCACAGAAACCTTTACAATCTAAAAAACATGATATTAATGTGACTATAGATAATAATGCATCATTTAACCACAATTTGTGGATTGTCGACAGTGGGGCATCGATGTGCATTACTAAAGATAGAAATTTTTTTGTAAAGTTGGTCACAAGTAAACAACATGTTTCTTTAGCAAATGGGTGGAAGCTAAAGGTATCGGGGGAAGGTATTGCTAAATGTCCATGTATTTCTGAAACATTGCATATGTTATATGTACCAAAAGTTAAGTTTAATTTACTTTCGGTTAAAGTTTTGGTTAATCATGGCTACATTGTAACATTTAAAGGGGACAATTGTTTTATTGAAAAAGGGAATATTAAGGTTACTGCTAAGCTACAAGATGCGTTATATGTAATGTATGATTCCAATGTTGTTAAGCAGAATTGTTCCAAGCCGCCTGCCCGAGGGGGGGGAAAATCCCCCTCCCTCCAGCCGCGCCTCCAAAGTTAGCCGAAAGTAAAAGTTTTAAAATGCTGAAAAGTTCTTCAAATCAACAAAGGGAGTGAAGGGGGGTATGCGCCTCACCACACCGCCGCTGCTTCCTTCTGCTTTTTCATTCTCCGATCAGCCTGTTGCGAAGACGCTTTACGCGCCCTCTGATACTGCTCCCCGGTGCCTGGAGTGAGGCGGGGGGCCCCCCACCAGCCGCCGCCGATGCAGGGATCCCCCCTGATGCTGCCCCTTCGGCAGGACGCCTCTTCGGGGCGTCCTGTGCCCCCCAAGGAGTGGGGAGTTGCCCGTCGCCGTCAGCCACCGGAAATAGAAACAGCACAAGAGACGAAATTCTGGGTGTACAAAGGGGGCAGGCCCTGACATACCATGATAGGGAAATAACTATCTTGAAGCAGATCCCCAAGAAAATTAGGGAAAAAAGGAAAAATTATTCGCAACTAGCGAATAAATTATACCAGAAGGGGGTGTGGTTTATATGGTTGATGCCTGAAGGTATGTTGATATTCTGGGAGGAGACAAGAATTAGAATTAACACACCCATAGAGGCACAGGCCTTTATGGAAAAAAACAAAATACACCTAGAAAAAACAGAAGATCCTACAACGGATATGCAGGACACGGAAGGGGCCGGAGCTCTGCCAGCGGGGGGAGAAGGGGCAATACCAAGAAAGCTCAGATCACAAAAATGAATAAGAAAATCTCGTTGATATAAACTGACCGAAAGTAGTAATGGAATTAACATGTGGATCATATATTACTATGTATTAAATTGATTGAAAGTACCAATAGAACTAATATGCTGATTATATATGACTATGTATTAATGATTTATACTCAGATGTATACTATGAGTTTGGAGGGAGGGGGCGTCTACCACACTTTGCAACTGCCAAAATTTGTACACTTTTCCACTACCTTTTTCCTTGTAAATTTTAAAAAAACCAATAAAACTTTGTTTTAATTTGTTTAAATCTTGAAAAAAAAATGTTTTCTCTGGTTTTATTGGGGTTACTTATATTCCCGGCAATATAGTCATTTTAATAGAGGCTATACATCCAATAAGTGACAATGGCAGGTTTTCCCAATTCCACAATAGGGAACAAACAGCTTCGGTAAAAAATGAGCATACATATGTACATAAAGAACAAGACCAATGGAAACATGTCACTCTTAGAAGAAAACAACCAACAGCAAAGCCCCTATTGTCTACCTTAGCCCACTCCAATGAAGCCCCTCTAGAACTGAACAATGATTTTCATAGCCTCCCCTGGAAGAAAATAAACAGAAACTCACAAAGTAACATTCATCAATAGTTTGTTAAAAAGAGGTACAACCCAGCATTCCTGCAACAGGAAGAAAAGTATTCCAGACTTCCCTAGGGGAATATTACTCTGTTTCCAACATTGGGCAAACATTATTCTGGCTGTAGTTAACAGGTGTATTAGTACATATTTAATTTTCTTTCTATATTTCCCCTTGGTTATTCCCAGCAGAAAGAGTTCTGGTTCATATTCTATTTGTTCCTCTGTAATTTGTTGTATCCATTTCCATATTTTAATCCAATACTTTTGAGTTTCTGGGCAGGTCCACCATATATGATAGAGAGTCCCTTGCATTTTTTTGCACTTCCACCAAGTCAGATTCATGGTTGGTTACATTTTGGCCAATCTCATTGGTGGTAAATGCCAACGCTAGAACATTTTGTACATGTTTTCTTTGTATGTTACTGATCTTGTTAATTTATAATTTGTGTTCCAAATTCTTTCCCAATCCACTAGAACTATATTGTGTCCAAAATTTTTGGCCCAAGCTATCATGCAACCTTTAACTACTTCTTCCTGTGTCTCTTCTAATAAGGCTCAGTTTATCCCACTTCTAGCGGATTTTCTATAATGAATACCAAATCATCTGCAAAGGCTTGAATTTTATACTCCTCTCTTTAAATTTTAGTTCCTCTTATCTCCAGATTTCGTCTGATTCTTATTAGCAAACTTTCTAGCATCAGGATAAAGAGCAGAGGTGATAGTGGACAACCCTGCCTTACTCCTTTCGTTATTTTGAAGGTCTCTGTACTTTCCTTATTTAATAATATATTTGCCCTTTGGGTAGAGTATATCGTTTCTATTAGTCTTTCAAATTGCTCCCCTAATTTCATATTCTTAATTTGTTGTATCATGAATTCCCAATTTAAATTATCGAATGCCTTCTGTGCGTCCAGAGAAACAAGTGGCACTGGAGTGGAGATTTTTACTCCTTCCACACACCAACAAGTGAAATGACCCATCACCCTGCAGCTGAGCCGCAGACATATTCCTCACCAACATGGGGAAATCAATCCAGCCAGCAGAAAGGGGCTTGGGCCACATCTCCCCCTAGCCAGCCACTGATGCTTGGGTTGCAGCCTGTGTATCAAGCACCACCAGGGTGGGCTTTCTTCCCAGGTCATGGATGGGACAGATGCCAGTGGACACCTGCCTTCCCTCAGCAGATGGCACCATATCAGATAACTGGGCAGGGGCCAACCCAGGGATTGACATCCCCACCAATTCCAGTCCCACCTGCAATGCCCCAACAGCCTCTTACCCCAACTTCCAACAGAGAAATAATATCGACAATGGCAGAAGGGATGAATGAGGGGGAAGCTGCAGAATGGATAGCGGAGCATCACGACAAGGCAGCTCCTAAGTTTAGAAATGCAACCTGGTTCCTTCCCTTGGGGGGGCAATAAAATGCTACCGTTGCTGTCAACCTGGCCACAGAGTGTCAGAGTGCCTGGCTCCAGCCCCAATCTCACAAACGTGTGCACCAACTGCCAGCACAGTAAAGAGAAGGAGCCAGAAGCCACTGGAAAAGAATCATCTGGGTCAACAACCTCAGAAAGCTAAGGTGATGAAAAGTCCAACCAATGGGGAAACCCCTTCCACCTTGGAAGAAGGGAATAGTGTAGAGGACCCGATGGTGAGTGCACCCGTCCATCCCTTCGCCATCCAAGCCAAGCTCCAAGTACCCGAAACGGGGATGGAAGGGGAAGTTGAAGCTGTCGTGGACACCGGCTGCACCCGATGCTTAATCAGCATGTCGATTGTAAAGCAGCTAGGCATACACACAAGATCTCTAACCCATCCCATTCGGTTTGAGCAGGTAGATGGAGCGCTAATTGGGGGGACCCTGGCCACGCTAATGACCGAACTGGTAAAGTTACAAATAGGCCACCACTATGAGCTTCTCAGATTCATTATGGCTCCAAAGATGCCAGAATTAATTATCTTGGGGCTTGCATGGCTGGACAAGTGGACACCTACGATAAAGTGGGAAGACGGCATTAGGAAATTGATTATCGGATTTGGGCCACTACCACCGGTGGAGCCAAAGGGCCACCCAGGGATGATTGAACCCAAGAGCCCAGAACCTACAGCACCTGCAGCAGACACAAAACCCCCAGGGATACAACAATTACCAAAAGACTACTGGGACTTGGGGGAGGTGTTCAGTGAGGAAGATGGCAACTATCTTCCCCCTCACCGGCCCACAGATTGCACAATAGAATTCAAACCTGGGTCTACCCTACCAAAGCCGAAAATGTACTCCATGACTCCCAAGGAGATGGTTGAATTGAGGAAGTACATTGACACCAATTTGAAGTGGGGCTTTATTGAACCAGCGAAGTCGAAAGTAGTGGCCCCAGTGCTTTTCAGAGAAAAGAAAGATGGTGGGGTTCGTCTCTGTATTGATCTGCGAGCCTTGAACGTGGTATGCATGAAGAACACCTATCCCCTCCCCCTCATGAAAGATATGTTGAACCACTTGGCTAAAGGCAAGGTGTTCACCAAGCTGGACTTGAGAGAGGTGTATTACCGCATACGAATCAGAGAGGGAGATGAGTGGAAGACCACTTTTAACTGCCCCCTTGGCAGCTTTCAATTCAAAGTCATGCCATTTGGGCTACAAGGAGCACCCGCAGTCTTCATGCAGTACATAAATGAGGTGCTACATGAGAACCTGTACCACAGAGTGCTCGGTTATCTCGATGACATCTTGATCTTCTCTGAAACCCTGGAAGAACACATGAAGCTTGTACGGCAAGTCCTGGAAAAACTTCTAGCCACCAAGCTATACGTAAAGTTATTGAAGTGTGAGTTCCACAAAACCTCAGTAGATTACCTTGGTTATTGCATCTCCAACGAGGGGATAGAAATGGATCCAGGAAAAATGAAAGCTGTGTTAGACTGGAAACCTCCAAGTACTCGCAGACAACTACAGAGTTTTCTTCGATTTGCCAATTTCTACAGGCAGTTCATTCCGGCTTTCATGGAGATTGCCCTTGACTGAACTATTAAAAACAGGACCTTCCCCGACAAAGCCAAAAGCAAGCCAACCCCTAAAGTGGACAATGGACTGTCATAAAGCCTTTGAGAAATTAAAACAGCTCTTTGCCCAAGAGCCCATTCTGCAACACCCCAACCCAGAGCGACAATTCATAATCCAGACGGATGCCAGTGATGTAGCAGTAGCAGCAGTGCTACTGCAAAAGAATGAAGAAGGCCACCTCTTGCCGTGCGCTTATGTCTCCAAAAACCTCACCACTACTGAAAGGAGGTGGGCCATTTGGGAGAAAGAAGTGTTTGCAATCAGGTGGTCCCTGCTCACTTGCAGACATTTCCTGGAAGGGTGTGTGTGCTTTTTGAGGTCTGGACTGACCATAAAAACCTCAAATCTCTCCAAGCCCATCAAAGACTATCCCCAAAACAAGTTTGCTGGGCACAATACTTTCAAAGGTTCCAATTTGAACTGAAACACATCCCTGCAGGGAAGAACTTGTTGGCGGATGCCTTGTCAAGAAAACCGCAGTACAACAGTAAGAAGGAAAAAATTGTTCACCTCATCCTTTCTTCCTCCCACCAAAAGGCAGCCCAAGTCACCACCCGAAGCCAGGATAAGCTGACGACAGCGATGAAATTGGTGCTCCCGGCAGACCCGTGGCTCAACAATAATAAGGACATCCTAACGATGAAAGATGGCTTAGCCTGGAAGGGGTCCAAACTTTACGTCCCCGTGGGGTTGAGACTGGAAGTTCTACAGCAAAGCCATGATGCGAAACTAGGAGGCCACTTTGGATTCCTAAAAACGCTCCACCTCACCAGGTGCCAAATTTGGTGGCCAAAGATGAAATTGGAAGTGAAAGATTATGTAAAAAGCTGTGCTACTTGTGCAATGATGAAAACACTGCCGGGGAAGCCCCGTGGACTACTACAACGAGTGGCCAGCCCTAGCCAACCATGGGAAGAGATCACAATGGACTTCGTCGTCGAGCTCCCAGACAGCAGTGGGAATAGAGTAAACTGGACAGTTATTGATTTGATTTCCAAGCAGGCGCATTTCATCGCTTGCTCAGGGTTGCCATCTGCAAAGAAATTAGCGAAAATGTTTGTGAAACTCATTTATTGCCTGCACGGAGTGCCCAGGAGGATCATTTGAGACCGTGGAGTCCAGTTCACCGCCACGTTCTGGAGAGAGTTCCTGAGGTCCATTGGGTCCACACAAGGACACAGCTCAGCGTTTCATCCCAGCACGAATGGCGCAGCGGAAAGGGCCAATGCGATGGTGGAACAATACATCCAGTGTTATGTGTACTATCAGCAAGACAACTGGTCGGACTTGCTACCCTTTACCGAAGTGGTGTACAACAACATGGTCCACAGCAGCACTGGATTAACTCCTTTCCAATTTACCAGTGGCATGGAATTTATTCCAATGCCTGAGCTGCCTAGAGAACCTCCCTCTTCCATGTCTCTGACTGAATTGGTGGACACGGTAAAGAAAGGATGAAAAAATATGAAAAAAGCTCTAGTGGAAGCGGCAGAAGCCTACAAGAAGCAAGCTGATAAACACCGCTCGCTCCAACCCCCCTTTCATGTGGGGGACAAAGTTTTTGTATCTATCAAATACGTAAGATTAAGAATGCCTAGCAAGAAATTTGGCCCAAAATTTCTAGGTCCATTCCCAATAGTGAAGATAATTAACCCAGTCACACTTCAACTCAGTCTACTCAGAATTCTAGGGAAAATTTATCCAGTATTTCATTGTAGCTTGTTGAAGCCAGTAATTGGGTCCAGCATAAGACCGTCCACCCAAGCTCCCCCTCCTCCTGTAGTGCTAGAAGGGGAAACACATTATGAGGGGGAAAAAATCTTAGACTCCAGGCTGTATAGGGGTCGCTTACAGTATTTAGTGCATTGGAAGGGGTACCCTTTGTCTGAAGCTACTTGGGTGAAAAGCTGGCACCTAAAAGCGAATAAGTTAGTAAAACAATTCCATGAAAAGTTTCCCAATAAGCCAAAGGGTCCCCCTGGCAGTGGGGGAAGAGGTGGTTAATTCTGTTATGTTAACCCCTACATTATTCTCTTTTCAGGAAACGTTTTTCTTCTGAGGAGAGGCCGCCTGTCAGGCCTGCAGCCAGTTCCTTTGGCCTGCCACATTTCTATCTACTATGCTGTTTCTATAGTGGGGAAATGGGAGGGGGATAGTAAGGAGTAGGAGGTGATGTAACCAAAACAAAATTCCTTTTAGATTGCCAAGGTCATCCTTTGTCTCTGCACCTGATCGGAACTGGATGGGTGGAACTGCCAGCGTGGCAGTGGAAGATTGGACCATGTGATGGACTTGTGGGTGTGGGGTCAGGATGTTCCCAAAGCAGTTAAAATAACGTTTATTTTTATTGCAAGTGGTAGCTGTCGGGACCTGAGCTTCTCACAAAATTCATTTTGGAGGAGGAGGAGCTTCCGGTGATGGCGGTCACCTCCTGAGCTCCGGAGAACGCCGCGGAGCTCCCCGATGGGTTAGGACTGCTACCGGGCCTCATGCCATCGGAGGCCCGAGGGTCTGATAGCCTGTCCACCCTGGCTTGTTTCGAGCCCGTTTTGGGCTGCCAGGGTGGTCGGAGTAGTCCGGAGTCTGGCGGAGAGTGCGGAGAGCGCGGAAGGAAGGCTGTTTAGAGCGAGGAGAAGGCGGGGCTGCAATGGCGGCAACAGCGATAACAGCAGCACGGAGCGGAACAGCAGCTCAGAGCGGAACGCAGCGTGGTGGACTGCGGGTTGCCCCAGGGCGAATGATGCAAGGTGAAAGATATTGGCATGAATAGCGCTGGGGAGAATAACAACAAAATAACAACAACTAAAAAAGGACGGATGGGTGTGAGGCTTGAGGCGCAAGAGATTTGCATTGCTGCTGGCAACTGGCCTAAGACCGGGGAGGAGAATAAAGAGACCAAGATATGGCTAGGAGTTGGTGAGTTAGCCGGGAGAGACCAATTGGAGGCGGCTATGGCGACGGGTGAGGGAAAGGAAGGTCGCCATTGCCTGGACTTCTGCTGCTTTTCCTATCATACCCTGGCTGCTCCCAACGTTCCTATGCCCCCCCCAGGCCCTGCCAACGCCAGCAGGGGACACCAAACTCTAACTATAAATCTCTGTGGACCTCCAGGAAGGAACCATCCTGAACCAGTTCGAATAGTTTCCCACTTTTGGGTCATCCTGCCATGGAACATCTTGAACACCTTGAACAATCTCTCACCTTGTGGTCATTTTCGTCGTCTTATACAATTTTATGAAATTAAGGGTATTCGATCATTCCCACCCCCTTCTTCTCTATCTAGATATTTTTAACATCTCCTTCCTCCCTCTAAGACCCCGACTCATTAGCCATCAACTTTTATTAACCTCTATCAACTTTCTATCAACCTTTATTAGCATCCTGATTCCATTGGACTTTTAACGAACTATTTATTCGAGGTTGGACCTGCTCCGCCTGCGGGAGGCCCCTCTCTCGCAGGTATGGCCCTTGGCTCTCTCAAGGGCCTGCCTTGATGACGGGTTCGCGAACCCCGAGAGGTGGAAGAAACGGAGGCTGAGGGGCTTTTTAATTAAATGTTTTTTAAAAGTCGTAAGGGGTTATAAGGATGGGGGGGGAGGGGTTGTAGGGATGGGGGGGGGGAACTGGTTAGGAGGGATGGAAGAGCCAGGCACCTAGGTGTGGTCGAAAGAGGAGGGAGCGGAGTGGGGGAGGAGAGGGAAGAAAGCATTCCTGTGCAGGGCACCTTAATACCAACGGTCGTGGGGAGGGGCAGGTGCGAGGACAGTTTAAGAGCACGTAGTCGGTTGGGAGACCGGGGTTTTTGGTCATTCCCGGTCGTTTGTACCAACCCCTGCATACTAGGTGGTCAGGATCGACAGACCCAAGGCCTGAGACTGCTGTTATGCAATGCGAGGTCCGTTGTCAATAAGGCCCCCCTCATCCACGATCTAATTTTGGAGGGGGACCCGGACCTCGCCGGAATAACCGAGACCTGGTTGGGCCACGAGGGAGGTCTACCCCTTGTGGAAATGTGCCCTCCAGGTTATCGAGCATTTCACCAGCCTCGGGCCCAGGGAAGGGGCGGTGGGGTAGCAGTGATTATCCGGGAAGACTTAGAGCCGAGAGAGTTCACTGTGCCGCAGACATCCGGGTGTGAGTCCCTCGTCGTGAGATGGGGCCCAGGGAGGCAGTTGGGCCTGCTGATAGTATACCTGGCTCCTCGCTATACTTCAGCGGCCCTGCCCGAACTCCTTGAGCTGATCTCATCGGTGGCGGTTGAGACCCCCAAACTTTTAGTGATGGGGGATTTTAATCTGCCGTCGATGGGAGAAGCGTCTGAGGGGGTTCGGGAGTTCATGGCTTCCATGACAGCCATGGACCTGACCCAGTTAATTCAGGGCCCTACTCACGAGGGAGGCCACACCCTGGACCTTGTTTTTGTCTCGGGCCAGTGGACGAGTGATCTGGGAATAGGGGATCTAGACACTATTCCCCTGTCATGGTCGGATCACTCACTTCTCCGGCTGGACTTCCCTGGTGCTACCCCCCGCCGCGAGGAGGCGGAACTGGAAGGTATTAGATGGTTCCGCCCCAAGCGCCTGATGGAACCGGATAGGTTCCAGACGGAACTTGGGCCACCTCCTGTGGACCTGACCCGCCCCCGAGTGGAGGACCTGGTAGTCGCATGGAATAGTGCGACTACCGGGGCCCTAGACCGGGTGGCGCCTTTGCGGCCTCTCCTGCGGCGACGAACCACCCTGGCACCTTGGTTTACCGAGGAGCTAAGGGTGATGAAACGCCACAAGAGACGCCTAGAGAGTCGTTGGAGATCCTCCCGCTCCGAATTTGACCGAGCACAGGCACGAGCCTATTTGAAGACGTACCTTGTGGCATTAAGAGCGGCCAAACGTCAACATTGCGCCGCTCTTATTGCGTCTGCAGATAACCGCCCTGCCGCCCTGTTTCGGGTGACCCGTTCCCTCTTGTTTGAGAGACCACGGGAAGCCCCACTACAGGGCAGAGCAGAGGAGTTTGGGAATTATCTACAGGACAAAGTCGCTCAAATCCGGATGGGATGGACCCCTTTCAGTGGTTCAGTAGAGACGCCCGTTGCGAGTCTTGAGGGACCGCTTTGGGAGGAGTTTGACTCGGTTGCCATCGAGGATTTGGACAGGTTGCGTGGACGTCTGCGACCCACCACATGTTTATTGGACCCGTGTCCCTCCTGGCTTGTACTGGCATCCTGGGAGGTTACGCGCGACTGGCTCCTGGGCCTGGTGAACGCCTCGTTGGGTGAGGGGTCTCTACCGGCCGCCTTGAAAGAGGCGGTGGTGAGGCCCCTGCTCAAGAAGCCTTCCCTGGACCCAACAGACCTAGTCAATTATCGTCCAGTCTCCAACCTTCCTTTTTTAGCGAAGGTTGTAGAGAGTGTGGTAGCACAGCAGTTCCCACGTCACCTGGAGGAAAATGATTATCTAGACCCGCGCCAGTCCGGCTTCCGACCCGGGCACAGCACGGAGACGGCCTTGGTCGCATTGGTTGATGATCTCTGGAGGGCCAGAGATAGGGGTTGTTCCTCTATCCTGGTCCTATTAGATCTCTCGGCGGCGTTCGATACCATCGACCATGGTATCCTGTTGCACCGGCTAGAGGGGCTGGGAGTCAGGGGCACCGTTTTACGGTGGTTTGGCTCCTACCTCTCTGGTCGGACGCAACGTGTGTTGACAGGGGAGCAGAGTTCGACCCGGAGGCCACTCACATGTGGAGTGCCACAGGGATCGGTGCTCTCGCCTCTCCTGTTCAACACATATATGAAACCGCTGGGCGAGATCATCCGTGGTTTTGGAGTGGGATACCATCTGTATGCTGATGACACTCAGCTATACATTTCCACTCCGAACCACCCCAATGAGGCCGTCGAAATGATGTCCCGGTGTCTGGAGGCCGTACGGGTCTGGATGGATGGCAACCGACTAAAACTCAACCCTTCCAAGACGGAGTGGCTGTGGCTTCCGGCCTCCCGGTTCAACCAGGTGCTTCCATCTCTGGCCATCGGGGGCGTCCAACTAGCCCCCATGGAACAGGTGCGCAATTTGGGCGTCCTCCTGGATGCCCGGCTGTCCATGGACAACCATGTAACAGCCGTGGCAAGGGGGGCGTTCCATCAGGTCCGCCTGATGCGCCAATTGCGCCCCTTATTGGACCGGGATGCCCTACGCACAGTCACCCATGCGCTAGTGACGTCTCGCCTGGATTACTGCAATGCTCTCTACATGGGGCTTCCCTTGAGATGCACTCGGAGACTACAGTTGGTCCAGAACGCGGCCGCGCGGGTGATTATGGGGAGGACTAGATACTCCCCTGTAACACCTCTCCTGCGCGAGCTGCACTGGCTGCCTGTGGTCTACCGAGTGCGTTTCAAGGTTTTGATTATGATCTTTAAAGCGCTCCATGGCACAGGGCCTAGTTATATGCAGGATCGCATCCTGCCCCACACATCCCTACGACCAATTCGCGCACACAGAGAGGGACTTCTCCGGGTGCCGTCCGCCAAACAGTGTCGGGGGGCGACACCCAGGAGCAGAGCCTTCTCTGTGATGGGCCCAGCCCTGTGGAATGACCTCCCCCGCGACATCAGGATTACTTCCGATCTCTGCTCCTTCCGTGTACAGCTGAAGACCCACCTCTTTCAATTATCCGGCCTGGCTCAATCGCAATCGTAATTTTCCCATTCCTCCAAACTGTTTTTTAAATTGTCCTTAAATATTAATTTTTTGGGTTTTTACAATTGGGGTATTTTAAAGCTGATTTTTAACTGTCTATTGATGTAATTTGTTTCCTCCTCCGTGTATGTATGTGTGTTGTGTATATATGTACGTTTGGTGTTGTTATATATTTTTTATGTTTTATGCTCCATTGTACGCCGCCCCGAGTCCTACTTGGAAAGGGAGCGGCTAATAAATCCAAATTTATTATATTATTATTATTATTATCTTGAACTTTCAACTGGGTGGGGAAAATTGGGAAGCTTTCAGATTCAGGTTTTCCCAGATGTGCCAACATGGTTCTCTTAATAAATTGGAACTTTGAGCAATACTTTGCCTTGGACTCTGATTTAATTTTGGATGTTATTTGGAACCCTGACAGTTCCTTCTTTTGTTGAGTTGAAAAAATGACAGTCCAGAGAGAGGTGATTCTCTTGCCGTGTCAGTTGCTGGCCATGTCTTCACTGGAAGTATACTAGCATCCCCACAGTCATGAGAGGCCAGGTGAGGTGAAGCACCCCTTGATGTGAGTGATGTTGAGTTGGCTACGCCCACCCAGTTACATGACCATGCAGCCACGCCTACCCAGCTGGTCATTGGGGCAAAGAACCAGTTGTTAAATTATTTAAATCTGAGCACAGGACCTGAGCTTTTCGCCAAGTGGGGGATGGACAGAGCTGCTGCCTCCTCATCCCTTCAGGTGGCGTCCACATGTTCATTGCACCTGGCAGAGGCACGGGGTGTGGTGTTATGGGTCAGCTAGTCTCAAGGCTGGGGATGCTGGGATTTGGAGTCCCTCCCCACAGCACCTCCTGAGTGGGAAAAAACCCATCCCTACGGCCCCCTCACCTGGAGCTGGGTCTGGCCATGTCAGAGTTGGGCACTTGGAACACGATGGCTGGCGGAGCAACGGGCTGAGGCTGCTCTGCTGCTGCCCAGCTGCAACGTCCTTCCTTCCTCCTTCCTCCTTCCTCCTTCCTCCTTCCTCCTTTCTTCCCTTCCCATTCCCATCTCCTTCCTTCCTCCATGCTCAGAAATAGACGAGGGGAGGGGGAGAGACTGGCACTGCTGCTGGCAGCTGTGGTAATGGCAGCCATGGCTTTCCAACGCGGGGGTGGTGGTGTTCTAACTCAGTGAAAGGAAAGCCTCGCAGTCTGTGCAGACTGCAAGGCCAGGCCAAGTGGGGCAATGTGCAGGCATGGTGCTGATCTACAATTTGGTGTGCCATCTGGGCTGCAACATGGTCAGCCATAGATCCAACCCATGCAGCTGCCCTGGAGCCAGTGAGAGATTGCCCCGCTGCCTCATCCCCACCCCCTGGACATACACACAGGAGGGGGCAAGCACGCATGTCCTGGGTGAAAGGGAAGCTCTCACAACACAGTCAGCCTGGAGGGCCAGACGGTCCCCAGGGATGCCAGGCCCCATGCGTGCTCACCTCCTCCTCTGCGTGCACCCAGGGGGCAGGGCAGGAACACCACCTTGCTGGCTCTAGGCCCGCTTATCTAAGGCTGACCACATTCCAGCCCAGATGGCTGCCATCAAGTTGTAGATCAGTGCCTAGCTGGCGTTGGCTGGAGCCGAGTTGCCAGGGACTGGTCCTTCACTGTCTCCAGGGCAGCCCCATGGGCCAGATGTAACCACATCATGTGCCTGATCTGACCCACAGGCCTTGAGTTTGACACCCCTGATCTAGGGAGTTATATAGTCTCCCTGGAGCAAATATCAAAGATGTAACTGAGTTCCTTATTAAATAATCAACTCCATGGATTACTACCCCTTTCTTCTCCTATGTGTGGGGACCAATGACACAACAATGAATCTCAAAAGAATAACGAGATTATGAACAGCTGGGGAAGGAAGTTGAAGAATTAGGAGCACAAGTGGTGTTTTTATCTACACTTCCAACAAAAAGTCAACATCCAATGAGGGAGCAAAGGATTTTAGAAACAAACCCCTGGCTTAAAAACTGATGTCGTTAACAGAACTTTGGCTTCGTAGACTGGGGGTCGGCAACCCGTGGCTCCAGAGCTGCATGCAGCTCTCTGGGCACTCTGCTGCAGCTCCCTATCCCATCATTGGCTTGGCTCACCCTCACCTGAGAAGGTAAGAGGAACGGTGGGGGATGGAGAAGCGGCTGGGGCTGATTCTCTGGTGCCTCACTCCTCTTGGAGCTTCTTCTAGACTTTTTTTTATTTTTTATTTTTTTTTAAACATAAAAGACAACATAAAAAATTCTCATCCATTACATACAGCATGTCGTTTGGTTACAAGCTTTTGTGCATCCATATTTTCAATTACGTATACAGTCACAAAGTTTCCGTCTAATATAACTAAGTACCTCACTTTCATTGTACATCATATATTCAATTACAGTTAATATTTCTTTCTTTTCAGCGAACCTAATTTCCTTGCATCCTTAATTGTCTATTTAATAACAATATATCTTTATGTAATCACTTATCTCATTCTGATTATTTTTACAGTGTAAAAGAATTTACCAACTGTTTATGTTTAAACTGCTGTAAAGTAGAATAAAATATGAATTAAAGTATAAGAATAAAGACGTGGCATAGAAGGGACAGTTAGAAGCCTGTTTCAAAAGATAAGGAAATGTCATCAACCTTCTACCACAACATGTTCCAGTAAATGTCCCTATGTCAAAAGTCCAAAACCACAAGGTTCAAATAAAGTTCATTAATGACACGTAGCCCATACCTGTAACAAAAGGAGAAGTAAGACCCCCATCTACTTATAAGGCTTTTTCCCCAAAATAACCAATAAGAAATGTGTTAAGTATTTCCATGTTGCGCTGCTTTGAGAATGTATAAAAACGCGTGCATCAATAATAAAGGTGTTCAGAAATTCACAACGTTAGCCATGGGCTAACTTTCTGAACCTGGCTGCCAAATAAACTTTTCCTGTATCCTGAGAAGTCTAATGCCTGTCATTTTCTGCAACAGTTGGATTGCCATTTGTCTGAAACGGCATAGGGTTTCCTGCCTAGGCAGGGGGTTGGACTAGAAGACTAGAAGATCAATGGTGAAAAGAGTAAGGTTCTACATTTAGGCAATAAAAACGGAATGCACAGGTACAGTATAGATGGTACCTTGCTCAGTAGTAGTAACTGTGAAAGGGATCTTGGAGTCCTAGTGGACAACCACTGAAATATGAGCCAGAGTGTGCAGCAGCTGCCAAAAAAGCCAACACAGTTCTAGGCTGCATAAATAGAGGGATAGAATCAAGATCATGTGAAGTGTTAATACCACTTTATAATGCCTTGGTAAGGCCACACTTGGAATACTGCATTCAGTTCTGGTCGCCACAATGTAGAAAAGATGTGGAGACTCTGGAGAGAGTGCAGAGAAGAGCAACAAAGATGATTAGGGGACTGGAGACTAAAACATATGAAGAAAGGTTGCAGGAACTGGGTAAGTTTAGTTTAAGAGAAAGAAGGACTAGGGGAGACATGATAGCAGTGTTCCAATATCTCAGGGGTTGCCACAAAGAAGAGGGAGTCAAACTATTCTCCAAGGCACCTGAGGGTAGAACAAGAAGCAATGGGTGGAAACTAATCAAGGAGAGAAGCAACCTGGATCTGAGGAGAAATTTCCTGACAGTTAGAACAATTAATCAGTGGAACAGCTTGCCTCCAGAAGTTGTGAATGCCCCAACACTGGAAGTCTTTAAGAAGATGTTGGATAGCCATCTGTCTGAAACGGTATAGGGTTTCCTGCCTTGGCAGGGGGTTGGACTAGAAGACCTCCAAGGTCCCTTCCAACTCTACTATTGTATTGTATAAGACCTCCAAGGTCCCTTCCAACTCTGCTATTGTATTGTATACATCACTACTTTCAATTATGCATAATCCCGCCAATCATCCATCAAGTATGCTTATGTTCATTGTTGTCCTTGTACATCATACATTCAAACAAAAATATTATTCCTTCATTTTTAAACAAAGTATTCTAAGTACTCACTTCATACATATACCAATCTTTCATTACTTCCTTATTAAACTATTTATCAACAAGATATCTTTATAATATACATCACTACTTAGAGTCATGCATAATATCACCAATCTTCTATTAAATGTACACAAATTCATTATTATCCTTATCCTTCATTTTAAAACAAAGTATTCTAAATTATTCATTTCATATGTATGTCAGTCTTTCATTGTATCGTTATTAATCTATTTAACAACATAATTGTATTATCACTTATCTCCTTCAATTAAAACATAAAGAAAACATTTTTCATTTCCAGATTTTTTTGTCCAACCACTGAAAAAACAAATCCCATATCTTATAAAATTGCTCATCTTCTTGTTCTCTGATTTCAAATGTCAATTTACTCATTTCAGCACACTCCATTATCTTTCGAATAACTTCCTCCTGTTTTGGTATTGTTTCATTTTTCCAATTTTTTGCAAATACGATTCTAGCTGCTGTTAAAACGTTTACGATCAGATATTTCAAGTCTTTATTGTAAATTTCTGGTATAATTCCCAATAAAAAATCTCTGGTTTAAGGCCTATGTGTTTGTGTATCATTTTCTCCAACCACATGTGAATCTTAGTCCAGTATCTTTTAGCTTCAATGCAAGTCCACCATATGTGGTAGTAAAAACCCGGTATCTGATGACATTTCCAACACTTTTCCGATTTATTCTTGGACATTCTTGCAATTCTCGTTGGGGGTAGATGCCACCTGTAAAACATCTTATACAAATTTTCTCTATATGCAGTTGACATTGTCATTTTATAATTTTGGGACCACAATTTCTGCCATTTCTCTAAATCAATCCCATGTCCAAAATTTCCCCTAAGCTATCATAGTTTCTTTGACTTGTTCCTCTTGTAGTTTGGCCTCTAATAAATATCTATATAGTTTTTAAATTACTTTTTCATCAGTACCTGTTAAAATTTTGTCTAATTCAGTCATTTTGTTATAAAGACCTTTTGATTTTCTATCTTCATTATATCTAGAGTGTATCTGCACATATGAATACCAATTCATTTCTGTTCCTTCTTTCAACTATTGGATAGATTTGAGTTCACCCTCTGCATTCAATATTTCAACATATCTGTTTGTTCCTTTTCATATATTATTGGATATGAAAATGCTTCAATGGTTGATATCCAGACTGGAGTTTTTAAGTAATGTAATCTTTTAATCTTTTCCCAATTTAATAGCAAAGCCTCCCTTATATAATGTCTTCTAAAATAACCATGTGCTTTAGTTCCCTTATACCATAAAAAAGCATGCCATCCCAACAGTAAATCATGACCCTCTACATTCAATAATCTAGAATTTTTTAGTCTTATCCACTCCTTAACCCACATCAGCTTTGTTGCTTGATAATATAACTCCCAGTCAGGTAAGCCCAATCCTCCTCTTGTTCTAGCATCTTGTATCAACTTGAATTTTATTCTTGCTTTTTCCCCTTGCCAAATAAACTTCAAAACTATTTTATTTAGATCTTCAAAAAAGTCCTTGCCCAATCTGATTGGAATTGTCTGGAACAGGTATAAGATTCTGGGTAAAATGTTCATTTTAATTGTAAAAATATTTCCTATCATTAATAGTTGTAGATTTTCCCATTTCATCAAGTCAGTTGAAATTTGTTGCTTTAGTCTAGTATAATTGTCCTCCTTAAGAGTACTGCATCTAGCTGATAAATATATCCCCAAGTATTTAACCTTGTTTGTGATTTGAATCTGCAAAACTTCCGCCAACTCTTCCTTTTGTCTTAATGGTATGTTCTTTGTCAAAATCTTTGTTTTGTCTTTGTTTATTTTCAAGCCCGCTACTTTTCCGTACTCCTCTATTCTTTCTAACAATTTGGGTGCTGTCTCTAGTGGATCTTCAAGGATAAAAAAAAAATCATCTGCAAACGCGTGTAGCTTATATTCTTCTTTTTAAATTTTCATTCCTTTTATTTCTTCTTCTTTTCTAATCTTTCTGTTTAAGACTTCTAATGTTAAGACAAATAGTAACGGTGATAGTGGGCAACCTTGTCTCGTACGTCTCTTTATTTCAATAGAGTCTGTCAGTTCTCCATTTACCATTATCTTTGCTGTTTGTTTATGATATACCATTTGTATAGTTTGAATAAATTTCTTACCAAAATTCATCTGTTCTAATTGTAAGAACATAAATTGCCAATTCACATTATTAAAAGCCTTCTGTGCATCAAAACAGAGCCTTGGAGGTCTCCCCAGGTCTTTTACTGTTTTACTCTATTGACTGATCTGCAGTTGTTGTTGTTTCTTTGAGACTCTGTTTCAACCTTTGGAGGAGTTAAGATTGGGGGGGGGGGGAATTTCCACCCCCCTTGGAAAAGCGGCACTTGGAAAATCTCTCCCTTTTATGGGAGAGAGAGAAAGTTTAAAATCTACTTTCACTTCCCTTAAATAATGGGGAAAAAATTTCTTTTTTGACCACAACTGCGAGAGAAAGGATGGTTGAACTGATTCTTCTCTAAACTATGTGTGGGAACTTTGATCTTGTTGTTTCCTGACCACCTGGACTGGCTGAGCCAAGATGGCCAACGTCCTCTTTCTTCTTTGTCTTTATGAATGAGACTCCTCCCTTGGAAAACGTTATGGCTCTGAATTAATTTTATTTATTTTTATTTATTTATATTTGGTGCTTCTAGACCGCCCCCTCTCCCAGAAGGGACTCGGGGCGGTGTACAGTCCATAGAGAATATCACAAAATACAATAAAAAAGTGAAATATGTACAGTTTGGAGGAGGTTAAAATGCAATTAAAAGAACTGTACAAGCTAATATAAATATAAATTTTAAATCCCTAAAACAGACACCACAAATTAAAAAAACCCTAAGATAGCCAGATAATAATACATTTGCCAGGAGGGACAGATTGTAATTATGCCAGGCCTGCTAATCGGAACAGGTGAGTCTTCAATTTTTGCCGGAAGGAGCGGAGGTCAGAAGTGGTTCTAATGTCGGGGGGGAGGTCATTCCAGAGGGTTGGGCCCATCACAGAGAAGGCCCTACTCCTTGGTGTCACCCGTTGGCATTGCCTAGTGGACGGCACCAGGAGAAGTCCCTCCCTGTGTGAGCGAATTGGCCGCAGGGATGTATGTGGGAGGATGCGATCCCGCAGGTAACTAGGTCCCGTGCCATGGAGCGCTTTAAAGATGTTAATCAGCACCTTGAAACGCACCCGAAAAACCACAGGTAGGCAGTGCAGCTCGCGCAGGAGAGGTGTTACGTGGGAGTACCTCGTACTCCCCATCACAGCCCGCGCGGCTGCGTTCTGAACTAACTGCAGTCTCCGGGCGCGTCCCAAGAGCAGCCCCATGTAGAGAGTGTTGCAGTAATCCAGGCGGGACGTCACCAGCGCATGAGTGACCTGCGTAGGGCATCCCGGTCCAGTAGGGGGCGCAATTGGCGCACCAGGCGAACCTGGTGGAACGCCCCCCTCGCCACGGCTGCCACATGGTCATCCATTGACAGCCGGGCATCAAGGAGGATGCCCAAATTGTGCGCCCGTTCCACAGGGGGCAATTGTTCGCCCCCTATGGCCAGCGATGGAATCAGCTGGCTGAACCGAGGTGCCGGTAGCCACAGCCACTCGGTCTTGGAGGGGTTGAGTTTAAGTCTGTTGTCCCCCATCCAGACCCCGACGGCTTCCAAGCACCGGGACATCACTTCGACAGCCTTGTTGGGGTGGTTTGGGGTTGAAATATACAGCTGAGTATCATCAGCGTAGAGGTGATACTCAACCCCAAAACCACGGATGATCTCACCCAGCGGCTTAACATATGTGTTGAACAGGAGAGGCAAGAGGTATCAAAAGCCGCCGAGAGGTCTAATAGGACCAGGATAGAGGAACAACCTCTATCTCTGGCCCTCCAGAGATCATCAACCAACGCGACCAAGGCTGTCTCTGTGCTGTGCCCGGGTCGGAAGCCGGACTGGCGTGAGTCTAGATACTCGGATTCGTCAAGGTGTCGTGGAAACTGCTGCGCCACCACATTCTCAACAACCTTCGCTAGAAACGGAAGGTTGGAGACTGGACGATAGTTAGCTAGCTCCATTGGGTCGAGTGAAGGCCTCTTAAGTAAGGGCCTCACCACCGCCTCCTTCAAGGCAGTTGGTAAGGATCCCTCACCCAATGAGGCATTCACCAGGC
The DNA here is from genome assembly GCF_964273705.1 of Natrix helvetica. NCBI lineage: Eukaryota > Metazoa > Chordata > Lepidosauria > Squamata > Natricidae > Natrix > Natrix helvetica. The sequence goes on along the minus strand of NC_138555.1, from coordinate 56,836,132 downwards.
CCAGAAGCCAGCCTCGGGTTACCTCCCAAGATGCCAGTACCAACCAGGAGGGACACGGGTCCATTAAACATGTGGTGGGTCGCAGCCGTCCACGCAACCTATCCAAATCCTCGGGGGCAACAGAATCAAACTCCTCCCAGGATGGTCTCACAAGACTCGCTGTTGGCGGCCCGTCCGGTCCACTGAGGGGGGCCCATCCACTCCGGATCTGAGCAACTTTATCCTGCAGATATTCCCCAAACTCCTCTGCTCTGCCCTGCAAGGGTGCCCCCTGCGTCCTCTGTGACAAGAGGGAGCGGGTCACCCTAAACAGGGCGGCAGGGCGGTTATCCACGGACGCAATAAGAGCAGCGCAATGTCTACGTTTGGCCGCCCTTAATGCCACAAGGTAGGTCCGTAAGTAGGCTCTTACCTGTGTTCGATCAGATTCGGAGCTTGAGGACCTCCACCTGCTCTCTAGACGTCTCCTATGGCGCTTCATCACCCTCAGCTCCTCGGTATACCAAGGAGCCCAGGTGGGTCGCTGCCGCAGGAGAGGTCGCAAAGGCGCAACCCGGTCCAAGGCCCCAGCCGCCGCCCTATTCCAGGCGGCCGCTAGGTCCTCTGACCGAGCGCGGGTCAGGGCTACAGGTAATGGCCCAAGCTCCGTCTGGAACCTATCCGGCTCCATCAGGTGCTTGGGGCGGTACCAGCTTGGACCATCTGGTCCCGCCTCCTCGCGGTGGGGGGTAGCGCCAGGGAAGTCCAGCCGGAGACATGAGTGATCTGACCATGACAGGGGTGTAACAACAAAGTCCCCTATACCCAGATCACTCGTCCACTGCTCAGATACAAAAACAAGGTCCAAAGTGTGGCCACCTTCGTGTGTGGGGCCCTGAATTAACTGGGTCAGGCCCATGGCTGTCATGGAAGCCATGAACTCCCGAGCTACCTCAGACGCTGCTCCCGTCGACGGCAGGTTGAAATCCCCCATAACCACAAGCCTGGGGATCTCAACCGCCGTCTCCGAGATCAGCTCAAGGAGCTCGGGCAGGGCCGCTGATGTATAGCGAGGAGCCAAGTATACAATCAGCAAACCCAACTGCCTCCCTGGGCCCCATTTCACACCAAGGGACTCACACCCGGATATCTGAGGAACAGTGAACTCCCTCGGCTCTAGACCTTCCCTTATAACTACCGCCACCCCACCACCCTTACCCAGGGCCCGAGGCTGATGGAATGCGCGGAAACCTGGTGGGCACATTTCCACGAGGGGTAAACCACCCTCGTGGCCCAACCAGGTCTCCGTTATCCCTGAAAGGTCCAGCTCCCCCTCAGAGATCAGCTCATTAATGAGGGGGGCCTTGTTGGTTACGGACCTTGCATTGCAAAGCATCAGCCGTAGGCCCGGGCTCTGTAGTTCCTGGCCACCTAGGTTGCAGGGGTTGGTACAAACGACCGGGCGTAGCCAACAGCCACGGTCTCCCAACCGACCTTGTAATCTTCTTTTGTCCTCGCATCCCCCCCTCCCCGCGACCGTTGTAATCAAACAACCCTCTGTTGGAATAACTTGTTCCCTCTCCCCCCCCACTCCGCTCACTTCCCTCCTGGACTCACCTGTTCGTCTGGCACTGGCTTCCCTCCTGGCCTGGTTATCCCCCCCTCCCTTCCCAGAACCCCCTAAAAACAATATAAAACATTTAGCTAAAAAGCCCCTCAGCTTCCTCTTCTTCCACCTCTCGGGGTTCACAAACCCGTCATCAAGGCTGGCCCTTGAGAGAGCCAAGGGCCATACCTGCGAAAGAGGGGCCTCCCGCAGGCGGAGCAGGTCAGACCTCGAATAAATTAAAACGTTGTAATAGTCCCAGTAGGGTAGGGGTGCAGATGATGCAAAGTTAGTAGTTAATAGAGTCTCGGTGGAATGGAGGGTAGAAAGTTAATAAATAGAAGAGTCTCAATGGAGGGTAGGGGATATTCCAGTGTCCAGGTGGTACTTGGTACTTGGAGGCAGGGGGGGGGGAGGGCAAGAAATGATTAAATATCCCAGGTGGTAGGGGGAAGGCAAAGGTAGCAAAAATAGTGGAGGGTAGATGAAAGTTCAGCTCAGCTGTTTCCAGGTGGATACAGCCCCCCCGATGGATGGGGGGGCATTCTTGGCCCAGCTGCTTAGCTCCCATTAGAGTCAGCAGGGCCCTGGAGGGGTATGGGAGCAGCCAGGAATGATAAAATAACCCAGGAGTCCCTGGCTGCGGCTCCCTCCCTTCGTCTGCCGCCGCAGCCATCTCCCTTTGATCCTCCGGCTGCCTCTGCCTCTGGCTGCTTCCCAGCCCTTCTCACCTATCAGCTGATTACTCCAGTGTCCTGTTGCATCCCATTGCTCCCCCTTAAGCCCTTTGATGTCTCTGGGGCCTCCGGAGCCTCTCACCCCCTCTTCCTTACTCCTCTTCTGGCTTTTCGGCTTTTTCTTTCGGCGTTTTCGGCGCCAGCGCCGTCTGCGCAATCGCACCACGCCATCGCCATTGCTCTCTCCTTGCTGTTTACAGCCCTCCGAGCCTCTTTCCTCTCCGCTCTTCACCGACCACCCTATCGGGCTAATATCAGCCCGAAACATGCCTGGGTGGTCGGGCTGTCCAACTCTCGACCCCCTTCGATGGTATGGGGGTCAGCAGCAGTCCCTACCCGGTCGGGAGCTCCATGGTGTTCCTGGAGCTCAGAGGACGACCGCCATTCGTAGGAAGCTCCTCCTCCTTTCCACCCCAGAGATCTCCAGGAGCCTCTTCAAATACGTTTTTTCCCTGGATTTGGAATATTTTGACCCACCTATCTGTTCTAGTTTTGTACCAGAGGATTTACTCTCTTTTGGATTTGCTTGCCTGGTGATCTCTACCGGCTGTGCTCTCCCACAGACACCATTTCTTTGTATACACCAATAACTGTCTCTGAGCTTCATGATGGGTCCAAAGAAGTTACCACCTGGCAAGGCCTCATCGGCCCCGACATCTTCCACATCAAGCCCGATTGCTCACCAGTCACAGCTGGGGTCTTTTTTACAACCTAAAGCCCCTGAAGAGAGTGCAAAGGACTTGTCTATTCACCAGATGCTTCAATCTATCTTAAAGGGACAGGATGAAATGAAAAAACAACTGCAAGACTTAAATGATCAGCTCAGAGAGATGAAACAGCAAACCATACGGAATGAACAGAGGATAGGTGTACTGGAGGAGGGTGCGGTTGGGATGAGAGACGAGGTGAAGACAATCCAAAGGGGGAATGTAGAATTTGAGAATCATGTGATAAAAATGGAATTTGAAAGGATGTCTTTTTTCCTTAGGTTCCAAAACTTGCCAGGAGTTGAGAATGAAGATCTTAAGGAGATTATGACCACAATATTAGCAGAATACATTAATAGAGATAAACAACAGCTTTGGTGGGATATTGACCTGATCTATAGGATTAATTCAGCCTATGCAAGAACGCACAATGTTCCAAGGGAAGTTCATGTTAAATTTCTTAGAAAGACCACAAGAGATGAGGTTCTAGGAGCTCAAAGGGGAGGACCACTAAAATATAAGGATAAAGAAATAACCATTCTTAAACAGATCCCAAAGAAAGTAAGAGATAAGAGGAGGAAATATTCCTTCTTAGCAAAAAAACTATATAATAATGGGGTCTGGTTTAGGTGGCTGTTACCAGAAGGCATGTTGATTTTCTGGGAGGGCAGTAGAATTAGAATCAACACAGGCTTTCACTAAAAACACAGTGCTCTCTTAGGCGAAATGGGGGATGTTACACAAGAAACAAGGGAGGGAGGGGCTGAGGCTCTGCCAGTGGACGGGGGGGGGGGGGGAGGATGCAGCAACTAGAAGACTCAGATCACAGAAGTGATTTGAAACATTATTGCAATTGTTGTTATAATGTACCTTTATGGAAGTGATACAAAACAAGATGATTGAAACTTACTGATGATCTAGTGTTAAACTTAAAACTGCTAATACTTATGCAAATGTTGATATTTTTCTATTCTTGTTTGTAAAAGTTGTGAGACTTGGGGGGGGGGCTGCTCCCCCCCGCACGATGTAGCTTTCAAAAATTTTTATAACCTTTTAACCCTTTTTCCCTGTAAAATTTGTAAAATCAATAAAATTTGGAGAAAAAAAAAACAGAGCCTTGGGGTACTCCACTGCATACTTCCCTCCATGTAGATGCAGTTCCATTGAGGACTACACGTTGAGTGCGGTTGGTCAACCAGTTACGAATCCATCTGGTGGTGATGCTGTCCAACCCACATTCTTCTACTTTATGTAGTAGTTGGTTATGGTCTACATTATCAAATGCCTTACTAAAGTCCAAGTAAACTATATTGACGGCATTCCTCTGGTCCATTAATTTTGTCACTTTGTCAAAGAATGCAATAAGATTAGTCTGGCATGATCTGTTTTTGACAAACCCATGTTGGCTTTTGGCTATTACTTTGTTTACTTCTAGGTGTTCGCTAATTCGTTGCTTGATTATCTTTTCGAGAATCTTTCCTGGTATTGAGGTCAGGCTGATAGGTCTATAGTTTCCTGGATCTATTTTTTCCCCTTTTTTGAAGATGGGAACCACATCAGCTCTTTTCCAGTCCTCTGTCCCCCTCTTTCCACTTTTTATATTTACATTTTTTGTCTTTCAATTTGTCAGAGAGTTCTTTATGCAGCCATGCTGGTTTCTTTTGGGAGCTGTTATTTTTCTTCTTCATTGGTATTGTGCTAGACTGAGCTTTTGTAATCTCATTTTTCAAAATTTCCCAAGCTTCTTGAGTTGTTTTCCCTTTGAGAATTCTCATCCATGGAATTCTTCCCAAGCTCTCTCTAAGTTTATTGAAATTAGCTCTCTTAAAATCCAAGACTCTAGTTTGACTTTGTTCTACTACTTGTGTTTGCATAATGTTGAATTCCAATATTGCATGGTCACTTGCCCCCAGGGTTCCTATGGCTTCAACACCTTCTATCATTTCCTCTCTGTTAGTGAGAATTAAGTCTAATATGGCCGATCCCCTTGTTCCATTCTCTACATTTTGGGAAACAAAGTTGTCTGCTAGGTTCGTTAGTAACCTGTTGGATCTTCCACTTGGTGCAGAGTTTGTTTCCCAGTTGATGTCAGGGTAGTTAAAATCTCCCATTACTATTGTGGTGTGCTTCCTACATGCCTTAGTTAGCTGACTAGCAAAAAGTTCATCTACTTCCTCTGCTTGGTTGGGTGGCCTGTAGTATAGACCTATGGCAATGTCATTTCCCCCCCAACCTTTAATATTGACCCAAATGCATTCAAGATACTGTAGTTCTCATCATTGTTGTGCTCTATTTCTGTAGAGACATAGTTATTTCTTATATATAGTGCAACTCCACCTCCTCTTTTATTTGGTCTATTTCTTTTAAATAATTTAAATCCTTCTAGCTGTATATTCCATTTGTCGGTTTCATCCCACCAAATTTCTGTAATGGCAATAATATCGTATCTGCCCTCTTTTACTTGAATTTCTAATTCGCCCTGTTTATTCCTCATACTCTGTGCATTGGTGTATAGACATTTGAGTCCATTTTGATTGACCCTGTGTTTACTGTCTACATAACCTGTGTTATGCAGTAACACGCCATGTTTTGCAGGAAGCCGGTAATGATCTTATTGTTTAGTTCTGGGAAAGCGAGGTCCTTTGGGGCTTCTGAACACGTATGCTTTTGGAACATTTGGGGAATTTCCATGTACTTTTCATATTTCATCGGGATCGTATTCTGCCCCATACATCCCTACGACCCATCCGCTCGCACAGAGAGGGACTTCTCCAGGTGCCGTCCACCAGACAGTGCCGAGGGGCGGCGCCTAGGAGCAGAGCCTTCTCTGTGGCGGGCCCAGCCCTGTGGAATGACCTCCCTCCGGATATAAGGACCACCACTGACCTCCGCTCCTTCCGTATAAAGCTCAAGACCCACCTATTCCAAATAGCTGGCCTGGCTCAACCATAACTTCATAACGCTCCTGACGGGTTTTTTAATTGGTAATTTTTATTTAATGGGATTTTAAATTGTGTTTTTTAATTGTCTTCACTTATTAATCTACCTCCTCCATGCACATGTATATGTCTTTGTTTTTTATGTATGTATGTTGTCTTTATTTGTATTTTATTTGCTTTGATTGTACGCCGCCCCGAGTCCTTCGGGAGAGGGTTGCGGCTAATCAAATAAAATTATTATTATTATTATTATTATTATTATTATTATTATTGTATTTTGTGCATGCAACTGTATTTTCAATCCAAGTTATGATACATATGATACATCATTTTGTGTATTTAAGGTGCGCCTATGTACTTTGTAGTTATTCTCATTTGGATGGGAATCCACTTGCGCAAGTGTAATAAAATAGATGTTTTCTGTTGACCATAGCCTCCTTGACCATTTCTTTGGTATGTAGACAATATATCTGGGATATTTTTCTCACAATTTGAGGACTCGTCTGGGAACAGGACGTCTTATCTGGGGAGGAGGTTTGACGTACCTTTTGAGGCCAGCCACACTTGCATTTGAAGTGTTCCGAAGGGGGTTGAAGTTCCTCTTTGGAGAGATTGCTCCTACTCTATATTGGAAGGAGACTTGGACAACGGAAAAGCACAAGTGCAGTAAATCCCGAGAACGATGCATCTGACCCAGGTAATGTATGTATGCAAAGGAATACATATGGATTGTATCTGGGTGGCTAAATTCCTGTCTTGAATGTTTGACCGTGATGTGTGTTTGGAGTTTTCCTCTGGTTTAGCTGAGAATGTCAGCTAAGCAGGCTAGAGGTTATGCAGAAGAATGATTCAAGGTAAAGTGATTTAGGCTGTCGGGTATGATATGGGGCCCGATTTGTTAAGGATCCTGAGGAATGTGAGAAGGACATTCCTTCTATGTCCCTTTTATTCCCTTTTATTCCCCTTTGATGGAGGGAGTGCTGAGTAGTATTGTGATAATATTACTGAGTGATGAGCTGGGACTTGGCTGGAATTTAGGTTCCTGGAGCCAAACTAGATAAATGCCTACAATGGGGTGTTTGAAGAGGACATCTGGGGGGGGGGGGGGGGGAGATGGGTGATCCAGTGCTTGAAGGGAGTAGAATTTCAAAGTGTTCATTACAGCTATTAGACAATAATTGGAGTGAAGTCAAACTTGTCTAAAATGAATAAGTTTTTTTTCAATAATGTGATGTGATTGTTGTTAATTGTGTTCAGGATGCATATTTTTGCTTGAAGTTATGATATGTGTGATCTGCTGGCAGATGACAGACCAGATACATTTCTTGGCTTAAGCTTGGAATTGTGGGAAAACAATATCATTATTTTTGATTGAAAACCATACCTGAAAGTTTTCCATTGTTTGTAGAATAGGCCATAGGATGGTGCCGGTGTTGCTGGCTTGATGGGAGTAGTTTGTTTGTTAGTTTACAGGAAACATAAGAGAAGTGAGGTGAAGTGATTTCGAGACCTGTAAATGTCTGTGGTTAGTCTGTTTACGACTAATGTATATTAGGGAATAGTAGATTGGAAGGGTTGTTGTTGCAACGACAATAGTTAGTTTTGGAAAGACAAGGGGACTGAGAACGATCCCATGACAGTGGGCGATGTCAGTGGGTTCAAAAGTTTTTTGAAAATGGCTTTGTTAAAGTGAACATGGCTTTGTTAAAGTATTTTTTCCTTCCCTCTCTTGTTTTCTTCTTCTGATGCATTGCAGCAGCAGGGGGGGGGGGGTGAGTGAGGGGGAAGGGGGGAATGCGGCTTCATTTCCCCTTTACACATTTTTTCCCTCTCTTTGTTTGAGAGAGAGAGGAGGGGCCAAGGGTGGCTTGCTTCTGCAGAATGACAGCTATGCAGGAAGTACTCTGAATTGTGATCTTGATTTTATAATTGCTAGAACTTTTTAAGGTGTTTAGATGCACTTATAGCACGGAGAAGTTGTCATTAAAGTTAAAGCTAAATGAATTTCAGAGTGGAGACCCGAGATATCTCATGTAATGTTTTTTTTCACTTTTGAGGGCATTTTGTTTAACACCCTCATTTATGTTTTTATGGCTGAGCATTTTTGAATGCTGACGCTTTCGAATGGAATACAATGCTGAATGCTGATTTGTAAACAAGCAGAGGCACGGTGGGAATTCTAAGATTTTAGTGTGGTAGGTTTGAAAGGGTTTTTTTTTCATTTTTACTTTTGAGTGGTTCTATTTGAATACAAAAAGCATTAGAGGTGGTGGGTTCAACCACAGGGCTTTTCAAGAAGTCTGCATTTGTTAATTGCGAATGTGGAACAGGTGTTGGAGAAGTTTACCCAGTCCAGAGGGTTGCAGTTTTTGTAATATGTAGATGATTTGTTGTTGTCTGGAGAAAAGAAAGCTGAGGTTGAGGAAAATACAAAATGATTTTTGAACTTTTTTTTTAGGTGGTCAGGGTTTGGAGTATCGAGGGAGACGTTAGACTGAGGTTAAGTATTTAGGTCACTTTAATCAGTTGGGGTGCAAGGAGAATGAATCCAGAAGAAATAGAAGGAATAGTCACACAACCCTTGCTTAAGAATAAGAAGGGAGTGAGAAAGCTGTTGGGCTGAGTTGGTTATTGCAGATTGTGGATTGATGATTATACAGAGAAGGTAAAGTTCCTGTATGAGAGGTTGTTAGACCTTGGAGAGATAAAGTATGGTTTCTATGTTGAGCTGGATGAGGAGTCTTGAAATGTTGTGTGGAATCAGGTAGATATAGAGATGTGATGATACATGTTCCTGTTTTGAGCTTGTCTGATGTAGGAAAAGCTTTCACGAGTTTGAAGCAGTGAAAGACTGTATTGTTGAAGGAGTATTCAGCTCAAGTGGGCTGGGATAAAGGAAACCTGTGGCATTTTTTGTCAAAATGGATCTGGTAGTGCATGGTTGGCCTTTGGTTTTTGTGTGGATTGGTATCCTGAGGATAGCTCTGAATACTGGGATGATACCAGGATGGGTATTAATTTATTTCTTAGTGGATCTTCGTGAGTTGAAGGTGGCAAAGGAATGGATGGATATATGTGGTAGTCAATAGGGACACATTTGAGAAGGTTTTAGAAGCCAGGAAGCTGGTTGATCTAATTGGTTGATGTGAGCCAATTGGAAATGGGTTGGTTGACGCAAATGTGTGAAGTGTTGTTTTTTTTAAATACAAGCTTTAATATTGTTGCATAATGAAGCAGGAAGTGGGAAACATTTATACAGATTTTGGATATGCTTATGGAGATGGATCAAAAGGAATGGATTGTGGATAGTGAACAAAGCAATCATGAGGAAATACATGAGGGGAATGCAAGTTTTGGGTGGGGAATGCAAGTTTTGGGTGATTTTGTGAAATGGAAATACATTTCAATGTATTTCAATGTGAAATAGCAGGTTGCTGGGGGACGGAAATTGGCTGTATGGCCTGTCCAAGTGGAATCCAAATGGATTACACTGAATTGCCAGCAGCGGGAAAAGTTTGACATATTTTTGATGAGTCGTTTATTCAGTGGGTCATTTGACTGAATGTTTGGCTGATGTGCAAGAGCGAATGTTCAAATGACTCTTAAGATCATATTGGAGTGGGTAATACCCTGATACAGGTTGATTGAAGCCATTAATAGTGATAAAGGTACACGTTTTATGGCAGATAATGGAACAATTGGGAATTGATTGGCAATAAACTAACTAGAAACAAGTTTTGTCCAGTGGAATCAAAACTTCAGGTCGGTTCCTTGAATGAATGAAAGGTTGCCTTTGTCTCTTTTACATCTTTTTAAATAAAGTTGTTTTATTATAAGATGAAGTTGGGTTACAACACTGGGAGACTCCATATGTGGCACGTAAGATGTTTTTGTAAAAAAACTGTATATTTGGTTGTCCTATGTTTAAATCCTATCTCAGGAGAGGAGGTTTGCTGTTTCTTGAGATGACCTCTTGAATTTGCAATCTAGTGATTGAATCCTGAGTGCAAGCTAATGTATGGGAAGAACATAGTCTAGCCTGGGACTTGTCCTGCTACATCTTGATGGCCTCTGACACAGCAAAGGGGACAGATGTACAATGAAGCAAGATGTTAACTTTTCCTCATCTTCAATTACTTGATTGCAACAAAGCAGAAATTTGAAGTTCTGCTCAACAGGGAGGCATGTGCTAGTAACCTCTGCCTCCGTTACATATATCTATATGAAGCATTGATGTGGCATCGCTTCAGGATCAAGTATCTCTGCTACCCTCGGATTATACTGGCTTCATGAAAACCCAGTGGCGGTTACGGAAGTGGTGAGTGGGTCCTGATTACATTTCTTGCAGAGATGAAGTTGCAGCCAGTGTGGGAAGGCCTGTTTCAAGTACTGTTGACAACTGAGTTGGCCGTGCGAACGAGAGGGTCCATTACTTCAGAGTAAAGGGACTGGTGGCTGCACCTTAAAGATGAACTGAGTTACCAATTGCATCTAACCCACTGAAGCACGCTTCTTGAAGACCAGCATTAGCTTAGCTTATGGAACACTGGGTGTGGGAATTGCTTATTGGCTGGGGGTAATAAATTTCTTTATCGTGCTTTTGCTTTTGCTCAGAAAAGAATTGGCAGAGTGTTTGAAATCTATGTTGTGTCCAATGAATGTACAGCCAGTACAGACCCTGGAAGTTTAAAAAGTAAGCCTTTTTGTTTTACACATACATACCTTAAACAAGGCGAGGCCTAGTTCATTAGGGCAATTAAATTCACAGTGTTTGCCTTGTTGGATGTTTATCAGGTAGGGATGAAGCCTTTATGGGTGTTACCTAGTTTTCCCCTTACATGGCTACAGTTATGCTTCCATTATGAGCCTGATAATGTATATTCACAAGTGCAGACACAGTTATCACTCATTGAAACCACTGATGATGATGCCATTTGCATCAGATCGACCTTTGAGGAAGGTGTGCCAAGGTGCAACTGAATCTATGACATTGTTACAAGACATGCTGAGCTATCCTATAAGATGGAAACCTGTTGTGGCCCAGCAGGAGCCGTTGGAGCTGCCACCAGACTCCGACAGCGAGGGTCCTTATGAGTCGGCTCTGGAAGATCTGGAGGACCCTGGACAGGGTTCCGACTCCGAGCAGGACGCAGAGAGGCTGGTTGGCCACCAGGAGGCGCCTGAGCCTTGGACCAGTGGGGAGGAGACAAGGGAGTGTGATCCGGATGTCAGCAGTGAGTTGTTTCTGGATGCCCGGCACCGGAGAGCTAATAGGCGTAAGGAACAGTTGCGCAGTTACAGGAGATAATTGCACTCGGCTGGTGGTAATTAGGCTCCTCTCCAGACTATAAAAGGACTGCTTGTGCACACACCCCTTTTGCAGAAGTCAACGCATTAACTAATGTTGGACAACAGTATTGTGACCTTGGCAGGCTGGATTGCTGCCAAGGCTTATCTGTGCTGGATTGCTGCCCAGGCTTGTCTGTGCCGGTTTGCTGCCAAGGACCTGTCTGTCTGTTAATAAATTCTGTAAAGTATCTTTGGCTCGGAGTGTGTTGGTGTGGGACGAGGGGGGGTCAGAACAGAAACCATATATGAGCAATGCACAGGGCTGTATGGGAATTATACCCCTTCATATAGAAGATTTAGAATCATTGAGGAAGCCTTATTTTTCCCTTATGATGAAAGCAAATGTCAAGCATGCCTCCTTCAATATCCAAGAAAGGAAAACCTCAACTCCATTTTAATAGAGATAAAGTACTTTTACTAGATATGAAGTGAAAACAGCTAAAGGAAAGCAAGATCTGAACCAGAAAGGCAGGAACATATTAACTTCAAAATGCTGCTCTCCCTCAATAAGAAGAGGAGCAGGGGGTGCAGGTAGAGGCGCACGAAAGGAAGAAGTGTGCTCTGGTTTCAACAGGTTCACATGAAACACAGGATAAATCTGCTTAAGATGCTTTGGTAACTCCAATCGTACAGAAACAGGATTAATGATTTTCACAATAGGGAAAGGACCGACATACTTCGGTCCCAGTTTTTTCGATTTTTGGGTGGTTTGCAGAAACTTGGTGGACAAAAACACATGATCCCCCGCTTTGTACTCTTTTGGCTTCACCCTCTTTTTATCAGCCTGTTTCTTGTGCGCCCGGTGAGCAGCCTCCAACGCCTTGCGGGTCATGGGCCAAAATTGGCGAAATTGATCACTCCACTCGGAGAGGGACAAAATTTGTGGTTTCTCTCGAGGTAACTCAAAAATCAGTACAAAGTCCTGCCCAAACACAACTCTAAAAGGGGTCAAGCCAGTACTGTTGTGCACAGAGGTGTTGTATGCCACCTCAGCATGTGGTAACAGTTCAGCCCAGTTATCTTGCTGATAATTGATGAAACACCGGAGGTACTGTTCCAAAACAGAATTTGTCCATTCACAAGCCCCATTAGTTGTGGATGGTGGGCGGAGCTTAGCCCCTGGGTGGAGCCAATTAACTTCAGAAACTCCTTCCAAAAGAGGGAGGTGAATTGGACCCTCCTATCCGAAATTATGCGTTCAGGCACGCCATGTAACTGGTATACATGTGAAATAAATAACTTTGCTAACGACTTAGCTGATGGGATTTTGGAACAGGGCACAAAATGAACTTGTTTGGAAAACAGGTTGGTGATTACCCAAATCACGGTATTTCCTACACTCTTTTGCAATTTGACAATGAAGTCCATCGATATCTCCTTCCATGGGGCCTCAGGGCAGGCCATACTTTGGAGAAGGCCCTGGGGTTTCCCCGGTGGTCGTTTTGCAGCTGCACAAATGGGACAATTGGCTATGTAGGACTCAATGTCTTTTTTCAATGAAGGCCACCAAAATTGCCTCTTAATCAGATGTAAAGTCTTTACAAATCCAAAATGGCCTGCCATCCTCGAATTGTGGGCCTGTTGAAGAACAATAGTCTTCTGGTTAGCAGGAACATACAGTTTAGCCCGTACCCAAGCCAGTCCATCTTTCATAGTACATTCGTTTGAATGTTCCTTGAACCAGTCATCGGGCTCAAGGCCTTCCTTGAGTTTGTACATGAGGTCTGTAGTGACCTCTAAATTCGCTGTACCTTGGCTTCTAGTAACCACCGGGGCAGCCAGACTTTGTGCTGGGATGACTGGGTGAACCACGCTCAGCTTAGAGCTGTTGTATTGGGGAAGCCTAGACAAGGCATTGGCCATGAAGTTCTCCCCCCCTCCCCCCAAATGTATTTCAGGGTAAAGTTGAAACGGTTGAAGTGTTGTGCCCAATGCACCTGTTTAGGAGATAGCTTACGTGGGGTCTTCAATGCTTCCAAATTTTTATGATCAGTCCATACTTCAAAAGGATGTTTTGCCCCTTCTAGGAAATGTCGCCAGGTCATCAAAGCCCATCTCACCGCAAAAGCTTCCTTTTCCCATATAGCCCATCTCCTCTCAGTCTCTGTTAGTTTATGTGAGGTGTAAGCGAATGGCTGCAATTTTCCATCAGCATTCGTTTGAAGTAATACTGCCCCCCACCGCCACATCACTGGCATCAGCTTGAACGATAAATGGTGCCTCCATATCTGGGTGTTTCAAAACAGGTTCAGCTGCAAAGAGTCGTTTTAATTTTTTGAAAGTGGCTTGACACTCCATAGTCCAATTCAAAGGCTTACCCAGTCTGGGCTTGGCCTCCCCTTTTGACTTTAGGAGATTTGTAATGGGCAGAGCAATGCTGGCGAATGAGGGAATAAATTGACGATAAAAATTTGCAAATCCCAAAAAACTTTGTAATTGTTTGCGGGTGTGAGGAGGTGCCCACTCAGTGACAGCCTGGACTTTTGCCGGGTCCATCTCAATGCCATTATGGGAGATGCGGTAGCCAAGGTAATCGATCTTCTCTTGAATTAAATTCACATTTAGACAATTTGGCGTAAAGTTCGGCGGGCCCGGAGTTTCTTGAGTACTGATCGCACTAAAGTCACGTGTTCATCACATGTTTCCGTGTAGATAAGGATGTCATCAAGGTAGACCATCACGTCTTTGTACAGGTGTTCATGTAAAACTTCGTTTATTAATTGCATGAAAACTGCTGGTACCCCCTGTAGACCAAAAGGGAGTACCCTGTATTTTTTTAAAAAATATTTTTTTATTATTTTTACATTTAAAACAATGCAATACCGCGGAGTCCGAGTGACCATACATTCACATTATATACAGCTAGTTTCAACCATTAACAGTTAGTCTACTTAATACATTGTCTGACCTTCTGTCCAATCACAATATATACATTTGTTCCAGTCTTGTCATCTTGTCTTATACCAATCATAAAATCTGTTCCATACTTCAAAATATTCTGATTCCCCTTTATTTTTAAGTTCAAGAGTGAGCCTATCTGCTTCTGCACAGGCCAACACTTTTCTGATTGTATCAAGCTCTGATGGTGTATTTTCTTTTTTCCAATACTGTGCATAGGTTATGCGCGCTGCAGTTAGTATATGTATAATTAAATAAAGTGTACCTTTCTTATACCCCTCCGGTATTATGCCTAGGAGAAAAGTTTCTGGTTTAAACATAATTTGTTCTCCCACTATTTGTTCTAACCATGATTGAATCATTTTCCAATATTTTTTTGCCTCATTGCACGTCCACCACATATGATAGAAAGTGCCTGGTGTTTTTTTACACTTCCAACAATTTGGGGCCAGATTTTTGAACATTTTGGAATGCCGTGCTGGGGGGAGATGCCATCTGTAGAACATCTTATAAAGATTTTCTTTATACGCCGTAGCCAATGTTAGTTTCTGATTGAGTATCCAAAGTTTTTCCCACTTAGCCAATTCCACATTGTAACCGAAATTTTTCGCCCAGGCGACCATGGTTTCTTTGACATGTTCCTCCTCTAGTTTATATTCCAACAAGAATCTATACAGCACTTTGATCAGTCTGTTTTCTGTCTGTATCAGAAGTTTATCTAATGTTGTGTAGTCTTTGGCAATACCTTCGTTCTTCCTATCCTGTGCATACCTTGATTGTATCTGTAAATAAGACCACCATTCTACTTGTACTCCTTGTGATGTCAATTCTGATCTGGTTTTGATCTCCCCCTGCCTGTTCAGTAACTCTTTATATGTGACTATATTTTCCATGTTGATTAAATTTGGGTGTATGTATGCTTCCATCGTAGATAGCCAAACAGGTATTTTGGTATAGTGGTCATGTTTAATTTTGTTCCATATTAGTAACAGAGATTGTCTAATGTAATGTCTACTAAAATATTTGTGTGCAGATCCTTTCTCATACCAGAGAAAGGCATGCCAGCCTGCTTGGAGGTCATGGCCTTCCAATTTGAGTAATCTTTTATTTCTCAGCATTATCCATTCTCTTAGCCATGTTAGTGTGGCCGCAGCATAATAGAGTTCCCAATCTGGTACGCCAAATCCTCCCTTTTCCTTAGTGTCTTGCATAGCCTTAAGTTTTATTCTTGGTTTTCTTCCCTGCCAAATAAATTTCGAAACCAATTGATTCAAATCCTTGAAGACACCTTTTTCTAATTTAATGGGAATATTCTGAAATAGGAAAAGAAATTTTGGTAATATATTCATTTTTATAACTGCGATCCTGCCCATCAGGGACAGTTGTAGGTTTTTCCATCTTTCTAGATCCTTCTTAGTTTTATTAATCAGATTGGTATAGTTGTCTTCTTTGATGGTCACACACCTCGCAGATAAATGTATACCAAGATATTTAACTTTTTTGACAATTTGGATACCCAATTTCTTCGTTAACTCCTCTTTTGCTTTTGATGTCATATATTTAGTCAGCATTTTGGTCTTTGTCATATTTATCTTTAAACTCGCTATTTTCCCATACTCTGTCAGTTCCTCAATGAGTTTCGTACCAGACTTTATAGGATCTTCTAGCACAAACACTAGATCGTCCGCAAAGGCCTGTAACTTAAATTGCTCCTTTTTGATTTCTAGTCCCTTTATCTGTACCTCTTTATGTACATTCCTGGCTAATACTTCTATAGTTAGTATAAACAGCAGGGGGGATAGGGGGCAGCCTTGTATTGTACCTTTCTGGATTACAATACTTTGTGTTAATTCACCATTGATTATTACTTTGGCTTTTTGGTTTGTATAAATTGCTCTGATCGTGTTTATAAATTTGTCCCCACACTCCATGGATTCTAATTGTTGGTGCAAAAATTCCCAGTTGACATTATCAAATGCCTTTGGGGCATCGAGGAAGATTAGTGCAACTTGTTTTTCATTGTGCACTTCATAATATTCAAGAATGTTCAACATAATTCTCATATTGTTTTTAATTTGTCTTCTGGGGAGGAATCCGTTTTGATCTGTATGGATGAATGATATAAGAAATTTTTTCAACCTTTCTGCTATTATTGAAGCAAAGATGTTGTAATCTGCATTTAGCAGTGAGATTGGTCTGTAGTTTTGTATAAACACCTGGTCTGTGTCCACCTTAGGTAATAATACAATATTAGCCTCCGTCCATGCTAGTGGTATCTTCGCCTCTTTTAGCACAGCGTTATAGACTTCCAACAACGTTGGGACAAGTATATCCTGGAATTCTTTATATATTTCCGCTGGCAACCCATCCGGCCCTGCAGCTTTATTATTCTTTTGTCTTTGTATGGCCTCGATTATCTCTGTTGTTTTAATGTCCTCATTAAGCATGTCCTTAATCTCCTCTGGTACCTTTGGCAGATCTGACTTTTCCAAGTACTGTAATATTCCTTCCTTTGTATGGTCTCGGTTTTCTCTATATAATTGTTCATAGAACTCTTGGGTAATCCGTTTCTTTTCCTCTAGCTGGTAGCATATCTCGCCTTTTTCATCTTGTAGTTTATTGATCCAATTCTCTTGCTTTTGCTTCCTCAACCTATAGGATAGCCACCGCCCCGGTTTATTTGCATTCTCAAAGAAGTTTTGTTTTGCTTTTTTTATAGATTGTACCAATTTTGCTTTTTCAAATATAGCCAATTCATGTTTAATCAATTCCATATTTCCTTTTATACTTCTGTTCTGCGGTTTCTTTTGCAGTTCACTCTCTAAATTTCTATACCTTTCTTTCAGCTCTCTTATTTTTAGATTCTCAGTTTTTTTCTTCCTGGCTGTGGCTGATATTGTGACCCCTCTTATAAATGCCTTAGTTGTATCCCATAAGTTTTGTGTGGATGTATCTCCTGGCCCATTTTCTTTGAAGAAAAATCTTAATTCTTGGTTAACTCTTTTAATATATTCCTGATCTTTTAGAATTGATCTATTGAGTAACCAACGATAACTGCCCTTTTGTTTTTTCCAAATAATCCTCATGGGATTGTGGTCAGCCCATTGATTGGGTTCTATATCTATCTCCTTCACTTCTAAAATTAGCTCCATCGGCAGCCAGACCATATCTATCCTTGACCAGGATTCATGTCTATTCGAGTAGAAGGTGTATTGCTTTCCCTCTGGACATCTTTCTCGCCATACATCATACAGATTAAATTCTTCAGCCATTTGGAAGAATGACCTTGGCAAAGTTCTCCTAGCTCCGTTTCTCTTCTTTCCACTTTTATAGTCCCATTTTGGGTCAACTATAGCATTGAAGTCACCCAGTAAGCATACATTTTCATTTCCCATCTCTCGAATAATGCTATGTAGTCTATGATAGAAATTTTCCTGGCCTTCATTAGGTGCATATATTTCAACCAGTGACACCTTTTTTTGGTTTAACATTATTTCTACGATTAATATTCTCCCTTCCTCATCATGATAAATTAGTTTAGTCTGGATCGTGTCTTTGACATATAATGCTATTCCTCTTTTCTTTTGGTCAGCTAGTGCCGTGTAAAGTTTACCCAATCTAGGACATTCTAAGATCTGGATCTGTCTTTTAGTCATATGGACCTCTTGCATTGCAATTATATCGTAATTCAAATGTTTTAATTTATTGAATATTGTTTTCCTCTTCTGGGGTAAATTTAGACCATTAATATTCAATGATAGAATCTTGATTTCTCCCGACATACTTCTATGTGTATTTAGGTCGTGTGCTTCTTGTTGCCCTTATTTCTCTCACTTCCTTTGGTTCTTCCCCTTTTTCGTCTAGAACGACTTCTTTCTCCTTTCGTGTCTCCACTGGTTCCTTTTCTCTTCTTATCTGTACCCTGAGTCCTTGCCTCCTTGCTCCTGACTGTTCTCCTTCGTCTTTCTCATCCTCCTGCCCAACAAGATTGTTGTAGAAATCTTCCTCTTGTTCCACCGTGTCTATTCTGAATCTTCTATCTCTCCAAGTTACCAGTACGCCCTCCGGCATCAGCCATCTGAAGTTAATTTCAAATTTGTTCAGGACAGATGTTAAAAATTGATAGGGCCTTCTTAATTCTCTAATTCTCCTCGGTACCTGTTTTAGAACTGTTAGTTGTCATTGGTTGTAAATTATTGGGTCGTCTCTTGTTCTATTCAGCACCTCGTCACGTATTGATTTTTTTACAAACTTTACATGGACTTCTCTTGGTAGATTATTCTTTTTTGCGTAGTTTGTCTGTATTCTGTACGTCTCGTCAATCTCACTTGCCATCTCATCCTTTTCTATTCCCAAGGCCTTTGCCATAAGGTCTGCCATCGTGTCTGGTAGATCCTCACCTTTTTCTTCCTTTACGTTCTGGAACCGTAGGAATTGGGCTGCTTTCTCCGATTCTAACACGAGGACCGTTAACTCAAGTTCCTTGTTTGCCTGGATCAGCCTAGAGCTCAGCTGCTCCATTTTTTCATCCTCCTTTTCCAACCTTCCTTCTATTACATTTATTCTTTGTTCGTGTTTATTGATCTGTTCCTGGAACTTCTCAAATTTATCGTCCATCTTCTGCATTCTCTCCTTTAATTCTACAGTATCATTCCTTATTTCTCTAATATCCTTTTTAAGTTCTTCGTGATTTTTAGCCATTCTCCTGCATGGTCTGTAATATCATCTGCAATTCCTTAGTTGAATTGGATCTTTCTCTCTGGAGCATATCCTCCAAAGATCTTTGGTTCAAAGGACTGGCAGCTGCTAGGGATGGCTGGGATGCTGGCTTCCTCCCCGTGCCAATTTTCGTTAAATTTGTACTACTTGTCATTTTTTGGAAGAATTGGATCCTTACTTTAATTTTCTTCAGGAACTTCCACTTTCTTCTCTCCCTCGTAACTTTCTCCAGTCCTCCTTTCTTTCTTTCTTTCTTTCTTTCTTTCTTTCTTTCTTTCTTTCTTTCTTTCTTTCTTTCTTTCTTTCTTCCTTCCTTCCTTCCTTCCTTCCTTCCTTCCTTCCTTCCTTCCTTCCAGGAAGGCCTTCCTGCCTTCCTTCCTCTCCCTCTCCTCCCTTTCCCTCTCCTCTTCCCTCTTCTTCTACTCAATTATCAATTTTAAATAGTGATAGGGGGTAGTAAATTCTATATATCAATAAGTTCGTATGTTATGTGAGAACAGCTGTTATAGGATAGGGAGAGAGTGAGAGAGACTTATCAATTTATCACTGTATATATATATGTGTGTATGTCACACTTATATTACTCCTAAATTTCTATTAATCTGTTAATCTATTTTATTAACTAAATAAAATCTAAGAGTAAATTGCTTATAGTTATTACTTATATTGTGATCAAACATCTCCTAAATTAATCAGTACTAATGTCAATAATATCGAAAAGAATTGGGATTAGTAATCTTACAGCAATAACAATAACAAAAACAGTATATTCCTTTGATGGTAGTATTATAACATTAATTCCTATTTTTTAAGTTCAGCCTTAGATGCGACCCTCCTGTGTTGGATAATTATATGAGAATGTTCTGGGTTCCCCTGCTCCGATAGGTCTTCTTTCTCTCTCCAGTTGTTTCTATTAGTAGTGTCCAAAAATTAGCCTCAAAACCTCTAATAGTCAGCTCTCTTGTTATCCAGAGAATATAGTTACCAAAGTTCCTATTTTCTCTTAAGGTATTAAGAGGGGGGGGAAATTCCAAATTTCGCCAGTAGATGTCGCTCTTCCACTCATCCAGAAGCTAACCAACTGCAGGCTATCCACATGTAGTAAAGTTATAATCCTTCCTTTTCTTCTTCCTCCAAGCCTTCAAGCCTTGGATAATTAACTCAACCCCCCTGAAGATATCTGTGTAGTCAGAGTTATTTACAACTGGCCTTTGTTATGTTGACAGATTAGATTTCGATTCAGCTCATCAGACAGTTCAGAGAGTAAAGGGAGACAGCCTCTAGCTTTCACTCAGCATATTACTCTCGCCGCTGTAATGGAGGGGGGAAAGCAGCCCCCCCACTTCCTCTTGGAGCCCTTAGTCTCTTGAGCTGTTTTGGGATAAAAATACCTTCCACCAAGATCAGGAATCTGTTAGATCACTGGCAACTCTGGCAGCTTCTCTGTAATAAATCCTCGCTTGCTTTGAACTGTTGTCAGCACTCTGGGACGGCCATTAATTTGTCACCCTCTTCCACGCCCGGGGTTATGAAGGAGATTTCAAGCACAGACCATGAATTGCCGTCCTATGGTCGTGCCAAACCAACCTTCTCTCTTCAGTCTTCCCTCCAGGAAGGCTTGGTTTATCAAAATCTTTTCAGCAAACCCCTCTGGACGTTAGGTCTGGCTGCTGTTAACAGAGCTCTCCGTCCAAGCAGCCATTCGTGCTGGCCAGGGAGTACCCTGTATTGAAAACATCCCAGAGGACAGTTGAAAGCAGTTTTCCATTCATCCCCCTCTTTGATTCTGACTCTGTAGTAGGCCTCTCTTAGGTCCAATTTCGTGAAGATCTTCCCTTTACCCAATTGGGCCAACATATCCTTCATAAGTGGCAGGGGGTATACATTTTCCATGCACACACTGTTGAGATTTTTGTAGTTAACACATAGACGAAAGGAGCCATCTTTCTTTTCTCTAAACAATACAGGAGCAGCCACACGTGGCCTAGCAGGTTCTATAAATGCCCTCTTCAAATTTTTGTCAATAAACTTCCATAATTCCTCCATTACGTGTGGGGTCATCGAGTAAATATGGGGTTTTGGAAGTTTTACTCCTGGGAGGATCTCAAGGCTACAATCCGTCGCCCGGTGGGGGGGGGGGTAATTTATCAGAAGATTTTTCACTTGAAACGTCCGTTAGATCCCAATATTCCTTTGGGATTTTCTCCTCCCCCTCAATTTTTTCCTGCACCGTGGCCGCCAGGTTAGGTTCAGCATTGGTAATATTGGAAACCCTCCCATCTCCTTCAGGGGATGTAGAGGATCGGATGCGCAACCACCCTTTCCTCCAGGTGATGTGTGGGTTCCATTTCCATAACCAGGGTAAGCCCAGTATGAGAGGTCGGTCCATCCCCGGTGCCACAATGAAACTTAATGTTTCCTGGTGATCTCCCATCCACATGTCTATAGGTTCAGTCACAAAATGGGCAGGGCCCCCCGCAGCTATAGATCCATCTAGCTGGCAAAAAGCAATGGGGACTTTCAAAGTTCTCAGTTTTAAGCTCATTTTTTCCACCACTTCCGTGCTAATAATGCAACGTGGGCATCCCGAGTCTAAAAGGGCGAGAATTTTTGCTTGAGCGCCAGTAAAGGGCACTTTAAGTTCTACTGGGATGGTCATGGGGCCCGATCGGAAACTTACCAGATGGTCGCCATTGGAATCGGTTTCACTTTCCCCCGATGGATAGGAGGGTTCTTCTTCCCACGGGAAGGGAGGGAATTGTGCAACTGGTTCCACCCCTTTCATGGTGGTGTCCTTCCGTTTCCCAGGCTGTTTGTCTGGCTTCCTCTCCCCCATGGCAGGGGGCTTTGGGCCAAACTTAGAGGAGCAATTTGCTGCCCGGTGCCCCTCCTTTCCACATCGGAAGCAGGTGGTAGACCAGGGCTTGCTTGTAGACCAACGTTTTCCTCATTTCAGAGTTCCTTTGTGGGGGTCGGGAGGGATAGTTTTCTCTTTCTCACTGTCTTCATGGTACTTACCTCTGGCTAGATCAATCTCCACATCTGCTGCCAATTCGTACCAACGTTGCAAGTTACGGGGGGGGGGGGGCTGTTAACACAGTTCTGGTATATATCTTTGTTTAAACCGTCCATAAAGCTGTCCAATAAAGCTTCTTCCGACCAATCCCGCATATAAACGGACAGTTCAAGAAAGTCTTGTGTGTATTCAGCCACTGGGTTCTTTCCCCGAGTAAAGGTTTTCATTTTGATTCTGGCCTTCCTCTCGGTGAGTGGGTCATCAAAGTGTTTTCTCAGGGTGGCCATAAACCTATTATAGTCTCTCAGCAGGGGGGAGTCATCATTATGCAGAGCAACCATCCTTGCCGTCGCCTTGTTCTACAACGCCATGGTAACAACTCTTACCTTGGGTTCTTCGGTGGGGAGATCCTCACTGAACTGTTGCATGAAATTCCAGACTTGGACCAGGAAAAATCCTAGCTCCTTTGGGTCACTTCCAAATTTCACACCAAGCGGAGGAACTTTTGCCATCCGGCATCTGTGTGTGGGGGGTCCTCCTCTTGGAAGGGCTATTGTGGCTGCTGCTGCTGCTGCTGCCAGGGCTCCCCCATCCTGATCAGCTCCACTGTCTGCCCCCAGGGCCCCCCTTGGGCGAGACAGGTCTTCTGCAGGTCTCTCCTCTAGATCTGGGAGATCAGCTTCTCTTTTGGACCTGCTCTCGTGGAAACGTCATCTCTCCCAAGCCTCCTGAAAGAGTTTCATAGCATGGGACATCATGAGATCCTCCTCGTCGGCATCCTGTCAGGCAGCTGCCGGTTGCCGATGTCACCTTGTGACAACTCCAGCTGGAATTTCCCCAGGGTCATACTTCTGTCCCACTCCCAGCGACCACCTGGGGCGCACGGACCTTTCCTCCAAATTCAGTTCCGCCATCTGCTCCGTCTCCAAGGGACACCAGGATCCAGCCACCCCCATGTCAAGAAATTATGCGTTCAGGGACACCATGTAACCTATATACATGTGAAATAATTTAGCCAAAGACTTCGCTGACCGGATCTTGGAGCAAGGCACAAAATGAACCTGTTTGGAAAACAAATCGGTGATAACCCAAATAACGGTATATCCCAGACTTTCTGGTAGTTCAAAAATAAAGTCCATTGAGATCTCCTTCCATGGGGCTCCAGGACGGGCAACACTTTGGAGGAGACCCTGGGGCTTTCCTGGTGGTCTTTTCGCAGCCGCACAGACGGGACAACTTGCTATGTAGGACTCAATGTCTTTTTTCAATGAAGGCCACCAAAACTGCCTCTTAATCAAATGCAAAGTCTTTACAAATCCAAAATGGCCCGACATTCTCGAATCGTGGGTCCGTTGAAGAACAACAGGTTTCAGGTTAGCAGGAATATAAAGTTTAGCCCCCACCCAAGCCAGTCCATTCTTCATGGTGCATTCATCAGAATGTTTCTTGAACCAGTCATCGGATTCAAGACCCTCCTTGAGTTTGTTCATTAGGTCCGTATTCACATCCAAGTCAGCTGGGTTCTGGCTTCTAGTAACCATTGGGGCAGCCAGATTCTTAGCTGGGATGACTGGATGAACCACACTCAGTTTGGAGCTGTTGTACTGGGGAAGCCTGGACAAGGCATCAGCCATAAAGTTCTTCCCCCCTGCGATGTATTTCAGGGTAAAGTTAAAGTTGTGCCCAATACACTTGTTTAGGTGACAGTTTACGGGGTTTTCAACGCTTCTAAATTTTTATGATCAGTCCATACTTCAAAAGGATGTTTCGCCCCCTCCAGGAAGTGTCGCCATTCCTTTTCCCATATGGCCCATTTCATCTCTGTCTCTGTAAGCTTACGTGAGGTTTAAGCGCATGGTTGCAATTTACCCTCAGCGTTTGTTTGAAGTAATACTGCTCCTACCGCCACATCACTGGCATCAGCCTATACCACGAATGGCGCATCCATATCAGGGTGTTTCAAAACTGGTTCTGCTGCAAAGAGTCGCTTTAATTTCTCGAAAGCGGCTTGACACTTCATAGCCCAGTTCAGAGGCTTCCCCAGCTTTGGTTTTGTTTCTCCTTTAGATTTTAGAAGATTCGTAATGGGCAGAGTGATGCTAGCGAACAAGGGAATAAATTGACGATAAAAATTTGCAAATCCCAGAAAACTTTGCAACTGTTTGCGGGTGCGAGGAGGTGCCCAATCAGTAACGGCCTGGACTTTTGCTGGGTCCATCTCGATGCCTTTGTGGGAGATATGGTATCCTAGGTAGTCGATCTTCTCCTGATGAAATTCACATTTAGATAATTTGGCATAAAGTTCAGCGGCCCGGAGTTTCTTGAGGACTGAGCACACCAACGTCACATGTTCCTCACGTGTTTCCTTGTAGATAAGGATGTCATCGAGGTAGACTAACATGCATTTGTACAGGTGCTCATGCAAAACTTGATTTATTAATTGCATGAAAACTGCTGGCGCCCCCTGCAGTCCAAACGGGAGTACTCTGAACTGGAAGAATCCCAAAGGGCAGTTGAAAGCAGTTTTTCACACATCTCCCTCCTTGATTCTGACCCTGTGGTAAGCTTCTCTTAGGTCCAACTTCGTGAATGTCTTCCCCTTCCCCAAGTGGGCCAACATATCCTTCATGAGTGGCAGGGGGTATACATTTTCCACTCAAATCCCATTAAGGTTTTTGTAATTCACACATAAATGAAAGGAGCCATCTTTCTTTTCTCTGAACAATACAGGTGTGGCCACCCGTGGCCTAGCTGGTTGTATGAAACCCCTTTTTAAATTTTTGTCAATAAACTTTCGCAATTCCTCCATTTCACATGATGTCATAGAGTAAATGTGGGGTTTAGGGAGCTTTTCCCCTGGGATGATCTCGATGTTGCAATCAGTAGCACGGGGGGGGGGGGAGCAATTTGTCAGAAGCCCTTTCACTGAAAACCTCCTTGAGGTCCCAATATTCTTTGGGGATTTTCTCTTCTCCTTTAATCTTTTCCTGCATTGCGGCAGCTAGGTTCGTTTCGGCATTGGCTATGTGGGACGTCCTCCCCTTCCCCTCAGGGGGTTTAGTGGAACGAATGCACAACCACCCTTTCCTCCAGTTCACGTAAGGGTTCCATTTCCGTAGCCATGGTAATCCCAGTATGAGGGGCTGATCCATCCCAGGTGCCACAATGAAACTCAAGGTTTCTTGGTGATCCCCCATCCACATTTCTATTGGTTCGGTTACAAAATGGGCAAGAGCACCCCCAGCGATTGACCCATCCAACTGGCAAAAAGCAATGAGTACTTTCAAAGTTCTCTGTCTTAAACCCATTTTCTCTACCACCTCTGGGCTGATTACACATCGTGTGCATCCAGAGTCTAAAAGGGCCAGCATCTTCCCCTGGGCTCCAGTTGATGGCACTTTTAATTCCACTGGGATGGTCATGGGGCCCGATCGTGGACTCACCAAGTGGTTGTCATCTGAATCATGTTCACTTTCCCCACTGGAAGAGGAGGGTTCCTTCTCCTCCTGGCCTGGAGGAAGGACATCAGCACCTCCCACACCTTCTAGGGCAGTTTCACAGCATCTCCCTAGCTGCCAGCCAGGTTCCTCCCCACCAGCTGGGGTCAGTTGTGGGCCGTGCCTAGCATAGCAGCTGGGCTCCCAATGCCCCTCCTTTTCTGCTTTTGGTGCCTCCTCGGACCTCCCCCTCATATGCACAAAAAGGTCATGGAACTCCTGTGTGTACCCAACCTCAGGCCTCCCCTCCTGGGTTAAAGGTATCATCCTGCTGTTCGCCTTTTGATTTAGGAGTGGGTCTTCAAAACATTTCCTCAGGGCAGTTAGAAACCCCTTGTAATCCCACAGCAGGGGGAATCATCTTTACACAGGGCTATCATTCAGGCAGCTGCTTTGCCTGCCAAAGCCATAGCAACACTTCTCACTTTGGCAGTTTCCAATGAGAAAACTTCCCCATACTGTTGCATGCAATCCCAAACTTGCAGTAACACCCCCCCCCCCAGCTCTTTGGGATCTCCTCCGTAAATCACTCCAAGTGGAGGAATCTGAGGCATTTGGTGCCTTCAGGGGTTTCCCCTCTCTTTGGGGAAGCTCGTGCTGCTGCTGCTGTGGCTGGGGCCCCTCCCTCTTGCTCAGCTCTGGCAGCTGTTCCCAGGGATGTTTCAAGGCTAACCAGGTCTTCTGGTCCTCCCTCCGCCTGCTCGGCTAATTCACTCTCCCTTTCAGTAAGACTTACATGGACGCGCCATCGTTCCCAAGCCTCCTGAAGAAGGTGTAAAGCATGGGTCATCATGAGATCCTCTCTTTCAGCTGCCTGCCAGTCATCCTCTGGTTTTCGGCTGGTTGTGACCCTTGCCATCGTCTTCTCCTGCTGGTTGCAGGGATATGACATTTCGGTGCTCCCCCCATGGAAGCTTTTAACTCTGGGATGGGTGCGAAGGCAGATCTTGCTTAATGTCAAGCATGCCTCCTTCAATATCCAAGAAAGGAAAACCTCAACTCCATTTTAATAGAAATAAAGTACTTTTACTAGATATGAAGTGAAAACAGCTAAAGGAAAGCAAGATCTGAACCAGAAAGGCGGGAACATATACATATCAAACGTTTACCCAGCACCCTCCCCCCAATTCCCCAACCCATTGTCCAATCTGCAACTCCCTAAGGGGTCATGTGGGGTGCATCTTCAAACAGCCTCATCAAGTTGGTATGCGGAACGGTTGGCCTTGACCAAATCCAAACATCAGTCACCAGCATGCGCAGAAGATGGTGAGAACAAGATTCCTCCAGTACAATATAATTCCCTTCCCTAATACTATGCACCGCCCCCCCGCCCCCCGTTCCTATGGCAGCCGATAGCAAGCAAGTGTAACAAGCAAAACAGAGGCTGACAGCAAAGCTCCCTCGAAGCTTATGTTTCTGTGTGGAGGTCTAGGCCTAACAGGTTTGCCTTATGTGTGGAAGTGGGGATGTGCAATTGGATATGGTAAAAGTCCTCCCCATATGAGACTGCTACAAATGAGGCAAAAGAGGAATGTGGCTGGACCTCTAAAGCCTGGAAGTCTTACACCAATAGTGCTTGAACCGAACAAGAGAGAAGGAAATGTCTTTTTGGATTTAATGCAAATAACTTTGAATAGCTCATCTTTTTGTGTAAAAAGGAGAGACTACAGTTTTGTGGAAATACCAGTGCCTGGAAATCACCATAGAACCTAATAATTATACTCTCTCACACATTATCACTATTTTTGGGAGTCCACATAAGCCCAATAAGTGGACTCATCATAAAAAACTGGTGATAGAGTTGAAAACAGTATTGCCTGCTTATTATTGTGTACATTACGCGCCTCCTGAAGAAAGTCGGGAAAAATCGTCTATGTGCAAGTGCCCACTGATCATGTTTTTGTTTGCACTAAAGTGGAAGGACTAGAGGCTGCAGGGCCAGGGTTATAGTTACCTAGGGATGATTTTTATTCTGTGGCTTGCATGCGTATGCATGTGTATCCTCGCATGCTACAGGAGGTCCATACACTATTGGACGCTTGACTTCTTATATGGTAGTAACTCATGTCAATGATAAACTGTTTTTTATTATGAGATGATAAATAAAAATCTTTATCAAAAGAATATAGAGTCACCTAAAAAGGTAATGCCTCCATCCACACATCCTACACATCATGCACATGATGTACGTGATACTCATCCTAAACATGATACAGATAATATCACAGCAGGTACAGAACCTGTGGATGGAACTCATGCACATGAACATCTAGTTCATGCACCTGATGGTGGAAGAGAACATGAACATGTGGAACCACCTATAGGGGGTCAAGAGCCAAGTGTTGCTATATATCCAGGTGCACATCCTGTAAGATGGTCTATAACACCAGTGAATATTACCAGAAATGTGGTATAGGGGGATGAGATGCATGCGTATGGTTGGCCATCACGCTTGTGCCTTGGCTGAGAGTGCATCAATGAACCTTCATCAGCGATAGCTGCTTTAACTGATGAGATGGGTGTGTGACCAGAAAGAACAGAGTGACAATTGATTAGGACTTTGAGAAACTTTGTTGTGTAAAGTTGGAGGTTGTTTCAATTCCTTGAAACAGCTAAATTTAGCTAAGCTAAATGCTTTGCACAATATAACTACACATTGAAAACATGTCACTCAAAGCTCTGCTTTTAGGAGTGTTTGGAATCTTTTGACTTCCTGATTGCCAGACTTTTCTTGGTTAAAGGAAGTGTTTGTGAGAGTTATGCCTCAATGTGTCAGATGTGCTCATTTATACTTAGAATGTATCGAATGTAGCTAGTGCTGTGTGGTTTGACTAGCTGGCATTTAATCAATCTAATTACCAATCAATCCCTTTGTTCCCGTTACCCAAATAAACTTTCCTGAATGGGAAAGGATGAATTGTGAGAATAGGGGTGAAACCCCTCCAAATTATTTAGGTAAATTGGATGAGGTTATTTGAGGAACCTGATAGACTCCATCTTGAATATCTGGCCAGCAAGCAAGCTTTTCTGGAAAATCACAGCTTGGAGCATAATCAGAAGGTTACAGTGACCTGATCAGAAATAGCCTGATCCCTCCCTTTGTAACAGGAAGTAACAGGACATGTTTTGCAGGAAGCCGGTAATGATCTTATTGTTTAGTTCTGGGAAAGCGAGGTCCTTTGGGGCTTCTGAACACGTATGCTTTCAGAACATTTGGGGAAATTCCATGTACTTTTCATATTGTATTTTGTGCACACAACTGTATTTTTGTATCCAAGTTATGACGCATATGATACGTCATTTTGTGTATTTAAGGTGCACCTATGTACCTTGTAATTATTCTCATTTGGATGGGAATCCACTTGCGCAAGTGTAATAAAATAGATGTTTTCTGTTGACCATAGCCTCCTTGACCATTTCTTTGGTATGTAGACAATATATCTGCGATATTTTTCTCACAGAGGGACGCATAACTAAGGCAGAATATCAGCAAATAGCCCAAATCTGCAAAGATAAAGTCAGGAAAGTAAAGGCTCAGAATGAACAAAGACTTGGATCAAAAGTCAAGAGGGTGGAGCTGACGTTGCAGCAAGAATGGTGAGCTTTCATGGGGCTCCATGTTAAACTGCTGTATTCTACCTGTCAGGAAGTCCAATTGGACTCAATTGGACCCAAGCCACCTTGGAGAGGTGGAGGAGGTAGAGGGGGAACTTCAGTTGATCACAGGGAGTCTGTAAACTCTCTGTTTGATCCAGGAAAACCCCTCATCCTGATGGGGCGGGGGAGATAGACGGCCGTTAAGTTGGCCAGACTGAGGCTGTGGCAGCTCCGATCAAAAGGAGACAAGCGGAAAACAGCATGCGAGATCTGGGTGAGCTACTCTTAATTTCCAACTTCTGTTGAGGAATTTGCCCCAGAAATTAACTTTCTTAGAAATGAGACTCTAAAAAAGAGGAGGTGGTTTTTAATCGCTCCTCAAGAATGCCGGCGACTAAATACATGAGCTGCTGACAGACCCAAGCGAAGAAGAAGAGAGCACTTTGTAAAAAATAGACTTTTAACTAGTTGGAGTTCCAGGTGGCTTGCTTGGGGATATTTTGCCTGCTTTATGGATCATACTTAAGATACCTTTTGATATATAATATACATTGTAATCCTTGAAAATGAACCTTGCAGAAGTGAAGGTTTGAAGTGGAAATCAGGTAAAAGTGGAGAAATAGAGTAAGGGCGCCACCTACAGGTGGAACTTGTCACTCAAAGGGAGAAGACCTTGAACCATTGAATAGTTTGATGAAATACAAAATGTTTGGGTTTCTTGGAGCTGAATTGAATTGATCAACTTAATTGGGTGCTGACTTGTGCAATTACCACCTGAAAACTGCTTACAGTGGATACTTGGAAACAGACGGGGAAGACATAGAAATTTGTCATTGAGATCATTTGACTCTTTGTGGATTACAAATATGTTGGACAGTGTAAAATTTGGATTTAACTTGAAGCTAAGTGGAGATCTTTTGAACTGCTGAACAGGGGTGACTTACAACTATTGGGATTTTTGTGGGCCTTGTGGATTACAATTATCATTTCCCATTAGAAGAATAAGTGAATTAAGAAGGATATTGAAGAGACTATCTGGGCATTTTAGATACAATCTGTGGAGAATTGACAGATTCTATTGAAATAAAAATAGGGACAAGAGAAGGTTGTCCACTATCGCCTCTGTTGTTCGTCTTAACATTAGAAGTCCTAAATAGAAACATCAGAGAAGAAAAAGACATAAGAGGAATGAAAATTAAAAAGGAGGAATATAAATTTCAGGCATTTGCAGATGACCTGGTCTTCATCTTAGAGGATCCACTAGAAACTGCACCTAAATGGGTAGAAAAAATAGACGAATATGGAAAAGTAGCAGGTTTGAAAATAAATAAAGACAAAATGAATATTTTGACAAAGAACATGTTATTAAGACAAAAGGAAGAATTGGCAGAAGTTTTGAAGATCCAAGTCACGAATAAGGTCAAGTACTTGGGGATATATTTTACAGTAAGATGTAGTACACTTAAAGAGAACAATTACCTTGTTCTCTTGTACTGTTCCGGAGTGTGTGTTCTGTGTCGGCAACGGAGGAAGGGGGGTCAGATATATACTTTCCCCCTATGGCTATTTCATTCTTATATAATCCTATACCTCCCGCCTACCAAACATCTGGAAACCAGCCCTAGCCAACAAACGAACACCACCCACCACCCAAGCCGTTATAATACAAAACAACAATGCACACACAGCCTGCACCAATCAGCACCAATCTACCAATCATGATACAACCACACAACC
>NC_138555.1:56600351-56802851 GCF_964273705.1 Natrix helvetica | reverse complement strand
TTTTTCCTTCCTATATAAGATATAGCTAATCCTTGAAAGTATGCTTTTGCTGTGTCCCATACATTTTGTAATGAGGTCTCTTCTTTTCTATTTTCTTTAAAGAAGAATGTCATTTCTTTTTCTGTTATTTGTATGAATTCTTTATCTTTTATATAGATTGATTCAACATCCATCTCACTTTTTTCTTATATCCTATCCATTTAATCCTAACAGAGTTGTGGTCTGCCCATATATTTGGTTCTATTTCTATTTCCATTACATTAGTACTTAGTTCTGATGACATCCATGCCATATCTATCTTTAACCAGGATTGATGGCTATTTGAGTAGTATGTATATCGTATATTTTCTCC
Organism: Natrix helvetica; assembly: GCF_964273705.1. Taxonomy (NCBI): domain Eukaryota; kingdom Metazoa; phylum Chordata; class Lepidosauria; order Squamata; family Natricidae; genus Natrix; species Natrix helvetica. The sequence continues at coordinate 56,802,499 of NC_138555.1, read as the reverse complement.
AGATTTCTTTCTCTCCATATATCTTGAATGCTCATTTCCTCCACCAGTTTAAAGAAAGTCTTTGGTAGGGTTTTCCTTGCCTTTTTGTTTGTTTTACTGCTTCTGTAGTCTAGCTTTACATCTATGATTGCATTAAAGTCTTCTATTAAGCAAATGTTTACATAGTCCAGTTCTGCAATTTTCTCCTGAAGTTTCCCATAAAAATGTTCTTGTTTTTTTGTGTGTGCATATACTACAGTCAAGAGCACCTGTTTATGGTTTATTATTACTTCCACCATCAAAATTATCCCATCTTCGTCTGCGTATATTGGTTTGGCTTTTATCGTTTCTTTGATGTATAAGACCACCCCCCTTTTCTTTTGTTGTGCCAACAAAAATATAGTTTCCCAATTTTGGGGTACTCTAAGAGTTTGCTATATTGTCTTTTGATATGTACTTCTTGTAGGCAGATTATGTCTAAGTCCATTTTTTGCAGTTTTGTAAAGAATCTTCTTTTCATGGGAGAATTTAGTCCATTTATATTAATCGATGATATGTTTCTTCTTTCATTGTTTCACTTATAGGTGGGTTTTGCTGTTCCAGTTGCTCTTGTTTCTCTCTGCTCCTTTGCTCTTACTCCTTCTCGTTCTGCTCATCTCTTTTGTTCAACTTCACTTCCTTCTTGTTGCTTAGTCATAGTTTTGTCTATTATTAATTCCTCTTGTCCTCTATTTTCTACTTCCTCTCTTCTTGTTTGTTGCTCCTATGAATTAAAGTAATGGTCGTAGAATTCATATGCACTATCTAGAGAGTCCAGTCTATGTCTTTTGTCATTCCAGGTAACCAAACTTTCCTCTGGTATCAGACATCTAAAGTTTACTTGGTGTTTAATCAACTGTCCTGTTAGGAATTGGTATTGCTTTCACAGATCTCCAATTCTTCTGGGCACTTGTTTTAAAGCCACAATATCTCTTCCTTTATGTTTTAAGGTTTCCTCTCTTGTTTTTTTAAGAATTTCTTCTCTTGTTGATTTTTTCATGAATCTTACATGCACCTCCCTTGGAAGTTTGTTCCTTTTAGCATAGCTAGTGTGAATTCTAAACATTCATCTATCTCAGTCCTCATGTCATGTGTCGTTATCTGTAAAGTTTGAGCCAGTAACTCTACCATCAACTCAGCTAAGTTTTCCTCTTTTTCTTCCTCGCTATTCTGGAACCTCAGGGAGTGTTCAGCCGTTTCCATTTGCAATTGAATTACAGTTCCTTCCAGTTCTTCATTGGCCTGTGTTAGTCTCTGATTCATTTACTCTGCTTTTTTCTCTACTTGTTTTGACTTCTCTTCAATTGTTTTACTCTTTTCTTCATTTTTACAATAATACAATACAATAATACAATATGGTGGTGATGTCGAGACGAGTGTGGGAAAGAAATTAGGGCTCTGACTTCTTGTCCCAATCTACATGTTTGGAGAATCCCTTCGGAGGTACGCCGATCTTGAGGACACTTGGAGAAGTGAGAGCAGCAGATTTTTAGAGGCAAAGACCGGCCCGAAGAACTAATTGGCGTAAGCGATCGATTGGAGGGGAGACAACAAGAAAGAGAACGAACTGACTCTAAATCATACAGACTCAAGTAGTGGAAAGAAATCGAGTAAGAGGGAGGACTTGGAGAACTGTGGTGTGCTTGAGAGCAGCAGTTGACAGACAGTAGTTAAGAAGAGAAGAGAACAACAAAACAGAAGGGGAAGAGGCTGATGCAACAGCTGTGCTGAAATTATTTAGAACCATTTAGAACAGAAGAACATGGACAATTTTGCAAAGACTGTAAAGAAACTAACTCAACCCAGAACATAAAGAAAAAGTGGTGAATGAACTGACTGCATTAATAGTTTAGTGAAATAAGTTACAATTCTATACAATATCTATATATAATATATAATATTATAATACCTATAAATAAGTACTCAAATCAATATTTATATTCATAAACAAGTAAGTGAAAAGCTTGTGGATATTCTTATATATTATATATGTCTATGTTATAAATATCTATCTGAGTTAAATTCCAGTAATCATACTAAGGATATAATGAAATAATCGTACCTTTAAGATATAGTACAATACAATACAATACAATACAATAGCAGAGTTGGAAGGGACCTTGGAGGTCTTCTAGTCCAACCCCCTGCCTAGGCAGGAAACCCTATACCGTTTCAGACAAATGGCTACCCAACATCTTCCTAAAGACTTCCAGTGTTGGGGCATTCACAACTTCTGGAGGCAAGCTGTTCCACTGATTAATTGTTCTAACTGTCAGGAAGTTTCTCCTCAGTTCTAAGTTGCTTCTCTCCTTGATTAGTTTCCACCCATTGCTTCTTGTTCTACCCTCAGGTGCCTTGGAAAATAGTTTGACTCCCTCTTCTTTGTGGCAACCCCTGAGATATTGGAACACTGCTATCATGTCTCCCCTAGTCCTTCTTTCTCTTAAGCTAGACATACCTAGTTCCTGCAACCGTTCTTCATATGTTTTAGTCTCCAGTCCCCTAATCATCTTTGTTGCTCTTCTCTGCACTCTTTCTAGAGTCTCCACATCTTTTCTACATTGTGGTGACCAAAACTGAATGCAGTATTCCAAGTGTGGCCTTACCAAACCATTATAAAGTGGTATTAACACTTCACGTGATCTTGATTCTATCCCTCTGTTGTTGCCTAGAACTGTGTTTGCTTTGTTTGGCAGCTGCTGCACACTGCTGGCTCATATTTAAATGGTTGTCCACTAGGACTCCAAGATCCCTTTCACAATTACTACTGTTGAGCAAGGTACCACCTATACTGTACCTGTGCATTTCGTTTTTGTTGCCTAAATGTAGAACCTTACTCTTTTCACCATTGAATTTCATTTTGTTAGATAGTGCCCAATGTTCATATGAGTACTGTTGATATGAATGAGCACTGAGGCTTTCTCTCTCTGTCCTTCCCTCTCTGTTTCTTTACTTCTTCTTTACTATTTCCAGTTATTATTGAATAACTTATAGATAGTATTTAAGTTGCTTATACTGCTTTAAGACTACTCTTTCTATATTAATATAGATAGAAAAAGCTAAGTTAAGGAATCATTTAAAAGGGGGGGGGAGGGAAAGATATTGGATGCTAATTTGGGATAACATATATAAGATACTAAAAGAACAAGATAAAACTTTAAATGAGATGGCAAATATCACAACAACAGCACTGAGAACCGGGAAAAAGACAATTGTAAACCCAGCGACAAATCCAGCAACAAAGGTATTGATTGCTTCTCCAGCATCCCAAAGGTCAACAGAAGGAATGACTACATTGGAAAAACCAAACTCTGGATCGAATATCGAACATATGCAGACAGCACTGCTAACTATCCAAGAAACTATGATTAAGCTTCAAGAGGCAGTAGCTAAAAAACATAGTGAATTGAAAACGGATATGATTGAAATGAAAATGGAGATGAGTGAAATGAAAAATGAAGTTAAAAACGACATACAGAAATTAAATGACAAAATGGGAATTATACAACAAACACTGGAAAAAAATGAACAGTCAATAAAAGCGGTAGAAAAAGGAACAGAACAAACAGAGAAGAAACTAAACTTAGTTGAACAGCAGATGAAAACATCAAGCAAAAACTTAGGAGACTCTCTCATCCACCTGGAAATGGACTGTGCAGCATTTTACCTTCGATTCCAGAATGTAACAGAGACAAAAGAGGAAGATTTACCAATGATAATGTCAGGATTAAAAGCAGAGATGTTAAAAAGAGACAGACATGAGATTCTAAATGAGTTGGACGATATATACAGAGTAAGCACCAATTATGCCAGAAAACACCAATTGCCTAGAGAAGTACACATCAGATTCACGAGGAAAAAAGTAAGAGATATAATTTATAAAATAACAAGAGATGAGCCGATGATGTACAAAGGGAAAGAGACACAAATCCTAAAACAAATCCCGCGAAGAGTGAGGGAGCAAAGGAGAGAATATCAATTCCTGGCGACACAATTGATTAAACGAGATATACTATTTAGGTGGTTGGTACCTGAAGGGATGCTGGTAACCTGGCAGGAGAAAAGGATTAAAGTTGACAATCTGCAGGAGGCACAGGATTTATATGAGCAACTAGTAGGCCCGGAAGAGGAACAGAGCAGTAAAGAGGAGATGGAATATAGAAGCCAGGAAGAACTACAACAGAGAATAACGGAAGGAGAACAGGGAGAAAGTAGTAGGGAGGAGGAAGAACAACAGAGAGAGGAGGAAGTGAGACCAAAAACAAGGAGCTGAAAAAGAAACTAGAGTTAATAAAAAACAAAGACAGGTAGAGAATTAGGAGGATGGAAGAAGAAATTAAATTATTGGCAGTAAATATTAACGGTTTAAATTCACCAACAAAAAGAAAGCGTATCTGGGCAAAATTAACAAAACAAAAGGCAGACATAATATGCTTACAGGAAGCACACATTAAAAAACAAGATATAAAATACCTGGAATGTCCTAAATTAGGAAAATTATATGCAGCATCAGCAGAAGAAAAGAGAAAAGGGATAGCGATATATGTTAAAGATGGGATAAAGACAAATTTAATTTATGCAGACCCAAAGGGAAGAATATTAATGATAGAGATATGGATAAATCAAAAATCAATACTACTGGTAGCAATATACGCCCCAAACAAAAATCAGAAGGACTTTTATAAAAAATTATATGAAAAAATTAGAGAAATTGGAGTGAGGAATATCTGCATAATAGGAGAGTATAATGCCATAGTAGACAGTAAAAAAGATTACGTAAGTGACAAAAAAACTAAAAATAAAAAAAGTATTACCAACAACCTGTTTTGAGATGATGGAGAAGCTAAACCTGATAGATATTTGGTGAAAAATGGAACCAGAAAAAAAAAACAATTTACTTTTTATTCCAACCCACACCAATCCTGGTCTCGGATTGATATGGCATGGATGAATGGGGAAATTGGGGCAGAAATACATACAATTGAAATATTACCAAATACGTGGGCAGACCACAACCCCATTAAAATAATCTGGAAAGGGGGGGAAAAACTAGATGAAGATGGATGTTAAATTTGCAAATATTAAAATAAAAAGAATTTATTCAAAAATGTAGAAACGAATTGGAATTTTTCCTTAAGGAAAACACAAAAGAACAGACATCTATACAAAATGTATGGGACACCATGAAAGCTTATTCCGGTGGAATTATAGCGTATTCAGCAAAAAGAAACAAAGAAAAATGGGCACAACAGAAGATATTAGAGAAGGAAATTAAAAATTTAGAAATAGAATTACAAAATAAGCAAAGGATTGTATGTTAGCAAAACATAAATTAAATATATTAGACCAGGAAGAAATGGTAAAGGGCCTAAAACTAACAAAACAAAACTTCTTTGAGCAAGCAAATAAACCGGGGAGGTGGCTGTCATATAGATTGAAAAAAGAAAGAGAAAAAGATTAGTATATCAACTTGAAGAGGAAACTGGTGAACTACAACATACAATGGAAGGGAAGAAAAAGATTGCATACAAGTACTTTGAGAATCTGTATAAAGGAGAACAAGTGACCAAAATACAATAATACAATAGTAGAGTTGGAAGGGACCTTGGAGGTCTTCTAGTCCAACCCCCTGCCAAGGCAGGAAACCCTATACCGTTTCAGACAAATAGCTATCCAACATCTTTGTAAAGACTTCCAGTGTTGGGGCATTCACAACTTCTGGAGGCAAGCTGTTCCACTGATTAATTGTTCTAACTGTCAGGAAATTTCTCCTCAGTTCTAAGTTGCTTCTCTCCTTGATTAGTTTCCACCCATTGCTTCTTGTTCTACCCTCAGGTGCCTTGGAGAATAGTTTGACTCCCTCTTCTTTGTGGCAACCCCTGAGATATTAGAACAATGCTATCATGTCTCCCCTAGTCCTTCTTTCTCTTAAGCTAAACATACCCAGTTCCTGCAACTGTTCTTCATATGTTTTAGTCTCCAGTCCCCTAATCATCTTTGTTGCTCTTCTCTGCACTCTTTCTAGAGTCTCCACATCTTTTTTACATTGTGGCGACCAGAACTGAATGCAGTATTCCAAGTGTGGCCTTACCAAGGCATTATAAAGTGGTATTAACACTTCACGTGATCTTGATTCTATCCCTCTATTTATGCAGCCTAGAACTGTGTTGGCTTTTTTGGCAGCTGCTGCACACTGCTGGCTCATATTTAAATGGTTGTCCACTAGGACTCCAAGATCCCTTTCACAGTTACTACTACTGAACAAGGTACCACCTATACTGTACCTGTGCATTCCATTTTTGTTGCCTAAATGTAGAACCTTACTCTTTTCTATCGTCCCGTCTCCAACCTTTGCTTCTTGGCGAAGGTTGTAGAGAGTGTAGTGGCACAACAGTTCCCACGCCACTTGGAGGAAATTGATTATCTAGACCCGCGCCAGTCCGGTTTCCGGCCCGGCCACAGCACGGAGACGGCTTTGGTCGCGTTGGTGGATGATCTCTGGAGGGCCAGAGATTGGGGTTGCTCCTCCATCCTGGTCCTATTAGACCTCTCGGCCGCTTTTGATACCATCGACCATGGTATCCTATTGCATCGTCTAGAGGGGCTGGGGGTGAGGGGCACCGTTTTGCGGTGGTTCTCCTCCTACCTCTCTGGCCGAGCGCAATGTGTGCTGACAGGGGGGCAGAGGTCGACCCTGAGGCCGCTCACTTGTGGGGTGCCGCAGGGGTCGGTCCTCTCGCCTCTCCTGTTCAACACGCATATGAAGCCGCTGGGCGAGATCATCCGTGGTTTCGGGGTCGAGTACCACCTGTACGCTGACGACACTCAGCTGTACATCTCTACCCCGAACAACCCCAACGATGCCGTCGAAGTGATGTCCCGGTGCCTGGAGGCCGTACGGATCTGGATGGGAAGTAACAGACTCAAGCTCAACCCGTTCAAGACGGAGTGGCTGTGGCTACCGGCACCCCGGTTCAACCAGTTGGTTCCATCACTGGCCATTGGGGGCGAACAGCTGGCCCCTGTGGATCGGGCACGCAATTTGGGCGTCCTCCTGGATGCCCGGCTGTCAATGGATGACCATGTGACGGCCGTGGCAAGGGGGGCGTTTCACCAGGTTCGCTTGGTGCTCCAATTGCGTCCCCTATTGGACCGGAACGCCCTCCACACAGTCACCCACGCGCTTGTGATGTCCCGACTGGACCACTGTAATGCTCTATACATGGGGCTCCACTTGAGATGCACCCGAAGGCTGCAGTTGGTTCAGAATGCAGCCGCGCGGGCAATTGTGGGAGTTACTAGGTACTCCCACGTAACACCTCTCCTGCGCGGGCTGCACTGGCTACCTGTGGCTTTTCGGGTGCGTTTCAAGGTGTTGACGATCATCTTTAAAGCGCTCCATGGCACAGGACCTAGGTATTTGCGGGATCGCATCCTGCCTCATACATCCCTTCGGCCGATCCGCTCTCACAGGGAGGGACTCCTCCGGGTGCCGTCCACTAGGCAGTGCCACCTCCCCCCCGATATCAGAATAACCACCGATCTCTGCTCCTTCCGTAAGAAGCTTAAGACCCACCTGTTCAATTTAGCTGGCCTGGCCTAATCGCAGTTTAGTCCCTCAAGTCTGTATTTTAAATTTTTAGGGGTGGGTTTTTAGGTTGTTTTTAATTTTTATCACTTTGTACAGCCTATTGTTTAATTCGACTTTATGGGAATTTAAGGGTATTTATTTTTGCATACGGTTTTTTATTGAGATGTCTGTACACCGCCCCGAGTCCCTTTGGGGAGAGGGGGCGGTCTATAAATCTAATAAAACTTAAACTTAAACTTAAACTTTTCACCATTGAATTTCATTTTATTAGATAGTGCCCAATGTTCAAGTTTGTCAAGATCCTTCTGTATCTGAAGCCTATCTTCTGGAGTGTTGGCTATTCCTGCCAGCTTGGTGTCATCTGCAAATTTGATGAGTTCCCAATTTATTCCCTCATCCAAATCATTGATGAAGATGTTGAAGAGTACTGGGCCTAAAACAGAGCCTTGGGGTACTCCACTGCATATTTCCCTCCATGTAGATGCAGTTCCATTGAGGACTACACATTGAGTGCGATTGGTCAGCCAGTTACGAATCCATCTGGTGGTGATTCTGTCTAACCCACATTCTTCTACTTTATCTAGTAGTAGGTTATGGTCTACCTTATCAAAAGCCTTACTGAAGTCCAAGTAAACTATATCGACGGCATTCCTCTGGTCCACTAATTTTGTCTCATTATCAAAGAATGCAATAAGATTAGTCTGGCATGATCTGTTTTTGACAAATCCATGTTGGCTTTTGGCTATTACTTTGTTTACTTCTAGGTGTTCGCAAATTCGTTGCTTGATTATTTTTTCCAGAATCTTTCCTGGTATTGAGTTCAGGCTGATAGGTCTATAGTTTCCTGGATCTAATTTTTTCCCTTTTTTGAAGATGGGAACCACATCAGCTGTTTTCCAGTCCTCCTGCAGTTCCCCAGTGCTCCAGGATCTCTGAAAGATATAGTTCAGTGGTTCTGAGATCTCATCTGCCAGTTCCTTCAGAACCCTGGGGTGTAATCCGTCCGGTTCTGGTGATTTGAACTCGTCTAGGGTAGACAGGTGCTCACTTACCATTTTCTTCCCTATTTCAATTTGTGTTCCTAATCTGATTTTTGTGGTGCTGCTTTTGATAGGTTGGACTGTTTTATCCCTTTGTGTAAAGACAGATGCAAAACATGCGTTAAATAGTTCTGCTTTCTCCCTGTTGCTTGTCACCTTCTTGCCACTTTCTCCTAGCAATGGACCAATTGTTTCCTTAACTTTTTTCTTGTTTTTAACATGTTGGAAGAAGCTTTTTTTGTTAATTTTTACTTTTGTGGCAAGCCTTTCTTCATTGTGAGCCTTAGCTTTCCTCACTTCATCTTTACAGGCTCGGGCTATTTGCTGATATTCTGCCTTAGTTATGTCCCCCTCCTTCCACTTTTTATACTTACCTTTTTTGTCTTTCAGCTTGTCAGAGAGTTCTTTATGCAGCCATGCTGGTTTCTTTTGGGAGCTGTTATTTTTCTTCTTCATTGGTATTGTGCTAGACTGGGCTTTTGTAATCTCATTTTTCAAAATTTCCCAAGCTTCTTGAGTTGTTTTCCCCTTGAGGATTCTCATCCATGGAATTTTTCCCAAGTTCTCTCTAAATTTATTGAAATTAGCTTTCTTAAAGTCCAAGACTCTAGTTTGACTTTGTTCTACTACTTGTGTTTGGATAATGTTGAGTTCCAATATTGCATGGTCACTTGCCCCCAGGGTTCCTATGGCTTCAACACCTTCTATCATTTCCTCTCTGTTAGTGAGAATTAAGTCCAATATGGCTGATCCCCTTGTTCCCTTCTCTACTTTTTGGAAAACAAAGTTGTCTGCTAGGTTTGTTAGGAACCTGTTGGATCTTCCACTTGGTGCAGAGTTTGTTTCCCAGTTGATGTCAGGGTAGTTAAAATCTCCCATTACTATTGTGGTGTGCTTCCTACAAACCTTAGTTAGCTGACTAGCAAAAAGTTCATCTACTTCCTCTGCTTGGTTGGGTGGCCTGTAGTATAGACCTATGGCAATGTCATTTCCCCCACAACCTTTAATATTGACCCAAATGCATTCAAGATAGTTCTCATCATTGTTGTGCTCTATTTGTGTAGAGACATAGTTATTTCTTATATATAGTGCAACTCCACCTCCTCTTTTATTTGGTCTATTTCTTTTAAATAATTTAAATCCTTCTAGCTGTATATTCCATTTGTCGGTTTCATCCCACCAAGTTTCTGTAATGGCAATAATATCGTATCTGCCCTCTTTTACTTGAATTTCTAATTCGCCCTGTTTATTCCTCATACTCTGTTCATTGGTGTATAGACATTTGAGTCCATTTTGATTGACCTTGTGTTTACTGTCTACATAACCTGTGTTATGCCTGACTGCCCCTATTTTCTTGCCACTTGTGTGATTCATGCACATGGTATGGCACTCACTATTAAATGCTTGGTTTTGCTTGACAGCAGGAGTGATAATCTTACCCACACACACATCTATGTTACATGCACTTATAACCCTATGAATTTTAGTTTGCTGGGGACAGAAATGTTCTGTATCTATTAATTCTCTTTCCCCGCTCTTCAGTTTAAATGTTTATCAAGAAAATCTGTGAATTTAATGCCAAGTAACTCAGTCCCTTTCTTGGATGGGTGCAACCCATCTCTTTTGTACAGTTTTTCATTGGACCAGCTACAGGCATCATGACTAATAAAACCAAAGCCTTCCCTTTTACACCACTCCTTTAGCCAAACATTAAACTCTGCTACACGCTGGTCCTTCCCTTTTTGTTCCTTATATACAGGTAAAACCTCTGAAAAGATAAGCCTACAACCTATACTATTAAGTTCATACCCCAAGTTCTGGAAATCATTCTGCACAGAAAGTACATCTTTCTGGGATAGATCATTAGTGCCAAGATGTATAATAGCATCAACGTCACAGTCCTTACTTGCATTCTTGACTATCTTAAGAATACGCCTCTTGTCTCTGCTGGCAGTAGCACCTGGCAGACACCTGACCTCTTTTAAAACCTCCATATCCCCTCCTAAATTTACATCCCTTACGATTGAATCACCAACCAGAAGGTGACTTCTCTTTTTACATACCTTGATCTTCTTCTGCGACTGATGTGTGATACCTGGTTCCCCATTTCGCACTTCCGAAGAAAGTTCTTCATTTTGGACCACAATCCCCTGCTTATTTGAGTCATCATTATCACAACTACCTTGACCTATCTCTTTAGTGTCCCCATTAAGGTCAGCAAGGGCACTATATCTGTTTTGCTGGGTCACAGCAAAAGCTTTGTGTTTGTGGTTCACAGCTCTCAACCTGCCAGATCCCACGGTTGTCCAGACTGCTCTTCTCCTGCAAGATCTTTGTGGCAGAGGGGGCTGATAGCATGGCATTGCCATAGAGTGGAATGTCTGAAGTAGACACCTAGTTTCTGCTTGGAGAGCACAGATTACAGATTCTAGATAGGTAATCTGTCTATGTAGACTAGTAATTTGTTTACAAACGGGACAGTATCCAAATTTGAAAAGAGTACTGCGAAAGACAGGTGCAAAACAGCTATTACATTGAACTAAGCCAGTCATTTTGAAATAAAATAAAATCACAATCTCAAGCACACTAATCCAGAATGTATTACTGTTATTTTGGTTTATAGATATATGATTCAGTCTCTTTCTATCTGTGACTCATCCCCCTTCTATCCAGCAGCTCCAATCCCAGCTTCAGGAAGGTTCAAATGATATGGAGTTTAAGCGCACCCACCTCAGTCTCTTTGTCTCTGTGACTCACCCCCCTTCTATCCAGCAGCTCCAATCCCAGCTTCAGGAAGGTTCAAATGATATGGAGTTTAAGGGCACCCACCTCAGTCTCTTTGTCTCTGTGACTCACCCCCCTTCTATCCAGCAGCTCCAATCCCAGCTTCAGGAAGGTTCAAATGATATGGAGTTTAAGGGCCCCCACCTCAGTCTCTTTGTCTCTGTGACTCACCCCCCTTCTATCCAGCAGCTCCAATCCCAGCTTCAGGAAGGTTCAGTAGAGGGAAAACAAATAAAAGAATATCTAAATGGAGAAGAAACCCCGTCAGTAACAGAAGATATGAAAGAAATGTTGTAAAAAAAAAAAAAAAAAACTAGAATTGAAACAGGCGATTCAGAAACAGAAAAATAATAAAACACCAGGCCCAGATGGATTCCCAGCAGAATGGTACAAAATAATAGATGAATTGAATGAATCGATAGAACCCTTGATGTTGGAGATGTACAATGAGGCACTGATGAAAGCAAAAATACCCAATTCATGGAGGGAAGCACATATTACATTAATATTTAAAGAAGGTGCAGATAAAAAACAGATTCAAAACTATAGGCCAATCTCGTTGTTAAATGCCGACTATAAAATATTCACAACAATAATAGCAGAGAGATTGAAAAAAATATTAAATAACTATATACATCCAGACCAAAATGGATTTCTCCTAACAAGACAAATCAGGAATAACACTAGAATAATAGCAAATATTTTAGAGTACTATGAGGTGCATCCAGAGAAACAAGTGGCACTTGTCTTTCTGGATGCACAGAAGGCATTTGACAATTTAAATTGGGAATTCATGATACAACAAATTAAGACTATGAAATTAGGGGACCAATTCGAAAGATTAATAGAAACAATATAGTCCACCCAAAGGGCCAACATCTTCTTAAAGACTTCCAGTGTTGGGGCATTCACAACTTCAGGAGGCAAGCTGTTCCACTGATTAATTGTTCTAACTGTCAGGAAATTTCTCCTCAGTTCTAAGTTGCTTCTCTCCTTGATTAGTTTCCACCCATTGCTTCTTGTTCTGCCCTCAGGTGCTTTGGAGAATAGTTTGACTCCCTCTTCTTTGTGGCAACCCCTGAGATATTGGACTCCAAGATCCCTCTCACAGTTACTACTATTAAGCAAGGTACCACCTATACTGTACCTGTGCATTTTGTTTTTCTTGCCTAATAGTAGAACCTTACTCTTTTCACCATTGAATTACATTTTGTTAGATAGTGCCCAATGTTCAAGTTTGTCAAGATCCTTCTGTATCTTAAGCCTATCTTCTGGAGCATTGGCTATTCCTGCCAGCTTGGTGTCATCTGCAAATTTGATGAGTTCCCCATTTATTCCCTCATCCAAATCATTGATGAAGATGTTGAAGAGTCCTGGGCCTAAAACAGAGCCTTGGGGTACTCTACTGCATACTTTCCTCCATGTAGATGCAGTTCCATTGAGGACTTTTGGCTAGCATTTGTTGACAAGTCCCAAGATTTTCATCCATACTTTGCATTTTTCCCTTGATCTCTCCCATCTCAGTCCTCATCTCACCCATCTCGATCTTTATTACATTATGGTTCTTGGTTATGACCTCTTGTAATGATTGGAACAATGCTTGCATATCTTTCTGAATTGTATTCATTTTTTCCTGCTGAATTAAACTTTCTATTGACCTTTGGCTTGAAGGGCTTGATGTTACTGACGATGCAGCAGATGCTGATGCTGATGCAGTTTTTCTCCCTAATTTGGATAGGTTTGAATTTGACTTTTTGGACTTTATCAATATATCAGCAATTTTAGACAAGGTGCTGCACCACCCTTCAAATTTCTCCCAAATCTTCCACTCCCTCTTCGTCCCCTTTTTAATATTAACCAGTAATGCTCTTTCCCCAATTTTTTCCCCTTTCTCCCTTTCAATCCTCAACTAATTTCACTGCCTTTTAACTTTCATTTTAACTCTAAGTTCCACACGGATTTTATCTTTTTTTTGTGTGTGACATTTTTTTATTTTTAGACAAACATAGACAAACAAGACATAAAACATAAAACCATCTTTCATCACATACAGTGTGTTGATTGGTTACAAGGTTTTTGTGCATCCTTTCCATAGTCATCACTTGCAATTTATATGAAATCACATATTATCAAATCCAATATATTTATATACATTATTATCATTGTACCTTATTTGTTTGACTATCACTATTTATTCCTTCACTTTCAATGAACTATACTAAATATTGGGATCATTTATATTATAACAATTCATTACATCATCTTCAATCTATCCAATAATAATATATCTTTATGTTATATTCAATAACATAACATTGATAACATTCTCTAGTATCTTTCATTTCCATGTTTTTTATCTAACCATTGATAAAATAAATCCCATGTCTTATAAAATTGTTTACCTTCTTGTTCTCTAATTTCAAATGTCAATTTACTCATTTCTGCACATTCCATTATTTTGTAAATAACTTCCTCCTGCGTTGGTATTTTCTCATTTTTCAAATTTTTAGCAAATACAATTCTAGCTTCCGTTAACACATTTACAATCAAATATTTCAATTCTCTATTGCATGTTTCCGGTATAATTCCCAATAAAAAGATTTCTGGTTTAAAGTCTATATGTTTTTGTATCATTTTTTCCAACCAAGTGTGGATATTAGTCCAATATCCTTTAGCTTCTATGCAAGTCCATCACATATGGTAATATGAACCTGGTATCTGATGACATTTCCAGCACTTTGCCGATTTATTCTTGAACATTCTTGCTATTCTCGTCGGGGATAGGTGCCACCTGTAAAACATCTTATACAAATTTTCTTTATATGCTGTTGATATTGTCATGTTATAATTTTGAGACCACAATTTCTGCCAATTCTCTAAATCAATCGCATGTCCAAAGTTTTTCCCCCAAGCAATCATAGATTCTTTAACTTGTTCTTCTTCTAACTTAACTTCTAATAAATATCCATATAGTTTTTAAATTACCTTTTCATCAGTACCTATCAAAATTTTATCTAACTCAGTCATTTTATCATGGAAACCTTCCATTTTAAGATCTTTATCATATCTAGAATGTATTTGCGCATATGAAAACCAGTCCATCTTTATACCCTGCTGTTCCAGTTCTTGCATAGATTTAAGTTCACCCTTTGCATTCAATATTTCACCATATCTAACTGTTTGTTCCTTTTTGTATGTTATTGGATATGAAAAAGCTTCAATGGTTGATAACCAGACTGGAATTTTTAAATGATGCCTTTTAATCTTCTCCCAATTTAATAGCAAAGCCTCACATATATAATGTCTTCTAAAATACCCCTGCATTTTAGTTCCCTTGTACCATAGGAAAGCATGCCATCCCAACAACAAATCATGTCCTTCTACAGTCAATAATCTTGAGTTTCTTAATGTTATCCATTCCTTAACCCACATCAAACTTGTTGCCTGATAATATAATTCCCAGTTAGGTAGATCAAATCCTCCTCTTATTCTAGCATCTTGTATCAATTTTACTTTAATTCTCGCTTTCTTTCCCTGCCAAATATACTTCAACACTATTTTATTTAAATCGTCAAAATAATATTTCCTTAATCTAATTGGAATTGTCTGGAACAAATATAAAATCCTGGGTAGTATGTTCATCTTGATTGTTCATATTCTCCCTAATATTGATAGTTGTAAATTCCCCCATTTTGCCAAATCTGTTGCAATCTGTTGTTTAAGTTTATAGTAATTTGTTCTGACCCCACTTGATCGGTTGCCCACACAGAACACACACTCCGGAACAGGACAAGGGAACAAGGTTTATTGCACAAACAAACAAGAGGTTCCGTGGCAGCAAGCCACCAAGACAAAACTCACAGGAACAGAACACAAAAGCAGCTATCCAGCTTGCCAGGATTCCAGACTAGAGCTTCTGGCATAAGTCCTCTGTTGACTGCTGCAAAGGGCGTATGCGCAGTCAACCCTTTTATAACCTGAAAAGGGCGCCTCCCAAACCACAGCTGAGAGCTATTTACCGCCTATAATTACGCCCACGCTCCTTGCGTCTGTGGGCGCGCCGGTAACGGGCGTCCAGAAACGCCCTGCTGAGTTCTGACTCACTGCCTCGTGAGTCTTCCCTGGTGCTCCAAGGCATGGCATCGGGAGCCCCCCTCCTCTGCCTCTCACCACTGCTCCATGCCTCAGGCGCCTCCTGGTGGCCGACCAGACTCTCAGATCCCTGCTCAGCATCCGAATCCTGTCCAGGGTCGCCCATCTCCTCTGGAGCTGACTCGTAGGGACTCTCACTCTTGGAGTCTGGTGACAGCGGCAACGGCAACGGCTGGGCCACAACACTATCCCTCACCGCCTGGCCCTTCCCCCGGACCTGACGCTAGGGATGCGGTCGGGAGGGAAATTGTCCATGATAGGCCCGCACCAAAGCTGGAGCATGCACCGCCGTCGCATCGGTCCAGGTCCCCCTGTCCGAGTCCGAGTCCGCCCATTCGACCAAATACTGGAACCGACCCTTGAGCCATCTCGAATCACGGATCCGGGTCACTCTGTGCGATGGCTGTGTGTGCACCTCACGCGATGACGGCAGGGGCGAAGAGGGACGTCGGAGAGGACAATCCGACCGCTAAGGGATCAGGAGCGAGCGATGGAACACCGGGTGTACTCGCATCGAGCACGGGAGGGTCAGGCGATAGGCCACCGGATTGATAACGGCCTCCACAGGGAACGGCCCCAGATACCGGTGGTCCAACTTCCTCGTAGGCTGGTGGGACGGAAGATGCCGCGTGGACAACCACACGCGATCACCCACAGCCAATTCCGGCACCGCACGGTGAGACCTGTCCGCTACTCGCTTGTAATCCTCCTTCGCCTGATTCAAATAGTGGCGCACCATCTGGTGAACCGCCTGAAGCTCAGAGAGGAAATCCTGCGCTGCTGGGACCGGAGAGTCCACTGGGGTGAGAGGGAAAAAATGAGGGTGGTACCCGACGTTCGCCATGAAAGGCGTCGTCCGTGTGGAGGAGTGCTGCGAGTTGTTGAACGCAAACTCCGCCACGGCGAGGTACTCCGCCCAATTGTTCTGCTGCTGGTTCACAAAGCAGCGCAGATATTGTTCCAAAATCCCAATCACCTTCTCCGTCCCCCCATCAGTTTCGGGATGGTGCGCCGAGGACAAACAAACTTGGACGTCAGCAGCAGCCATCAGCCCTTTCCAGAACTGGGCCGTAAATTGTGTACCACGATCGGAGACGACCCGGTCAGGTAGGCCGTGCAGCCGGAACACGTGCTGGATGAACATGCGGGCGGTGGCGCGGGCTGTCGTCAATCTCCGGCAGGGGATGAAATGCGCCATCTTGGTGAGCATGTCCACCACCATGAGGACCGTAGTGAAAGCGGACGACGGAGGCAGTTCCGTCAAGAAGTCCATGGACACAGCTGTCCGGGGTCGGCAATGGCTGTAACAAGCCTGGAGGAGCTCCCGTCGCTGATTTGGCCTGTAGACACTGCACACACGACGTGACGTACGTCTGCACGTCGTGTCGCAGGCGAGGCCACCAAAACGTACGGGAAACCAGGTGCAAGGTTTTGAACAGGCCAAAATGTCCCGCTGCCGGAGTGTCATGACACTGGGAGAGAACCAATCCATGGAGCGGTCCTGCAGGCATGTAGAGCCGATCCCGATACCTCAAAAGGTCCTCGTCAAAGGTCCACGGGGATGTCGGCCCTACCTCTGCCCGCCGTTGTTCCACCCACTCGTTGTTTCGCTGCGCATTCCGTATCAACGACCGTAAATCCACGGGTTCCTGGATTGCAGCGAAAGACTCGACGGGTAGGACCGTCCGGGGGGGGGAAGTGAATCAGCAGGGTCTGAGTACTCCGGCTTTCTAGACAGGGCATCCGCCCTCTGGTTCAAGGCACTGGGGATATACGTGACCTTGAAATGGAACCGGGCAAAAAACAGAGACCATCGGATCTGGCGTTGATTCAGCTTCCGCGCTGTTGTCAAAAACTCCAAATTCCAATGGTCTGTCCGGACTTCGACCTGATGCCTGGCCCCCTCCAGGTGATGTCGCCAGGCTTCGAACGCCGCCTTGATAGCCAGCAACTCCTTCTCCCAGATGGTATAATTGCGCTCGGAATGATTGAGTTTCCGAGAGTAATAGGTGCAAGGGAAAAGGGTGCCATCAGGGGCGTGAGCCTGCAATAACACCGCCCCCACCGTGATGTCAGACGCATCCGCCTCGACTACAAAGGGGCGATGGGGATCAGGGTGTTTCAAGATCGGCTCCTTTGTAAAAGCGCGCTTCAAGGCCACGAATGCTTGTTGTTCCGTGGACCCCCAGTGAAACGGCACTTTCTTTTGCAGGAGCCGAGTGAGGGGCGCGGTCAAGAAAGCAAAGCCGGGGATGAAGGACCGGTAGTTGTTGGCAAACCCGAGGAGTCTCTGAACGTCTTTCATCCGTCGAGGAGATTGCCAACTTCGTAACGCCTCCACCTTGCCTGGCTCCATCGCAATTCCTTCAGGGGATATACGGTGCCCCAGGAACTCGATGGTGGTCTGCCAGAACTGACACTTCTCCAGCTTGGCAAATAAGCGATGCTCTCGAAGTCGCTGGAAGACCTGACGCAGGTGCTGTTGATGATCCTTCCGAGACGTGGAGTAGATCAAGATGTCGTCCAGGTAGATGACGACAAACTGATCCAAAAGGTCCCAAAAGATATCATTCATAAAATGTTGGAAGACAGCTGGGGCATTGGTCAACCCGAACGGCATGACCGTGTACTCGAAATGTCCGTATCGGGTGCCAAATGCTGTCTTCCATTCG
The DNA here is from genome assembly GCF_964273705.1 of Natrix helvetica. Lineage (NCBI taxonomy): Eukaryota > Metazoa > Chordata > Lepidosauria > Squamata > Natricidae > Natrix > Natrix helvetica. Next base: position 56,784,242 of record NC_138555.1, on the reverse strand, counting down.
TCCCCCGCCCTGACTCGGACCAGATTGTAAGCCCCACGCAAGTCCAGTTTTGTAAACACCGCGGCCTCCCGGAGCCGCTCCAACAACTCGGGAATCAGAGGCAACGGGTAGCGATTACGGATCGTGATGGCGTTCAAGCGCCGGTAATCGCAACAAAGTCTTAGATCCCCGGTCTTCTTTTTGACGAACAAAACCGGGGCAGACAAGGGCGAAGATGAAGGCCAGATAAAACCCCGGGCAAGGTTCTTGTCAATGAAGTCCCGCAATGCGGCTAACTCCGGTTCAGACATGGAGTATAAGCGGCCCGTCGGGAGTTTCGCATCAGGTACCAGGTCAATGGGACAGTCGTAAGGCCGGTGCGGTGGCAGTTGATCCGCCTCCTGTTCGCTAAAAACGTCCGCGAACTCCGCTAAATCCGGCAGCACTGTCACCTCGGCCGAACTGGGCACCTGAGCCGCGCAAACATGACGGGTGTGGTCGACGCATTGCAAGGACGGGAACGAGATCCTGTTCTGCGACCAGTGGATCTGGGTGTTGTACGCCCACAGCCAAGCCAAGCCCAACACCACGGGGAAATGCAGACCCGAAGCCACGTAAAATTGGATGGCCTCCTCATGCTCCCCGAGGATCAGGCACAAAGGCTGCGTGTCGTTCTTGATGGGCCCAGAAAGAAGCACACGACCATCAATGGTCTCCACTCGCATCGGAGGGTCTACCGGGCACAGAGGGACGTGATATTTCGTGGCAAACGCTGCATCCATAAAGTTTGTGGTAGCCCCGGAATCGACCAAGGCATGAGAATGTGCGCTGCTAGAATCAGATGCCGTGGAGGCCCCTCCGCCTCTGTTCCGGCCTGTGCCCGACCCGAAGTCTCCCTCAGATCGGGCTTTCCCCGTTTCCCGAGACGGAGGTCTGTTGTTGAGGGGAGGCCGTAGACCGTGCAGCCCCTCTACCTCCCTTCTTGGGGCAACCCGTAGCCAGATGTCCCGGGTCCCCACAGTAAAAACACAACCCCCCTGCACACCGTCTATCCATCTCCGTGCGTGACAAGCGGGGTCTGGCTGCACCCAACTCCATGGGCTCCTCCCGTGGGACAGGAGTCTCACGTGGAACTGGCACTCTCATAACCTCCCGGGACGCTCGGCGAGGCCTCCGCCTCTGCAGCCGGCCGTCAATCCGGAGGCATAAATGAACCAACGCGTCAAACGTTGGAGGCCTGTCCACTCTCACCAGCTCATCCTGCAAGTCATCTGACAGGCCATCCTGAAAAGCATCCATAAGGGCTGGCTCATTCCACTCAGAGTCCTGACTGAGCAGCCGGAACTCGCTAACGTAGTCCAGTAAAGAACCACACCCTTGGTGCAACTCTTTCAGGAGTCTGGTGGCTGTTTCTCCCTTGATGGGATCCTCAAACGTCAGCCGAAGATGAGTACAAAAACCCTGTAAGTCATCCAGCAGGGGGCTCGGCTGAGACAGCAAAGGAGTAGCCCACTGCGCTGCTGTGCCTGAGAGCAAACTAATAATAAATCCCACCTTCGTCTGGTCGGTGGGAAAGTCCTCCGCTCTCAAGCCGATAAACAACCGGCATTGGCCCAGGAACGCCGAGAAAAGTTTCGGACTGCCATCAAACTTATCCGGCATGGCCACTGGGCATTTCCTCCGTTGCTGCTGGGGGGGTGGGGGGTTGACAGGAGCAGACAGCTGCGCAACTTGCGCTGTTAGCAAGGCAAGCTGCTGTGCGAAGAGGGCATTCTCCGCCTGGAGTTGCTCCATTACTGCTGAATGGAGATTCACTTGGGGCAGCAGTCAAACTGTTCTGACCCCCCTTCCTCCGTTGCCCACACAGAACACACACTCCGGAACAGTACAAGGGAACAAGGTTTATTGCACAAAGAGACAAGAGGTTCCGTGGCAGCAAGCCACCAAGACAACTCACAGGAACAGAACACAAAAGCAGCTATCCAGCTTGCCAGGATCCCAGACTAGAGCTTCTGGCATAAGTCTTCTGTTGACTGCTGCGAAGGGCGTATGCAAAGTCAACCCTTTTTTAACCTAAAAAGGGAGCCTCCCAAACAGCAGCTGAGAGCTCTTTACTGCCTATAATTACGCCCACGCTCCTTGCGTCTGTGGGCGCGCCGGTAACGGGCGTCCAGAAACGCCCTGCTGAGTTCTGACTCACTGCCTCGTGAGTCTTCCCTGGTGCTCCAAGGCATGGCATCGGGAGCCCCCCTCCTCTGGCTCTCACCACTGCTCCATGCCTCAGGCGCCTCCTGGTGGCCGACCAGACTCTCGGATCCCTGCTCAGCATCCGAATCCTGTCCAGGGTCGCCCATCTCCTCTGGAGCTGACTCGTAGGGACTCTCACTCTCGGAGTCTGGTGGCAGCGGCAACGGCAACGGCTGGGCCACAACATATATATATATATGTTGTATTTGTACTGATAAATAAATAAAGGGAGACTAGTATAGATCTATTTCGAGCTAATTAGCTCTCATCAGCTAGCCATACCCTTACTGGGATTCAAACCTGGGCTGTATTATATCTTAGGCAGGAGTCTTAGCCACTAAGCCACAGGCTGTCCTCCTTATCAGTTGAGCCAGGGAAATAGGTATGTATTTGTGTTACAACCCCTGGTATGCCTAAATATGGGAGGAAGGTCACTACTCCCTCTTACATATATACATATATACATATATACATATATACATATATACATATATACATATATACATATATACATATATACATATATACATATATACATATATACATATATACATATATACATATATACATATATACATATATACATATATACATATATACATATATACATATATACATATATACATATATACATATATACATATATACATATATACATATATACATATATACATATATACATATATACATATATACATATATACATATATACATATATACATATATACATATATACATATATACATATGTTTTCTGAGGTTTTCGCGGGTGTTTGTATGTATGTCTTTGGTTGTTCGGGTTTTCTCCCGCGTAGAATTGGAAGTATCTTCACGACGTTTCGATGAAGTCTCATTCATCATCTTCAGGCTGCTGCTTCCGGCTTGGTGCTTCTGGCTTGGTGCTTCCAGGAGCAATGTGAGATCTCAGCCGGTTCCTCTTTTTAACTGCCAGTGGGGGTTTGTGCTGATTGGGTGGGAGCTTGGCTGCATTCTGATTGGGTGGAGGTGTATTCTGATTGGTAGGGGGCTTGGCTGTGCTCTGATTGGATGGGAGTTTGGCTGTGCTCTGATTGGATGGGGGAGTGTTCTGTTTGGGAGGGGGCCTGGTTGTGCTTGTGTTAGTCTGAGTTGCAGAGGGATTTGAGCTGGTGAGCTGCGTTGCTGTTGTTTGGCTTCGCGTTTGTGGTCGTGCCACATCTCCGTGGTGGGCATCAGTTTGCTTCATGTATGGGTTGGAGGGATTTAAAGTGGCTAATAATGCAGCTGCGGTCTGGCTTCTGGTTTGTGGTCGGGCTTCTGGTTTGTGGTCATTATCGGTGTGGGTTTGGGCTTGCTTTTTGCGTGGATGTGTGATAGTGACATCCTGTGTGGTTTTCGTGAGTGTGGGTCTGGTATCATTCTTAGTGTTAGGGACTCGTTTGTCAGTGAGGGCGGGTTTCCAAATGGCTGGTAGGCGGGAGGTATCATCTCGTTTATTCATGTTTATACAGCATGTATAAAAAATTCATGGAAAATTTCAGGGAAATAGGTATGTATTTGTGTTACAACCCCTGGTATGCCTAAATATGGGAGGAAGGTCACTACTCCCTCTTTCTGTCCTTCGGCTCATCACAGAAGACCATGCAGGCAGAAAACCATATTTTTATTTTTAATGTTGCCTTTTTATATTTGTGTTTTATTTGTACTGATAAATAAATAAAGCGAGACTAGTATAGATCTATTTTGAGCTAATTAGCTCTCATCAGCTAGCCATACCCTTACTGGCATAGTGGCTAAGACTCCTGCCTAAGATATAATACAGCCCAGGTTCAAATCCCAGTAAGTATATATATATATATATACATACATACACACACACACACATAAATCTACAATAAGTAATATTAATATTAAGAACTAGAAGAACTGGGGGGGGGGATAGTCAACATAAATCGGAAGAAAATAAGAAAATTATTCAAAAATATTTCACAAAATTATACGCACAAGATAGTATGGAGGAAACTAAGATAAAACAACATTTAAACCCAGAAAAGATAATTCCAATCTCAAAAGAACAAAGGGAGGTGATAAACAGGCCGATAACAACAGCCGAAGTAGAATTAGTCCTGAAAAACCAGAAGAAGAATAAAACCCCAGGACCAGATGGAATCCCGGTGGAGTTATACAAATATAATCAAATAATATTGGAAGAACTAGGAGTGGAAATGTTTAACAAAGTTTTAGGAAAAGCCAAGATGCCTGAATCATGGACGGAAGCAATAATATTGCTAATCACTAAAGAAGAAGCTAATTACGTGACATTCCACACCGACTCTCTGAGTGGTTCCGAGTAGCAATAAAAGTCGATGGCGGATTGCGCGCTAGCGACATGAGAAAGCCACCGGACACAAAAGAGAGAGGTCAACTCAACCTGAAACCACCAGCCGATGGGGAGCCACAGCAACACAGCAGGGTCCAAAACCAGCCCCCCTTCGAAGTCCACTGAAATGCTACAGATGCAGTGGGGGGGACATGGCATCTGCGTGCATGACCCCAACCCCGATGCCAAGGCCAGAGCCACCACCCAGGGCGTGACTGGAATGGGGCCACAAACGGACCACCCACGCATTCCGGAAGGCCCTCCATGCTGCAGAGGTCCCTCCCCACCCAGACAAAGGGGGGTGGGACACCCCAGGCAACAACAACCAGTCACCAGAATCCTATGACAGTGATGACGAGGGTGAAAACGACCCAATAGTGAGAGGATCAATTCACCCTTTCCTTTTTCCAATACTCCTCACAGCCACAAAGACAGGAAACCAGGGGGATTTTCAAACCCTAATAGACTCAGGCTGCACTAGATGCTTGATCAACCTGACCACAGTCCTGAAACTGGGAATCAGAGCAAAAAGACTGGCCCACCCGATCTGGTTCGAACAGGTTGACAGGTCCCTAATGGGGGGAGCCTATGCCACCCACCTGACTGAACCAGTGAGACTAGAGCTAGTGGATCACTGGGAAGTAATTCGATTCATAATAGCCCCCAAAATGACAGATGCAGTCATACTGGGGCTCTCCTGGCTAGATAAGTGGGGACCGACCATCTGGTGACAAGGGGGTACCCACAGACAGGATCAAAAAGGGGGCCCAACCCCTTCCACACCAGCAAGCAGAAACACTACCCAAGCAGGGAACCCCCCAAAAGAGCCCCAAAAACATCTGGCAGCCACATCGAATGAAATCCCAGAGACCGTACAGATCCCAGGGGAATATCAGGACCTCACAGAAGTATTCAGCGAGACCAAGTGCAACATTCTGCCCCCTCCCCAATGTGAGGCAGATTGCGCCATTGAAATCATCCCCGGGGCAAAACTACCCAAACCCAAACTGTGCCATAACGCCCCGGGAAACCCAAGAGATGCACAAATACATAGACAAAAACCTAGCACGTGGGTTCATTGAGCCAGCGAAGCCACGGGTTGCAGCACCAGTCCTCTTTAAAGAAAAAAAGACAGAACTATGAGACTGTATGTGGACTTTAGAGGAATCAATTTCGTGTGCATACACAACCTATACCCCCTCCCCCTCATGCAGGACATGCTATCTCACCTGGCCAAGGGAAAAGTCTTCACCAAACTAGACCGCACAGAAGCATACTACCGAGTACGGATCAGGGAAGGAGATGAGTGGAGAACAGTGTTCAAATGCCCCCTAGGGAGCTTTCAATTCAAAGTGCTGCCTTTCGAACTGCAGGGAGCCCCAGCAGTGTTCATGCAGTTAATAAACGAGGTGCTGCATGAGCACCTCTACAAGGGGGTCCTTGTCTATCTGGTTGCCATCCTCCTCTACACGGAGACCATGGACAACCACATACCCCTGGTCGGATAGGTACTGGAAAAACTTCTGGCAGCCAGCTTGTATGTCAAGCTATCAAAATGTGAATTCCACCGTGCACAGCTAGACTGTGTCAAATGAGGGGATAGAGAGGGACTCAGCCAAAGTACAAGCCGTCCTAGGCTGGCAACCCCCTCGTACACACAAGCTTCCTAGGGTTCGCAAACTTCTATAGGCAACTCACCCCCTCCTTCGCAAAGATTGCCAAACCCATGACAGACCTCTTAAAGACAGGGAGCCCAGAAACAAAACCTCACCCGGGACAACCTCTACAGTGGGACCTAACCTGCCAAAAAGCATTCAAAACAGTAAAAGAAATGTTTGCAAAGGAACCGGTGCTGAAGCATCCTGACCCCAAGCAACCCTTTGTGATCCAAGCAGATGCCAGCGACATGGCAGTGGGACTGGTGCTACTCCAAAGAAAGAACCAAGGAAACTTGCATCCCTGTGCCTACACCTCCCAAATGACCACCAGACGACAATGCCATGACTGTCAAGGCCAACCAGAAAGTGTCCTAACTATGAGACTCAAAACTGAACTGCTAGCAGACCCATGGTTCCAAAACAACCAACACATCTTGACAAAAAGAGATGACCTAGCATGGAAGGGGACGAAACTCTATGTCCCGGAATCCCTACACACCCTAATTCTCCACAGGAGCCACGACGCCAAACTGGCAGGCCACTTTCGGTTCCTAAAGACTTTACACTTAGCCCGGAGGCAGTTCTGGTGGCCTGGCATAAAGAAAGATGTGGACAGTTACGTGAAATGTTGCACCATCTGCACCACAATGAAGAGATGACCGGGGAACCCCCCCTGGATTGCTGCAACCAGTAGCAGAGCCAAGGAGGCTGTGGGAGGATATTGCAATGGACTTTATGGCAGAGTTGCCGAAAAGTGGGGGAAACACGGGATCCCCCTCTTCAGTCAGCTTGATTGATTGGATGTCAATGCTAAAAGCAGCCTGGGAGAATGTCAAAAAACCGCTAGCTAAAGTGACACAAACCTATAAGAAACAGGCAGATAAACACCGAGCTCCGCAACGACCATTCTTGGTGGGAGAGAAGGTTTACTTCTCCACAAAATATTTGAGGCTAAGACTCCCTAGCAAGAAACTGGGACCAAAGTTTGTGGGACCATTCCCCATAGTAAAGATCATCAACCCAGTCACAGTGATCTACACAGTGAAACTGCCCTGACTGCTAGGAAAGATACACCTGGTATTCCATAGTTGCCTCTTAAAACCCGTGGTCGGATCCACTCTGAGACCACTACCCCGAGAGCCCCCAGGCCCTGTGGTCATAGGGGGCCAAACCCATTATGAGGTGCAACAAATCCTTGATTCGAGGTGGCACAGGAGACAACTCCACTACTTAATCAAGTGGAAGGGCTGCCCTTTGTCCGAGGCATCTTGGGTAAAGAGTAGAAATATCCAGGCTGATCACCTTATAGAAAGAGTCCATGAAAAAAATCCAAACAAGCCTGGGGGGAAGACGTAGCCTTAAACCCTATACTTGTACTCAAATTATTTTTGCTTCACACAGGTTGCTTTTGGAAATTGAGGGGAGCCGAATGTCAACTCCCAGCATTGTCATGGGAGACAAGGAGGGGGAGTGCATTTCACGCATACTGTCAGCTGGAGTCAGATCTCAGATTACTGCTGCCGCTTTGGGAGGGGTGAATCTTATAGGGGAATGTGATCTATGACACAGACTGAGGGGAGGGAATGAACAGGGGTAAAGGTCAGCAATAAATCAAACAAAGCATAGAATTCACTGCAAACAGATCTTGCCTAATGGTGCTCCTAATAAATGACTAGTTTTTGTATTGAACCTTGACTCGATGCTCATGAATCAATTAGGTCATTTTTAGGAAATCTCACGTAAGTATTGTAAATGACCCCTATATAACCTAGAATCTAAGATTTTCTTCACTTCGTAATGGGTTTCTCCCTGCACCACTATAGGTGGAGGGGGTGACTGGGTCTGAGGTCTTAACCTAGACCCAAGAGCTGGTTTCAGTAGGCTACAGTGAAACACAGGATGCACTTTCCCTAGTATGCGGGAGAGGCTAAGCTGAACTGTCTGTGAAGTTCCCAAGAGATGACCTAATTAATTTACGAGCCTCGAGACAAAGTTAAAAAAAACCCCATTCATTTATTAGGATCAACATCTTGGCATGACTTTCTGTGGAACCGAAACTAAATTCCACTTAATGGAATCTGAACTTCACCCCTGTGTCCCCTCCCCTCTGCCTGAAGTCATTAATCACATTCACCAACAAGATGTTATGGCAGGTTATAGACATCCATATTCACAGGCAGCTGGCCAAAAGTATGCATGGAATTCTCCTCCCTTCCCGAGTTGATAGTAGTCATGGAAACGCTTTACACGTTGACATCGTCACTGGGTTGATTACTTTCACTATTGGAAATGGATCTAAAAACTTAGGTCCCAGCTTTTTATTAGGCAGTCTCAAGCATATGTATTTGGTTGAGAGGAAAACTTTGTCTCCCACTCGGAAGTGGGGCCGGAGAGAGCGGTGTTTGTCCGCCTGCTTTTTGTATTCCTCAGCAGCATCTGCCAGAGCTTTCTTTGTATTCTCCCACCCTTTCCTCAGGGACTCCATCCACTCTGTCAAGTCATTGAAGAGGGGGGGCTCTTTGGGCAGTTTGGGCATGGGGATGAATTCCATGCTGCTGGTAACTTGGAAAGAGGTCAATACGGTGCTGCTATGCAGGGTGTTATTGTAAGCCACTTCTGCAAATGGCAATAGGTCCGCCCAGTTCTCTTTTTGCTAGTCCACATAGCATCTTATATACTGTTCCACCATTGCGTTCGCTCGTTCTGCTTTGCCCTTCATACTCAGATAAAAAGCTGAGCTAAGTCTTTGTGTGGACCCGACAGATCTCAGGAACTCCCTCCAGGCAGTTCGGAGCAAGTGGTAAAGTGGGCTTGCTTGGAAAACAAATCAATTACTGTCCAGATTATTGTGTTTTCCCCACTTTCTGGGAGTTCAACTATGAAATCCATTGTGAGGTCTGCTGGGGCTTGTCACTTGCTGAAGGAGTCCAGGGGGCTTGCCTGGTCTCATTTTCATGGCAGCACAAGTGGCACAGCTCTTTATGTAATCTTCTACATCTTGCTTCATCTTTGGCCACCAGAATTGCCTCCTAGTGAGGTGAAGGTTTTTCAGAAATCCAAAATGTTCTGCTAGCTTCGAGTCATGGCTGCGCTGTAACACCTCCAGTCTCAAGGTCGCAGGGACATAATGTTTGGATCCTTTCCATGCTAGTCCATCCCTCATGGTCAAGACATCTTTATTGTCAGTGAGCCAGGGGTCGGCTGGTAGCACGGTTTGTAACGTAGCTGTCAGTTTGTCCCGTCAGGGGTTGGGTGGCTGTCTGGTTTGGCTCCTGGTGGTGACTTGTGCTGCTAGTTGTGTGGGAGGAATGATGCCATGAACTACTTCCTCCCTGCAGCTGTCAAACTGTGGTTTTCTTGACAAGGCATCTGCTAACAGGGTTTTTCCTGCCGGGATGTACTTCAATTTGAATGTGAATCTCCTGAAGTACTGCACCCAGCGGACTTGTTTGGGAGACAATTTCCTTGGGTTTTTTAGAGCTTCAAGGTTTTTGTGATCGGTCCAGACCTCGAAAGGCACTTTTCCCCCTCTAGGAAATGTCTCCATGAGAGGAGGGCCCACCGGACTGCGTAGGCTTCTTTCTCCCAAATTGCCCACCTCCTCTCAGTGTCGGTGAGTTTTTTGGACACGTAGGCACAAGTCAGGAGTTGTCCATTTGGGTCTTTTTGCAGGAGCACTGCTGCCATGGCTACATCACTGGCATCTTCTTGGATGATGAAATGTTGTTCTGGATCCAGGTACTGAAGGATCGGCTCCTGGGCAAATAGTCTTTTTAAGTGTTTAAAGGCTTTTTGACATTCTATTGTCCAAGGAAGTGGGTGGTTTGACTGTCTGTCAAATTTCCTAAAGATGCCCTAATTGATTCATAATTATCGAGCCAAGGTTTTAATACAAAACCAGTGATTTTTTAGGAGCTCCATTAGGCAAGATTTGTTCGCAGTTAAGCCTGTGCTTTGTTTGATTTTCTTCTGAACTTTACCCCTGTTCCTTCCCTCCCCTCAGTCTGTGTCATAGATCACATTCCCCTGTAAGATGCACCCCTCCCAAGCCAGCTGCAGTAATCTGAGATCTTACTCCAGCTGACAGTATGCGTGGAATGTACTTCCCCTCCCTGTCTCCCATGACAACGTGGGGAGTTCACATTCAGAAGGAGGAAAGTCAGAGACAGAGGGCCTTGGACAGAGAATTCGCCAAGGCCCAGAAGGAGTAAGCAAAAAGGGCTGCTGCACAATTGTGTTTGAGTCAGACAGGCCTTCGGCCCTTTACTGAGTTGGCACAGGACAGGGACACTCTCCCTGAGGACGAAATGTCACCAGACAGTGAAGGGGGTCTTCTCATATCCGAGCAAGGGGATGGGGTTCTCGAGCAGGCTTAGCCAGGCTCTCTTGATAGGAGGCACAGTAGCCCCAGTCCTGCTGTCTTTCTAACTCCCTCTGCTCCTTGAATAAGCAGCCCACATGGTCCAGCCACACAAACCCCAGATATGACGGCCATTATCACTGAAGCTATTTGCCAAGGCATTGCGGCTGGACTTCAGCAGAGGGCCTCTCTGGCTTCATCTGTCTGGAGCAGGCGGCCCAGCCGCAGGGACAACAGACAATTTTTGGAGGCTTCAACGGATACTGATTAGCGACCTTCCCAGTCACCCAGCCACTCTTCTTTGTCAGGTGAGGAGGACATCCTAAAGGGATTCTGACCTCCCCAACGATGAAGATCTCAATCCTGATCAACCTGCGATTGTGGGTCTTTTTCGACCTTCTCTGTTCAAGTCTCTTCTGTTTAAAGCTCAGAAGGTGGTGAACATGGGATCTTCTCAGTCTTCACATGCTAGTACCTCAGTTATAGGGGATTCGGCAGGTCCACTCTTCTCGGAACCAATGGTGCAACAGGAAGTGGTTCCTTCCCCTAAGTTATTTTTGGATGTGGTGCAATGTCAGTGGGCGTCCCCAGGGTCTGGCCCCTTTCCCTCCAATCAGGATAAACATTTTTATAACGTGGGCCCTGAGTTGGCCAATGTCCTAGAGGTACTTTCAGTTGATGCCCCGGTGGCAGCCTTATCCTCTCCCACAGTGGTGCCGAGCAATCCTGAGGAGGCTCTTAAACCAGAGTACAAGAAATCAGAACACACTCTGGTGAAGGGACTCCAGGCAGCCACCTGGGCGATCTGCGCCTCTACCGCTCATGTGGCAGGAAAAACTACCAGATAGGATCCCTGATAGCGACTCCAGGTCTCACCAAGACCTTAACACACTGAAGGCAGGCAGGCAGTTTTCAGCAGATGCCTCTTTAAATGCAGCCAGGTTTGCTTCCAAATCCATGGCCTCTTCCGTAGCAGCCAGGCACCTTCTCTGGCTTAGGCAGCAGTAGGCCGATACGAAGAACAAATAGTGACTGGCTTCAGCCCTGTTCGCAGGAGACTGGTTGTTTGGCGCTCCTCTGGAGCCCTTGCTGATTGAATTTAAAGATAAACGAAAGATTCTTCCTTCCCTTTTTCACAGGTCTGAGAGCAGGTCCTCCCCCTATTACCGCAGGTCAACCTTTCGGGGCTCGGACGGGGGATATGGGTTCTCCCATCCATCTAAGCAGTTCACTGGCAGACAGGGACACCAACAGGACAGGGCCAGCAGAGGTAACCAACGTTTCAACCCCAAGCAATCTTTCAGAAGTGCAGGTAGCGGTTGTCCTTTCTGTCGTCAAAATGACTGCCCGGAGAACCTTCCCATCGGCGGTCGATTGGTGTTCTTTGCAGACTGGTGGAAAGAGGTGACAATGGATGCCTGGGTCAGGGAGACAGTGAGATTCGGCCTCTCCTTAGAGTTTCTATCTTGCCTCCCAAGGCGTTTCCTCCTCTGTCCTGTTACTCGAATTCAGGAAAAAAGACGCCTCATGGATCAGGCCATTCAACACCTTCTGGAGATCCAGGTGATTCAGCCTGTCCCAGAGGGTCAGTGGAGACAGGGGTTTTACTCCCTTCTTTTCATCGTCCCAAAGGCCTCAGGGGGTTGGAGAGCGATTCTCAATCTCAAGTCCTTAAACCGCCATGTTGTCTACCGGTGGTTCAAGATGCATTCCCTTCTGACCATCCTGGAAGGCATTCAGAGGGACGATTATGTCACCTCTGTAGATCTTACGGAGGCATGCATCCATGCACCCATTCACCAGTCCCGCAGGCAATATCTCCGGTTTTGTTATCAGGGGTGACATTTTCAATATCAAGCCTGTCAGGGGAAGATGTCACCCTGAACTAAATGAGGCTTAGACCGCGGCTTTTCCAAACAGGCATATTCTTCAAGAAGCAAAAATGAAGTCCAATAACAAGTTCTAATTAAAAACAAGCTTTAATATGAAAATAAAATGAAAATAAGAAAATAGAAATAAAACAAATCTATCTAATTGTTACATTTTGGCAGAAGCAGACGAACAAAGATCAAAAGGGAAGAAGTCTGAACCAACTCTCTCTGGGCCTGTGCTGTCCCTTTTTGGGGTTTGCATACTTGCCTGTACTTGCCCTTTAGGCTTTGGCTTTAAGTAATAAACACCACCAATCAGCATGGTTTCAGCAACAATATCTCCATCTTTAAATATGTAACTTGCTTTCTCGAGGTGGTGAACCTGGAACTTTAAATCTCCAGACAAATGACTTTGACTAAGCAAATTACTGGTTGCTGAAGGTATGTAATAAACATCAGGGATGTACGTATCAAGCTCTTCAATGTAAACAGTTCCTTTTCCCATGACCTTGCAAGTGTGGTTGGAAAAGGTGTACAGTTCTCGATATTCGGGCTCTGGCTCGCCCATCTCTGTGAAAAGTTCCTTTCTGTGGGTAACGTGCACAGCTGCTCCACTATCTAAAGTCCACAAAAGACGTCTGTCGTACTTTGGATCAGGTTGTGGAACGTTGGTTATGGCCAATGTTGCGAGTGGAGCTTGTGGATCACGCCTTGGACCACGACGACCTTGTCTTCCACCTCTACCTCTGCCTCTGGAGTCTGTTCCTCTGGGCTGATATGTGACGGGAGCTGGAACTCGTTGGGGACAATCCCGGGTGTCATGTCCCACACGATTGCAGGTGTAACATTTTGGCATCCTTGGAGCGTAGCCTCTTCCTCGGAAGGGACGTCTAGCTGGAGCCTTTGATGCTGGAGGTCGTTGCAGATGTGGCATAGCTAATTTGATAGCTTCCTCCTCCACTAAAAGTCTGCAGACATGGTTAACTGTGCGTTGAGCAATAGGCATGTAGTTAATCTTTGCAATGGCATCTTTCCATTCATAATTCAATGAGTTAATGATGATGCTAATCATTTGGATATCATCGATTACATGGCCACTTTCTCTCAATTCACTTCTCATTCTTTTCAGTTTGGTCAAATGTCCACCAATTCCTTCACCAGGTTTCAACTTCGAACCATGGAACTCAGACATGAGCAAACATGAAGATTCAATTGAAATGTGCCTGTAGCAATCTTCCAAAATAGCCCAAATTTGTTGGGCTGTTGCATCAGGTGGAAAAGTAACCTGCAGTTCAGTGTCCATTGACATGAGCAAAGTTGTGCATGCCCTAGTCTCTAGGTCTCTCATTGCAGGAGTCCATGGCTGGGCAGGAGGATTAAAAACCATACAGTGTGTGCCTTCTCTGCGAAGCAAGAGTGCAATCTCACTGACCCAAGCTTTATAATTCTCTCCTGACTCCTTTAATTTTGACTCACCAGTCAAAGGAGTGACAGAAAATGCCTGCTGAGGGATATGCATTTGAACAACTTGCTGTGCAGGTTGAAAAGCTGGTTGATGAACCAGGGGGTGCTGTAATTGCACCATTGGTCTTTGTGTGGCAACATTAAATTGACTTGCTTGAGGGGGTGGCATTTGCCTTTGGCTTTGCCTTGTTCCATCTAGGGAAAATCCAACACCACCAGGGGGAGTTGAAGATTTAACCCTTGGAGGCCTTTGTATTGCATCTTTATCATCTGAACGACTTATAGATAGATCTATCCAGGTTTGCTGCAATTCATTTAACTGTTGCTCTAATAAATTATTTCCGCCACGAGAAGGCAGTGCAGCTTCACTTCTTGGCTGCAACAGGCCTGCGTACGTGGCAGAATCTGAAGAACAAAGAAGATCACTTGACCTCGGTGACGTGTACATATCTCTCTGTTCTGATTTGCCTGACACTTTTTTCACCAGGGTGTGTGTCTTAGGTTGTTTAGAAGAAGGCAAGATGGCGTCCTCAGACATTTTGGAAGTGGGGAAACCCCTCCTACTTGCCTCCAATCTTTCATAGTGTTTTTTAGCTTCTAGGACTTGTTTTTCAAAGAATTCTATGCGATCACGATAGCTTTTCATATCTTCCCCAGGGCCTGAGAAGGATTCATAAGTTTTACTTTCTGCGTGGGGGTGTTTTTCCTCTGCCGGCAGTTGCTGCGAGGGCTTTGGCCAGACATCAATCGTTTGATAATCTCCAAAAGTTTGGGAGTGAAGTTGCTCTGGCAACGTGGAACGTTTTGGCTTTGCCCCGAGCATGTCATAATCTCTTGGAGATATTTGGGAACGTGCATAATCAGAAGGGGGAACGACTGACCTCGGTTTGTAGATTTCACCTCCTGTAGCTCCTTCTCCCACAGCAGGGTCTTCATCCAGTCCGGTTACTGGAGTTTGGGAACTTGGAAGCCAGCGTGAAAAGTATTGCATTTCTGTGTCAGAAGAAATGGATCCCTCCGAGCGTGTTTCATATCTGTCTTTTTTCTTTTTCTTCCTTGGCATGGTTAGAAAGTTGATTTACGCGTACCTCAGTAGCTGGATCATTCTTTCTA
Source organism: Natrix helvetica (assembly GCF_964273705.1). NCBI lineage: Eukaryota > Metazoa > Chordata > Lepidosauria > Squamata > Natricidae > Natrix > Natrix helvetica. The sequence goes on along the minus strand of NC_138555.1, from coordinate 56,769,192 downwards.
ATTAGCCTTGTCGCTTATCTCTTAAAGATAGCTTGGAAGGAAACAGCCGTAAATTATAAACCATCCTTCTGCTGCCATTAATTGTCAAGGGAAGATTTCACCCTGAACTAAATGAGGCTTAGACCGCGGCTTTTCCAAACAGGCATATTCTTCAAGAAGCAAAAATGAAGTCCAATAACAAGTTCTAATTAAAAACAAGCTTTAATATGAAAATAAAATGAAAATAAGAAAATAGAAATAAATCAAATCTATCTAATTGTTACATTTTGGCAGAAGCAGTTTGTCTCCCAGCTTGCTGGCAGACGAACAAAGATCAAAAGGGAAGAAGTCTCTGGAATGTATGATGAGCATGCACAATAAATCATTGCTGATAAAGGCTTATGACCTACGCAGTAATTCTTTCAGTAACTATTCAGTTCAGTTCAGCTAGCAAACCAATTAACGCAGTGACAAAGCCCCCCCCTCCCCTTTGGCCTATCCTCAGTTCCCAGAGTGTTCACCAAGCTGTTGGCCTTGGTGGCGACCCACCTTTTGGCTCGTCCCATCAGAATCCTGTGTTACCTGGATGACATCCTTCTGTTGTCCAGGTCCCCCAGTCAGGCAAAACAAGACTTAAACGTAGCCCTGCAAATGTGTCAGGCCTGCAGCTGGTCCCTTTTGGGATCTTTGGCCTGCCACACTAATATTCTATTCCACTATGCTTTTTCATTAGTGGGGAATTGGGAGGGGGAATAGTAAGGAGTAGAATGTGATGTTGTCAAAATAAAAATCCTTTCTAGAAGCCAAGGTCATCCTTTGTCTTTGCACCTCTGCACCTGACTGGAACAGGATGGGTGGAACTGCCAGCATGGCAGTGGAAGATTGGACCATGTGATGGACTTGTGGGTGTGGGGCAAGATAATGAACTCTCAACTGGGTGGGGAAAACCAGGAAGCTCAGATTCGGGTTTCCACAGATGTGCCAACATGACTCTCTTAATAAATTGGAACTTTGAGCAATACTTTGCCTTGGACTCTGATTTAATTTTGGATGTTATTTAGAACCCTGACACCTTAGGGACCACGGGTCCTCAATAAACCTGACCAAGAGTCACCTGGTCCCATCCACCCATCTACTCCACTTAGGGGCAGTAATAGAAACCAGGGAGGGCAGGGTTTACCTTTCAAAGGAACATCAGAACAGTCTTCGAGCCTTGATCCAGCGAGTGAGGTTGTGTCCTCGAGCCCAGTTGATTGTGCTCTCCCAACTCCTGGGCAAGATGGTGTCCTGCTTCACCATCGTGCCGTGGGCTCGATTTCACAGCAGGCTCCTTCTCCCTTATCAGAAGGCGGGCAGCAGTTGCTCATCAGCTTTGATCCAGGTACCCCCGGAGGTGGCCAGGTCACTGGCATGGTGGGTGTCTCCAGCCCTGACAAGGGGCTCTCTGTTCCAGAAACTGCACCAGGTGACAATAACCACGGATACCACTCTGCTCGGCTGGGGCACTCAAATGGGACCAAACATGGCTCAGGGCCAGTGGACTTGAGCCGACCTCCGGCACAACATCAACTGGCTAGAACTTTGGGCGATACATCTCGGTCTCATCCATCTTCAAGCGGCTGTCCATGATAAGCATGTCCTGGTCCTCACGGACAACATGACCGCCAAGGCCCACATCAACCGGCAGGGGAGCACCCATTCCAAGACTCTCATGTGGGAGGCCAAGCATCTGGGTTGCTGGGTGGAGACGAACCTCCTCTCGCTGAGTGCCGAGCACATCTTGGGGGTGGCCAACGTCAAGGCTGATTGGTTGAGCCGCACTCAAATAGACCAGGAACAGTGGGCTCTACCCTTTGGCACTGTTCCAGCAGTTGACCAGGAGATTCGGAGTTCCGACGGTCGACCTTTTTGCCACCAGAACCAACAGGCAGGTCCCTTGGTTCTTCACAAGGTACGCAACTCTGGAGGTGTAGTGGGTGGATGCTCTTCAATGCACCTGGCCCAACGGCCTCCTTTACGCCTTCCCGCCACTTCCCCTGATTCAACGGGTCATCCGCAAGATGCTGGAAGAACAGGCGGAACTACTGCTCTTGGCACCCTATTGGCCACGCAGCCCATTGATCGCGGACCTCATGGCTCTTTCCGTGTCACCACCTGTTCTGTCCCAGGCCTCTATATTACACTGATGCCAGCTTGGCTGTCTGCCATGACTAAGGAAGGAGATAAACCATCCCTTGGCTAGGAGCCCAGACAAATTATCTCTATGAAAAACAAGACTTATGGAACTCACAGAATTCTTCAAACTTTAAACTGAGATTGTAACTGTTGTTTCCTGCAAAATTCCCCTCCCATCGCCCCACCTATAAGCTCCCTGGGAGGGGCCAATCAGTCCTATTTCCTTCTGAGAGCCTGTTTCCACAGCTGCTGCCTTCTCCTATCAGCCCTCCGCATCCCTATGTCAGGGACAACCTCCCCCTGTTCTTCCTCACTGCTCCCTGGCTCAGACACCATCTGGTGGCCAACAAGACTCTCTAGTCCCTGCTCTGACTCCGAACACCCCTCAGAGTCTTCCTCAGCCTCCAGGGCAGTCCCATAATGTTCATCACTGTCAGATTCCACCAACAACAACACCGTGGTGAATCCCCACAACCCAGTTGTCTCTGGTCCAGGGGTCCTTGACGCATCCAGATCCTCGACGGATGAGATTGACTGCCTGGAGATTGAATGGCGCACCATGACTGCTGAGGCCCTTTCTTCCATGGTTATAGGAACAATACTGGCGTCAAGGCGGCCTTTGACTAATTGCATTTACAACGCCACATGGAGGGCCTTCTGCCATTGGTGTTGCCTCAAAGGCGTAATGTTAGGGTTCTAAATACCATGCAGAAATAAATCATTGTCCAAGGCAAAACATCCTTTAAGGTCCAGTTTATTCCGCAGGCAATTTAGCACGGCTATGGAAATTTCAATTCTGAATTACTTCCTGTAAGTTCACCTAGTTGAAAGTTCATGATCTCTCCCTACACCCACAAATCCATCACATGTTCCAATCATCATCTTCCATGCTGGCATGTACACCCATCTTCTTCCGGCCAGGTGTCGAGGTGCTGAGACAAAAGATGACCTTGGCTTCTACAAAAGAATGTCAACAATCCATTCTACAATCCTACTCCTTTCTATTCCCCCTCCCAACTACTACACTATTGAAACAGCATAGAAAATTATAAGAAAGTGTGGCAGGCCAAAGATCCTAAAAAGAACATAACTACAGGCCTGACAGGCGGCCTCTTCTCAAAAGAAAAACGTTTCCTGCAAAGAGAATAACATAAAAGTTAACATAACAAAATTAACCACCTCTTCTCCACCCAGGGGAACCCCTTGACTTCTCGGGAAACTTCCCATTGAATTGCTTTACTAACTTCTCCACTTTCACGTTCCCACTGTTTACCCAATTAGCTTCAGACCAAGGGTAACCCTTCCAATGCACTAAGTACTGTAAGCAACCCCTATTCAGCCTGAAATCTACAATTTTTTCCACCTCAGATTGTGTTTCCCCTTCCATCACTAAAGGAGGAGATTGAGCTTGGGTGGATGCTCTTCTGTTAGACCCAATTACTGGTTTCAACAAGCTACAATGAAATTCTGGGTCAATTTCCCCTAGACTTCTGGGTAGATTGAGTTGAACTGTAACTGAGTTAACTATCTTCACTATTGGGAATGGACCTAGAAATTTTGGACCCAATTCCTTGCTAAGCATTTCTAATCTTATGTATTTGGTAGATACAAAAACATTGTCCCCCACACGTTAGGGGTTTAGGAGTGAGCGACGTTGATCATCTTGCTTCTGGTAGGCTTCTGCCGCAACTGCTAGAGCCTTCTTCGTATTCTCCCATCCTTTCTTTAGCATGTCCATCCATTCACTCAAAGACATGAAAGAAGGAGGTTCTCTAGGCAACTCAGGCATGGCAACAACTTCCATGCCACTGGTAATCTGGAAACCCGCTAATCCTGTGCTGCTGTGGACCGCATCGTTGTACGCCACTTCGGCAAAGGGTAGCAAGTCCGACCAGTTGTCTCGCTGATAGTTCACAAAACACCGGATGTATTGTTCCACCACCGCATTGGCTCCCTCTGCTGCGCCGTTCATGCTGGGATGAACCTCTGAGCTCAGTTCTTGTGTGGACCCAATAGATCTCAGGACCTCTCTCCAGAACTTGGCTGTGAACTGGACTCCGCGGTCTGAAATGATCCTCTTGGGTACTCCATGCAGGCGATAAATGTGTTTCACAAACATTTTCGCTAATTCGTTTGCGGATGGCAATCCTGAGCAAGCAATGAAGTGTGCCTGCTTAGAAAACAAATCAATCACAGTCCAAATTACTTTATGCCCACTGCTGTCTGGGAGTTCCAGGATGAAGTCCATTGCGACCTCTTCCCATGGCCGTTTCGGGCTCTCTGCTGCAGGTGCTGTAGGTTCTGGGCTCTTGGATCCAATCATCCACGGTTGGCCTTGTTCCTCCTCCGAGGCCTCCCCTTTGGTAGGACTCTTCGTCACCTGAAGTTGGGGGTCCTCTTCCAGAGGTCGGTTGGGCATTTCCCCCTCCGAGGCCTCCCCCTTAGTTGGACTCTTTGTCACCTTCAGTTGGGGATCCTCCTCCGGAGATTGTTTGCCCTTTTCCTCTTCCGAGGCCTCCCCCTTGGTAGGACACTTCGTCACCTTAAGTTGGAGATCCTCTTCCAGAGGCTGTTGGCCCAGATGACTTTTCTGTGCGGGCATCTGGGGCCCTCTCTTAACCACCGTGGCAATTGGTACACACGTTTGTTCATCGGCAATTCCCTCCTCCGAGGCCTCCCCCTTGGTAGGACTCTTTGTCACCTTAAGCTGGGGATCCTCTTCCAGAGGTCGTTTGCCCAGATGACTTTTCTGTGCTGGCATCTGGGGCCCTCTCTTTACCACCATGGTGACTGGTACACACATTTGTTCTTCGGCAATTCCCTCCTCCGAGGCCTCCCCCTTGGTAGGACTCTTCGTCACCATAAGTTGGGGATCCTCTTCCAGAGGTCATTTAGGCTTTTCCCCCTCTGAGGCCTCCCCCTTAGTTGGACTCTTTGTCACCTTAAGTTGGGGATCCTCCTCTGGAGATTGTCTGCCCTTTTCCTCTTCCGAGGCCTCCCCCTTGGTAGGACACTTCCTCACCTTAAGTTGGGGATCCTCTTCCAGAGGTTGTTGGCCCAGATGACTCTTCTGTGGTGGCATCTGGGACCCTCTCTTTACCGCCGTGGTGGTTGGTGCGCACGTTTGTGGCATTGGGGCTGGAGCCAAGCACTCTGACGCTCTGTGGCCAAGTTGACAACAATGGTGGCATTTAATTGGGCCCCACGAGGAATGGAACCTAGTTACATCTCTAAACTCAGGAACTGTTTCATCACACTGCCTTGCTCTCCAACTTGCAGCTGCCCCCTTGGTAAACCCTTCTTCCATGGTGGAGATTGCTTCTCTGTAGGAAGGTGGAGTAAGAACCTTTTGGGGCATTGCAGATGCACCTTGTTCCGCTTCCCATCTTGCAGGCCTGGCTTTGGTAATCCCTTCTTCCATGGAGATTTCTTCTCTGTAGGAAGGTCTGGTAAGAACCTTTTTGGGCCTTGCAGGGGAGACTGGAACCGGTGGGGAGGTCAATCCCTCGGTTGGCCACTGCCCAGCTTTCTGACATGGTGCCATCTGCTGAGGGAGGGCATGTGCCCACTGGTATCCCTCCCATCCATGACCTGGGGTTAAGACCCATCCCGGGGTTGCCTGCTTCACAGGTTGCAGCTCAACCAATGATGGCTGGCTAGAGGGTTTTACGTGCCAAGGACCCTCCTGCTGGCTTGGAGGAGTTATGGGCCAAGTAGGTGCCCTTTGCTGGCTTGGATGAGTTATGGGCCAAGTAGGTGCCCTCTGCTGGCTTGGAGCATTTCCAAGTTGGTAAGTAGCATCTCTTCCATCCAAGTCCTGGGAGGAAAGCCCAATTTACTGCCCAATTTGCTTCATTTACTGGTTGCAGCCCCATTTGTGGTGGCTTGCAAGTGACAGATGCTGGAAAAATTCCTTCTTCCTGCCTCCTTTGAAATTCCCATTTTGAAAGGGAATCTTTCTTCCAGCTAGTTGCATGGTGATAAGCCATTTTATTTATTGCCGTCTGGAAGGAGCCCAAACCTCCGTTCTAAGGGTGTTTTTTTTTTCCAATCTTGCTTCTAAGCTGGGGGGGAAGGAGGGGGAGCATGCACTCACAGTTTGCTGAAGAAGTTTTCTGAGATTTCCTTCGTCTTGTCGCGTCTCCTCCTGCATTCCTCCAGATGCAATTAAACTGGAAAGAGCATTCCATTGCCTTTGAAGTTCCGTACTCAGCTTCTTATCACCAAAAGCTTCTCATTTATTCTTCGCTGATATTTACGTTGTCCCGGTCAGCATTGGGAATGCCGAGACCTCATCACCAGATCTTCCATCACCAGCCCTTCCCCCTTGATAGGGGGAGGGAGCTAGTGAATTATTTTAAAGTAGAGAGTTGAAATAATGTTAGGGTTCTAAATACCATGCAGAAATAAATCATTGTCCAAGGCAAAACATCCTTTAAGGTCCAGTTTATTCCGCAGGCAATTTAGCACGGCTATGGAAATTTCAATTCTGAATTACTTCCTGTAAGTTCACCTAGTTGAAAGTTCATGATCTCTCCCTACACCCACAAATCCATCACATGTTCCAATCATCATCTTCCACGCTGGCATGTACACCCATCTTCTTCCGGCCAGGTGTCGAGGTGCTGAGACAAAAGATGACCTTGGCTTCTACAAAAGAATGTCAACAATCCATTCTACAATCCTACTCCTTTCTATTCCCCCCTCCCAACTACTACACTATTGAAACAGCATAGAAAATTATAAGAAAGTGTGGCAGGCCAAAGATCCTAAAAAGAACATAACTACAGGCCTGACACGTAGTTCTTTCTCAGGCTCTCACACATCAGATCCTGGACTTCTTGCAGGAGGGTTTGGACAGCAGCCTGTCTCCCAACACTCTCAGGAGGCAGGTAGCAGCCCTCTCTTCAGTGCTTCTTTTGATTCACCCACGTCGCTGGTGCATCATCCACTGATTCAACATTTTCTGCAAGGGGCCACGATGTTATCTCCACCAACATTGGAGAATGGGCGTTGGTCTTACATGAGATGCCCGTTCTCTGGGTAGGTGGAGATAGCATCCAGCCCCACCCTGAAGATGGTCCGGTCTGGTGTCAGTGAGGAGAGATTGTTCCATGTACCATGCGTCAGTCTGCAGCAATGCCTTCGTCAAAAAGCTGGGTGGAGCTAGAGGAGGAGGCAGGACATTGAAGTTGCAGACTCAGTCTTATTGGATCACAGATGAGGATAACCCATGCCTGGATGCTATCTCCACCTTCCCAGAGAGCGGGTGTCTCAGGTAAGTCCAATGCCCATTCTCAGTCCATTGTGGATTCTGTTAATAACAGAATAACAAGAGTTAGAAGGGACCTTGGAGGTCTTCTAGTCCAACCCGCTGCTCAAGCAGGAGACACTATATCACTATACCATTCCAAACAAGTGTCTGTCCAGTCTCTTCTTAAAAGCTTCCAGTGATGGAGCACCCACTACTTCTGGAGGCAAGCCGTTCCACTGGCAATTGTTCTCACTGTCAGGAAGTTTCTCCTTAGTTCTAGGTTGCTTCTCTCCTTGATTAGTTTCCATCCTTTGCTTGCTTCTTGTCTTGCCTTCTGGTGGTTTGGAAAATAGGTTGACCCCCTCTTCTTTGCGGCAGCCCCTCAAACATTGGAACAATGCTATCATGTAACCCCCTAGTCCTTCTTTTCACTAGACTAGTGTTGAAATTCCTGCACCCTTTCTTCATATGTTTTCACCCTAACTCTTCAGCCTCCCAAGAATTTTGTCACTCTTCTCTGCACTCTTTCCAGGGTCTCAACATCTTGGCGCAGTGGTTAGAGTACAGTACTGCAGGCTACTTCTGCTGACTGCCTGCAATTTGGCAGTTCAAATCTCACCAGGCTCAAGGTTGACTCAGCCTTCCATCCTTCCCAGGTGGGTAAAATGAGGATCCAAATTGTTGGGGGCAATATGCTCTCTGTAAACCGCTTAGAGAGGGCTGTAAAGCACTGTAAAGCGGTATATAAGTCTAAGTGCTATTGCTATTATGATGACCAAAACTGGATGCAGTATTCTAAGTGTGGTCTTAGCAAGGCATTATAAAGTGGTAGCATTATTTCGCGTGATCTTGATTCTCTCCTGTTGATACAGCCTAGGATTGCATTGGCTTTTTTGGCTACTACAGCACACTGCGGGCTCACATTTAAGTGATTGTCTACTAGGACTCTAAGATTCCTCTCACAGTTACTGCTGTTGAGCCACGTTTCACCTAGTCTGTACTTGTACATTTGGTTTTTCTTGCCTAAGTGTAAAACCCTACTTTTTTCTACATTTCATTTCATTTTGTTAGATAGGACCCAGTGTTCAAGTCTGTCGAGATCCATCTGGATTTTGAGCCTATCTTCTGGGGTGTTAGCTATTCCTGCCAGTTTGGTGTTGTCTGCAAATTTGAGCAGTTTTCCTTCTATTCCCTCATCTAAATTGTTTATGAAGGTATTAAGATAAAGCTTATGAATTTTTTGAAGATCATTTTACTGCAAGTGAAGAACAGGAAAGTAACATCATTACAAAATGTTTGGGACACTGCTAAAGCATACATGCAAGGATTAGCTATAACATATATAGCAAGAAGAAACCAGAAAAAGAAACAACAGCAAAAAACACTACAAGAAGAACTCAAAAAGCTGGAGATAGAATTGCAGAAAGATCCACATAAAAGTAATGTAAAAGAAAAAATGGAATTAATAAAACATAAATTAAACCTAATAGTAAAAGAAGAAATGGCACAAAAAATTAAAATGGCAAGACAAAACTTTTTTGAAAATGCAAATAAGCCAGGTTAGCATACAAAGTGAAAAAAGAGAAAGAGAAGAAAATGATACATAAACTGATAGATGAGAAGGGAATCCTTCACCATCAAAATGAAGATTCCGGTTGTTGAGAGCGACTGACGTGTTTCGTCTGCCCTGCGCGCTCTTGGTGGGTTCCCCTTGGCTGGGGGGGCACAGGGTCCCTTGAAGGGGCGCCCTGCCATATGGCCGGCTAGCTGGGGGTCCCCTGCATCGGCGGCGGCCGCAGGGGGGCTCCTTGCATTGCCCTAGGAGCCGGGAGGCGAAAGGGGGTGCGCGACGGAGCTTCTATGCTCCCGCGCGCTTTCGCATCGAAACGGCTGGACGATCCTGACCATTTGAAGGCTACAGCTGCAATGTGGTGAGATGGGAACTCTCCCCGATTCCCTTTTTGACATTTAAATGAAGGATTGTCAGCTTTTTAAAGGATTCTCAATCCCTTCCTGGGAAGTGTGATTGGAGGGAGGGGGATTTCCCCCCCCCTCGGAAAAGCGGCTTTGGACTGCTCTCCACTCTCAGAGGAGAGAGAGAGAGTTTTAAAATGAAATCACACTCATTATAAGCAAGCAGATGAATACCTTACTGCAATTGTGAAAGAAAAGTGATGATCTGACTCTTTCAAAAAAACTTTGAAAACTTTTGGTTTGTTGCTTTCTGATCCCTGTGCTGGCGAAGCAAGATGGCACACTTCCGTTGTCTTTATGCACTTTGAAATTTGACTCCACCTATGGAAATTGCTGGCATTGTGTCTTTGCCTCTGTGACACTCAGAAATATCTCTTGTTACACTGTATCCTGGACTTGGAATAACTGATTTTATTGTTTGGATTTGAACTATAGAAAAGGTCTCCATTTCTGTCTGGACTGCCTGCCTCGTGGTCTCTCTTGGCTATCCCCTTTTATAGCTGCCATTTTATTGTATGGACATAGACACCTCTGAGTTCTCTTTATTAAAATGGCTCCGAAGAGACCACCACCTGGGAAACCAGGTTTTGCTGGTTCTGCTCCAACATCTTCAACATCCAGCCCAAGCGGACAACAGACATTAACATCGCTATTACAACCTAAAGCTCCCGAGGAGGAGTTAACCCATCAGTTGCTCCAAAAGCTCTTAAAGGGGCAGGAGGATTTGAAAAATCAATTGAAAGAAATGAATGAACAGCTCAGAGAGAATCAAAACCAAACGGCTCAAAACAAACAGAGTGTCAGGCCTGTAGTTATATTCTTTTTAGGATCTTTGGCCTGCCACACTTTCTTATAATTTCCTATGTGTTTTAGTAGTGTAGTAGTTGGGAGGGGGGAATAGAAAGGAGTAGGATTGTGGAATGTATGTTGACATTCTTTTATAGAAGCCAAGGTCATCTTTTGTCTCCGCACCTCGACACCTGACCGGAAGCAGAGGGGTTTGATGCCAGCGTGGAAGATTGTGATTGGAACATGTGATGGATTTGTGGGTGTGGGGATAGATCATGAACTTTCAACTGGGTGGAATTTCAGGATGTAATTCAGAGTTGGAATTTTTCCATAGAGGTGCTAACTTGCCTGTAGAATAAATTGGACTTTTAAGGATGTTTTGCCTTGGACAATGATTTATTTCTGCATGGTATTTAGAACCCTAACATTATTCCAACTCTCCCCTTTAAAATAATTCACTAGCACCCTCCCCCTCTCAAGGGAGGAGGGGCTGGTGATGGAAGAGCTGGTGATGGGGGTCGCGGCATTCCCAATGCTGACCGGGACAGCGTAAATATCAGCGAAGAATTAATGAGAAGCTTTTGGTGATAAGAAGTTGAGTGCCGGAACTTCAAAGGCAATGGAATGCTGCTTCCAGTTTAATTGCATCTGGAGGAATGCAGGAGGAGAAACGACAAAATCTGATGGAGAAACTGAGGGTGCTTACCAAATGAAGAAAGTGGAGGACAGAGTTCAAAAGATGGAAGAAAAAAATGAGCAAAGAGATAAGAAAACTGTGGATACTGACAACAAAGTGAGCATGGTTAGTAATGGCAAGAGCGGAATATGGAAAGGGGAGATAGATGGATTGGAACTCTACCCCAGACTTCAAAGCACAGAAGAAGAAAAGAGAGAAAAATTGATGGAGATAAGGAGAGAAATCTTGACAGAAGAACTAGCGATAACCAAAGATAAGCTGATAGAAAGAACAGATGCTGGCTTTCAAGCTTTTATGAGATACGAAAGGAACAACATGTTGTGAAGAGAAGTTTATACAAGATTTATTAAGAAAGTAACTAGAACATTAATGCTACAAACGGCAAGAGATATAAGACCGTACTATTACTGGAAAGATACAGGTTGATGCAATGAAAATGTATAATAAAAACTAAGCTAAATTTAGTGTCAGGCCTGTAGTTATGTTTCTTTTAGGATCTTTGGCCTGCCACACTTTCTATTATTTTCCTAAGAAAAGAGTTGTCTAGTACAACAGTCAACGGAGGCGGAGAGCAATGCCAATGAAAACGCCCCTGCCACCTCGGAGGAGGAGGAGGGAAATCCTGAAGACGACCCAATGGTGAGTGCACCTATCCACCCCTTCCAGATAAAAGCCAAACTCCAAATACCAAAAACGGGGGTAGAAGGAGAAGTTGGGGTGATTATAGATACTGGCTGCACCCGATGCTTAATCAGCATGTCAATAGTGGAGCAACTAGGCATACGCACAAGACCCCTAAAACATCCCATTCCATTTGAACAAGTAGATGGAACGCTAATTGGGGGAGCTCCGGCTACAAAGATCACTGAGTTAGTAAAGCTGGTGATAGGCCGCCACTATGAGTTCCTCAGATTCATCGTGGCTCCTGGGATGCAGGAGTCAATTATCCTGGGACTTGCATGGTTGGACAAGTGGGCACCTACTATAAAGTGGGAGGACGGCGTTAGAAAGGTGATTATTGGGTTTGGGCCGTTACCACCGGTGGAACCAAAAGGCCACCCAGGAACGATTGAACCCAACAACCCAACCCATCCAGAACCTGAAGCAACCGCAGCAAACACTAAACCTCTGGGAATCCAACGAGTCCCAAAGATCTATTGGGATATGGTGGAGGTGTTCAGTGAGGAAGACGGAAACTACCTTCCACTTCACCACCCCACAGACTGTGCAATAGACTTCAAACCTGGGGCAACCTTACCAAAGCCAAAAAAGTACGCTATGACTCCTAAGGAGATGATAGAATTGAGGAAATACATCAACACCAATTTGAAAAGAGGTTTTATTGAACCAGCAAAATCGAAAGTAGCAGCCCCAGTGCTCTTCAGAGAAAAGAAAGATGGCGGAGTTCGCCTCTGTGTGGATTTACGAGCTCTGAATGCAGTATGCGAAAAGAAAACCTATCCCCTCCCTCTCATGAAAGATATGTTGAACCACTTGGCTAAAGGCAAGATCTTCACCAAGCTGGACTTGAGAGAGGCGTATTACCACATACGAATCCAGAAAGGGGATGAGTGGAATGTTGCGTTTAACACTCCCCTGGGCAGCTTTCAGTATAAAGTCATGCCTTTTGGACTACAAGGAGCACCCGCAGTATTCATGCAGTACATAAATGAAGTGCTACATGACCACCTGTACCACGGAGTACTCGTCTATTTAGATGACATCTTGATCTTCTCTGAGACCCTGGAAGAACATATGAAACTGGTACGGCAAGTCCTGAAAAAACTTCTAGCTGCCAAACTATACGCAAAATTGTCAAAGTGTGAGTTCCACAAGACCTCGCTAGATTACCTGGGGCATTGCATCTCCAATGAAGGAGTAGAAATGGACCCAGAAAAAGTGAAAGCGGTGTTAGATTGGAAACCTCCAAGCACTCGCAAACAATTGCAAAGCTTCCTTGGATTTGCAAATTTTTATAGGCAATTTATTCTGACATTCGCTGAAATTGCCCTACCATTGACTGAACTATTAAAGATGGGGCCTTCCCCAACTAAACCAAAAGCAAACCAACCATTAAAATGGACAATGGAGTGTCAAAAGGCCTTTGAGAAATTAAAACGCCTCTTTGCCCAAGAACCCATATTGCAACACCCCGATCCAGAGTGACCTTTCATAATCCAAATGGATGCCAGTGATGTCACGATAGACGCGGTGCTACTGCAAAAGAGTAAAGAAGGCCACCTCTTGCCATGCGCTTACATCTCCAAGAAACTCACCGCTACAGAAAGAAGATGGGCCATTTGGGAGAAGGAGGCATTCGCGATCAGGTGGAGCATGCTCACCTGGAGACATCTCCTGGAAGGGGGGGATATACCGTACGAGGTATGGACTAATCATAAAAACCTCGAAGCTCTCCTTGCCCATCGAAAGTTATCCCCCAAACAAGTTCGTTGGGCCCAATATTTCCAAAGGTTCAAATTTGAAATTAAACACATCCCCGCAGGAAAGAACTTGTTAGCAGATGCGCTGTCGAGAAAACCCCAGTTTGACAGTAAGAAGGAAGAAGTTGTACACCCCATCATATCTCCTTCTCACCAAAAGGCAGCTCAAGTCACAACTCAAAGCCAAGATAAGCTGAAAACCGAGCTGAAAGCGGCCCTCCGGACAGACCCGTGGTTCAACAACAACAAGGACATCCTAACAATGAATGATGGTGTAGCCTGGAAGGGGTCCAAACTGTACATCCCTGCAGAGATGAGACTGCAAGTACTACAGCGGAATCATGATGCGAAAGTAAGAGGTCATTTCGGATTCCTGAAAACTCTCCACCTTGCCAGGCGTCAATTTTGGTGGCCAAAGATGAGATCGGAGGTGGAAGACTATGTAAAAAGCTGTGCTACTTGTGCCACGATGAAAACCCAGCCGGGAAAGCCCCCTGGACTACTACAACAAGTGGCCAACCCTAGCCGACCATGGGAAGAGATAGCAATGGACTTCATCGTCGAGCTTCCAGATAGCAGTGGTAATAGAGTAATCTGGACAGTTATTGATTTGTTTTCCAAGCAAGCACACTTTATCGCTTGTTCAGACCTACCATCCGCAAAGAAATTAGCGAAAATGTTTGTGAAACACATTTATCGCCTGCATGGGGTACCAAAAAGGGTCATTTCAGATCGCGGAGTTCAATTCACCACCAAGTTCTGGAGAGAATTCCTAAAATCGATCGGGTCCACACAGGGACTCAGCTCAGCATTTCATCCCAGCACAAATGGAGCAGCAGGGAGGGCCAATGCGATGGTGGAACAGTACATCCGGTGTTATGTGGACTATCAGCAAGACAATTGGTCGGACTTGCTACCCTTTGCCGAAGTAGCATATAATAATGTGGTCCACAGCAGTACCGGATTAACTCCTTTCCAGATTACCAGTGGCATGGAATTAGTTCCCATGCCTGAGCTGCCTAAAGAACCTCCCTCCTCCATGTCTCTGAATGAATGGCTGGAGGCACTAAAGAAGGGATGGGAAAATACGAAAAAGGCCCTAACAGATGCGGCAGAAGCCTACAAGAAGCAAGCTGATAAACATCACTCCCTCCAACACCCCTTTCGAGTGGGGGGACAAAGTTTTGTGTCTACTAAATGCATAAGATTAAGGATGCCTAGTAAGAAATTAGGTCCAAAATTTCTAGGTCCTTTCCCAATAGAAAAGATAATTAACCCAGTTACAGTTCGACTCAGCCTACCCAGACTCCTAGGGAAAATTTACCCGGTATTCCATTGTAGCTTATTGAAGCCAGTAATGGGGTCTAGCATAAGGCCATCCACCCAAGCTTCACCTCCTCCTGTAGTGGTAGAAGGGGAAACACATTTTGAGGTGAAAAAAATCTTAGATTCCAGGCTGTATAGGGGTCGCTTACAATATTTAGTGCATTGGAAGGGGTACCATTTGTCTGAAGCTACGTGGGTGAAAAGTTGGGATCTGAAAGCAGATAACTTAGTGAAACTATTCCATGAGAAGTTCCCTGATAAGCCAAAGGGTCCCCCTGGTGGGGGGGGGGGGGAAGAGGTGGTTAAATTCTGTATGTTAACTTTTATGGTATTCTCTTTACAGGAAACCTTTTTCTTCTGAGGAGAGGCCGCCTGTCAGGCCTGTAGTTATGTTTCTTTTAGGATCTTTGGCCTGCCACACTTTCTATTATTTTCCTATGCTGTTTCATTAGTGTAGTAGTTGGGAGGGGGGAATAGAAAGGAGTAGATTTGTGGAATGTGTTGTTGTCATTCTTTCTAGAAGCCCAAGGTCATCTTTTGTCTCCGCACCTTGACACCTGACCGGAACCAGCGGGGTGGAGTTGTCGGGGTCGAAGAAGAAGATTGGACCATGTGATGGATTATGGGAGTGGGCATAAGATTATGAACTTTCAACTGGGTGGAATTCCAGGAGCAAATCAGAGTTGGAATTCCATAGATGTGCCAACATGCCTGCATTATTAAATTGGAACTTTAAGGATGATTCTGCCTTGGACTCTGATTTACTTTTGCATGGTATTTGGAATGCTGACATTTAGTTTACTAGTAGTATGTATAAAATGAAGTGACAATAGCTATAGTTAAATAATGATTAATAATGATAACAATACATATAGGTAGATTAGTTTGATAATATGAAATTTTATATAAACAGCACATGGAGATTATGAGAGGAGGTTTAAAAGCTTTATCTAGAATATGTTATAAAGATGTATTGTGATTGGATGATTTTAGGATGATTTAATAGAATGTTATCATATAATCCTATTCTAGATTTTGAATATTATATATAAAAGGATGTAAAAACAATTATAGTGAAATTAAGGTTGAGATATAATAATCATGTTATACATGAATATACAGTAGGTGAATTTAAAATATGCAATTTGATATGAAAAGCACGTGATGACTATGGAAGAGATGCATGGAAATACTGTAACCAACTGACACACTTTCTACAATTTGTAATGGAAGATGGTTTTTTTATCTTTATTTTTATGTTTGTCCTTGTTCAAAAATAAATAAAAATGTTTTTTTTTTAAAAGATACAAGAAAGATGCAGAAATGTACGGATTTTACAAAGAACCTTCAGAATTATATCAGATATTTTTAGGGACAGATGATAAACTAATAAAAAAATATATAGCTACCTATTGAATTTTAAAATGGAAGAAGAACAAGTAAAAGAAACTACGATAGTATGGTCCAAAAATGTTGGATACACTATAAAATTAGATAAATGGCAAAAACTCTAGGAAGCAACTATAAATTGACAACATCAACAGCCTACAAAGAAAATCTCTACAAAATGTTTTATAGGTGGCATCTGCCACCAGCAACAATGGCAAAGATGTTCCAAAATATATCTCCCAGATGCTGGAAATGCAAACAGATACCGGGTTCTTACAATCATATGTGGTGGACTTTCCATATGGCAAAACTATATTGGTTACAAATAAAAATGTGGCTAGAAGAAATGGTAAAATAACAAATAGAACTAAAACCAGAGATATTCTTGTTGGGTAATCTACCGGAGAAATATAATAAAAGAAATATATATTTAATTTTACATGTGGTAACAGCAGAGGGAATTGTGTATGCACAAAAATGGAAAAATGGAAATATACCTATAGAGGAAAATGCAATAAAGAAAATACTAGAATGTGCTGAAATGGATAGATTAACATTGAAAATTAAGGATAAGGAGGAAACAGAATATTTTTAAACTTGGGAATTATTTTATCAATGGTTAGTAAATTACAAGCAGAAGTTAGACATTTAGAATCAAGGAGGATATGAAAATAAAAATGAAGTAAATCTGCAATTAAATAATGAATATTGAATAATGAGGTTAAGTAAACATGATTAATAGACTTGGATGATAATGGTTACAAATGTGATGGTTATATGTTTATAATGCTTGATATTATTAACTAAATATAGATAAAACTGAATAGAGTGTTTAATTAAATAACGGAAAAAGTTTAATAAGGATATGTGAAGAATATGATGGGAATATGATATTATTTTGGGAATAATATTGATAGCTATTGTATGTATAAGGGTTATTATTTGTATTTAAAAGAGATTATACCCAGTCAGTACACTGCCATTGTGGATATGGAAATTTTATATATAACAAAGAAAATTGTATAATAAAAAATAATATTTTAAAAAGGAATCCATTTAACTGATTACAACATAAAATGAGACAAGAAAGAAAACCGTACAATGAATTTCCACCCTACCCCATAGTCTTTACAGCTGTCTTCTGAGGATTGAAAAGAGTCTTTTAGTCTTTACTTGTACGTCTCAGGGTGCTTTCTTTCATGTCTGCTGGGTGGCATTAGGCTTGGCTTGGTGGTAAGGGTGGTCAGTCAGGTTTGGGAGGATCTGCTCCACTCTGGTTGCTGTGATGACTTCCTAGTGGAGGGCTGGATCCAAACCCAATTCCTGGTTCAATGAACGGAAGGTCTCCTCTGGAGGCAGCATCTGGGTCAGTGTGATCTGCTTCCACAGGTTGCAAAGTCATATGTGCAGGGCTGAAAAACATGAGAACAAGGCCCCCTCCCCCCCCTTTGTGGGTGATCCTCCCAGGAAAGGCATTATCAGAGAATAAGAGATGGAGAGATACAGTGGAGGTGGGTAGATAGCTTGCAGTCAGAGTTTGAAAAGAAAAGCACATCAGTACTACAGTTATTAAACAGATAAAGCCGTTTCAACAATATGGGGGCACAACAGATGGGGGGGGGGAACTGGATTCACATGCTTTAGAAAAAGGATGGACAGATATTTCCATCTCAGCAGAGAATTGGCATCCATTAAACATCACAAAAGAGCAATATAAAAAAACTGCATTTACATACAGTAAATGTAAGAATGAATTTTTTTCTGTGAATTAACTTACCCGTATTTTTTGGAATATAAGACGCATCGGAGTATAAGACGCACCAAGCTTTTGAAGAGGCAATTTTTTTAAAAAAAGTCTTTGCACTCTGCAGACCTACAGCCCATTTTTTGCTCATTTCTACCCTCCCCAGCCCCCAGGAGCACTCTGAAAGCCTCCTAAAGGCTATTCACAGCCATTTTTGCAAAGGGGGTGGGGTTTCGGGAGGCCAAAAATGCTGTATTCAGTGTATAAGACGCACTCAGATTTTCGCCCTCTTTTTTGAGGGGAAAAGGTGCGTCTTATACTCTGAAAAATATGGTAAAACGTTCCCTCATAACCTTGGCCTTTTCTTAAAAGTACAGAGAGGAAAGAAAAAAACAGTTGTCTCTACTCTGTTCTGCTGGCCAGACAAACAAAAAGTAGAGGCATTTTCTTTTCTTTAACTCTCTCTTTTTTTTAACAATTTAAAATTCTTGTTTCTAGGGATCAGAGACACTTAACAGTTACATTTACCTTGAGGACACACAAAGACGTACACACACATATACACACAAAGACAAGAGAAACAAAACAGAAAAGGAAAACAGAACTCTCAGGTTTATACACACTGGTCATTCCCACTCAGTTAAATTAGGGAAGGCACAAATCTTTTTTTTTGTTGCAAAATTTTTATTGGTTTTGAAATATATAGGGAAGGGTAAAAGGGTGTACAAGAAAATTTTTTGCAGCTTCCATACTGGTGGCGAGAATCTCCCCTAGAAACTCACAAATTTAACAATCTTAGAACTAAAATATAAAAGAAAGCATCAGAACAAATTTAACCATTATTATCAAACATGTGCTCTACTATTTTTTCTCTGTTACTTTTGTAGTATCAACAATTACAATTATTCCAAATACGTTCATTTTTGTGATCTAAGCCTTTCCGATATTGCTTCTTCTTCCCTGCCTCTTGGGAGGGCCTCAGCGCCCCCCACCCCCTCCTTGTCTTGCGTCTTGCTGTCCTTTTCCCTACTCCCACTAAGTTCCTCCTCTGGGGGGGAAAGATTCTTTTTAATAAAGGCTTCCGGGGAAGGCACAAATCTTAACAAACATATCACGTGGTTGCATGGAAGACAGGGAGGAAAAGACGAACAAACAAAAAAAATCCCTTTTCTTTTAGGCACCTTTATTTAGCCAAACTGGTTTTTCAGCCTCATCCCTGAGCAAAGCCCACTCTTTAGACAATTTGCTCACATCTTCTTCTTACCAGCCAGGACAGGCATCTGCCGTTCAGCCTAAGCCTCAAGCAAATCTGCTAGGGGGGTTTCTGTCACAACCCTTGAGCTACAGCTTCCCATGTTCCCCTTCAGATTTGGGGTTCACTTTGGCTTAGCCAGGTCACAGTCTGACAAAGCCTATCAGTTTTCAGAGAAAAAGAAAAAGCATCCAGGAGGACTCTGGTTCCCTCACAAAGTATGGGCACCTCCTTTATAGGGAACACAGCCTATCAGTTTTCAGACCAAAAAGAAAAAGCAATCCAGGAGGACCTGCTGCCCCCTACGCAGATGAGTATGGGCACCTCCCAAAACACAGCCTATCATTTTTCAGACCCTCAGGGGTCTGGGAGAGCCTGCTGCTTTTCCTAAACAGTAGAGTACGGACACATCCTAACACAGGGCTTTGCTCAGTGACTTCCTAGCTGGTTGCCCAAGTTTAACTCTCTCATTTACCATTCCATTTTCACACACTCCCTTTTTCCTACAGAAGGTCCTTTTGTTGTTGTTAGTTGCGAAGTCGTGTCTGACCCATCGTGACCCCATGGACAATGTCCAAGCCTTCCTGTCCTCTACCATCCTCTGGAGTCCATTTAAGCTCATGCCTACTGCTTCGGTGACTCCATCCAGCCACCTCATTCTCTGTTGTCCCCTTCTTCTTTTGCCCTCAATCTTTCCCAGCATTAGGCTCTTCTCCAGTGAGTCCTTCCTTCTCACTAGGTGGCCAAAGTATTTGAGTTTCATCTTCAGGATCTGGTCTTCTAAAGAGCAGTCAGGATTGATCTCCTCTAGGACTGACCGGTTTGATCGCCTTGCAGTCCAAGGGACTTGCAGGAGTCTTCTCCAGCACCATAGTCCAAAGGCCTCAATTCTTTGTCGCTCAGCCTTTCTTATGGTCCAACTTTCACAGCCATATATTGCAACTGGGAGAACCATAGCCTTGACTATACACACTTTTGTTGGCAGGGTGATGTCTCTTTTTAGTCTGCTGTCTAGATTTGCCATAACTTTCCTCCCCAGGAGCAAACATCTTTTGATTTCTTGGCTGCAGTCCCCATCTGTGGTGATCTTGGAGCCCAGGAAAATAAAATCTGTCACTACCTCCATTTCTTCCCCATCTATTTTCCAGGAATTGAGAGGGTCGGATGCCATGATCTTAGTTTTCTTAATGTTGAGTTTCAAGCCAACTTTTGCACTCTCCTCCTTCACCCGCATCAAGAGGCTCTTTAGTTCCTCTTCACTTTCTGACATTAGAGTGGTATCATCTGCATATCTGAGGTTGTTGATATTTCTTCTGGCAATCTTAATTCCAACTTGTGATTAATCTAGCCCCGCCTTTCTCATGATGTGCTCTGCATATAACTTAAATAGGCAGGGCGACAGTATACAGCCTTGCTGGACTCCTTTCCCAATTTTGAACCAATCAGTGGTTCCGTGTCCAGTTCCCACTGTTGCTTCTTGACCCGCATATAGGTTTCTCAAGAGACAAATGAGATGGTCTGGTACTCCCATCTCTTTAAGAACTTGCCACAATTCGTTGTGATCCACACAATCAAAGACTTTAGCATAGTCAATGAAGCAGAAGTAGATGTTTTTCTGGAACTCCCTAGCTTTCTCCATATATCCAGCGTATGTTGGCGATTTGACCTCTAGTTCCTCTGCCTCTTTGAAATCCTGCCGGTACTTCTGGTAGTTCTCGATCCACATACTGCTGGAGCCTAGCTTGTAGGATTTTGAGCATAACTTTACTAGCATGTGAAATGAGTGCAGTGATGCAATAGTTTGAACATTCTTTGGCATTGCCTTTCTCAGCTGGAATACTGTCACCTCCACTAGCTTTGCCGTTCTTTGAAATTGGAATGTAAACTGACCTTTTCCAATCCTGTGGCCACTGTTGAGTTTTCCAAATTTGCTGGCAAATTGAGTGTAGCACTTTTACTGCATTGTCTTTTAAAATTTTGAATAGCTCAGCTAGGATACTGTCACCTTCACTAGTTTTGTTGTTACTCAGATTTTCTAAGGCCCATTTGACTTCACATTCAGGATGTCTGGCTCGAGGTCAGTGACCACCCCATCGTGGTTATCAGGGACGTTAAGCTTGTTCTTGTATAGTTTTCTGTGCAATTTTGCCACCTCTTCTTAATCTCTTCTGACTCTGTTAGGTCCCTGCCATTTTGGTCCTTTATCATGCCCATCTTTGCATAAAACGTTCCCTTCATATCTCCAATTTTCTTGCAGAGATCTCTGGTCCTCCGTATTCTATTGTTTTCTTCTATTTCTTTGCACTGTTCATTTAAGAAGGCATTCTTATCTCTTCCAGTTATTCTCTGGAATTCTGCATTCAGTTGGGTGTATCTTTCTCTTTCTCCCTTGCCTTTCACTTCCCTTCTTTCCTCAGCTATTTCCAAAGCTTCCTCAGACAGCCATTTTGCTTTCTTGCATTTCTTTTTCTTTGGGATGGTTTTAGTTGCTACCTCTTGTACAATGTTGCGAACCTCCCTCCATAGTTCTTCAGGCACTCTGTCTATCAGATCTAATTCCTTAAATCTATTTGTCACCTCTACTGTATATTCATCAGGGATATGATTTAGTTCATACCTGAGTGGCCTAGTGCTTTTCCCTACTTTCTTCAATTTAAGCCTAAATTTTGCA
This sequence comes from Natrix helvetica, assembly GCF_964273705.1. Classification (NCBI taxonomy): domain Eukaryota; kingdom Metazoa; phylum Chordata; class Lepidosauria; order Squamata; family Natricidae; genus Natrix; species Natrix helvetica. The sequence goes on along the minus strand of NC_138555.1, from coordinate 56,747,501 downwards.
ACGAGAAGCTCATGATCTGAGCCACAGTCAGCTCCTGGTCTTTTTTTTTTAAAGAGTTAATTTTTTTTTATTAAATTTTTTTAAATGAATTTTACAATTATCACCCCTCTTACCCTTCCCTCTTCCCACCCTCCCTCTCCCCGACCTCCCAGAGCAAAATACAGGGTATAAGCATTTAACAACCATATGCTAACATAGGCTAACTAATGTTTACATGTTACTATTCTTGTGCTTTAACTCCCCCTTTATTAAACTAACTTTGAATAAATTGTAACATTCTTTATGCCTTCATTCATAAGCTAACTGAAATTTTTTAGTATTTGTTTTGAATATAGTCAATCCATCTTCTCCAGTCCAGTTTGTACTTCTCATCTGAGTGGTCCTTCAGATACGCTGAAATTTTGGCCATCTCTGCTAAGTTTACTACTTTTAACGTCCATTCTTGAATAGTGGGCAACTCTTCCTTCTTCCAGTATTGCGCCACCAACAATCTTGCTGCCGTCGTTAGGTTCAAGATCAGATTAGTGTCTATAACAGTACAATCTGAAACTATGTCAATTTCATCCTCTTCAGAACCAGTGGTTGGGGCATAGACTTGAACTGCTGTGATGTTGAATGGTTTTCCTTGGATTCAAACTGAGATCATTCTGTCATTTGGGGGTTTGCATCCCAGTACTGCTTTTCCTACTCTTTTATTGACTATGAAGGCTACTCCATTTCTTCTGAGGGATTCTTGCCTGCAGTAGTATACCTGATGGTCATCTAAATTAAATTCATCCAGTTCGCTGATTCCTAAGATGTCAATGTTCAGTCTTGTTATCTCTTGTTTGACCACATCCAGCTTGCCTTGATTCATGGATCTTACATTCCAGGTTCCTATGGAGTATAGTGTCAGCGTTCCAAATATCATGCAGAATTAAATCAGAGTCCAAGGCAGAGCTATCCTTAAAGTTCCAATTTAATAAGACAGACATGTTGGCACAACTGTGGAATCCCGAATCTGAAAGCTTCCTCAGATTCCCACCCAGTTGAAAGTTCATGATCTTGTCCCCACACCCATAAATCCATCACATAGATCCATCACATCCCATAAATCCATCTTCCTCTGCCATGCTGGCATTTCCACCCATCTAGTTCCGGTCAGATGCAGAGGTGCAGAGACAAAGAATGACCTTGATTTCTAGAAAGGAATGACAACAACACATTCCACAATTCTACTCCTTACTATTCCCCCCTCCCAATTGCCCACTAATGAAACAGCATAGTAAAGAAATGAAACAGCATAGTAAAGAAAGAAAGAGAAAGTGTGGCAGGCCAAAGATTCTAAAAGGAATATAACTGCAGGCCTGACATATAGATCTTTACAGCATCGGACTTTCCTTTCACTACCAGATACATCCACATCTGAGCGTCCTTTCGGTTTGGCCCAGCCTCTTCACTCTTTCTGGCGCTACTAGTACTATCCTCTGCTCTTCCCCAGTAGCATGTTGGTCACCTTCTGACTTGAGGGGCTCATCTTTTTTTGCCTTTTGGTACTGTCCATGGGGTTTTCATGGCAAAGATACTGGAGTGGGTTGCCATTTCCTTCTCCAGTGGATCACGTTTTGTCAGAGCTCTCTGCTATGACCTGTCCGTTTTGGGTGGCCCTGCACAGCATAGCTCATAGCTTCATTGAGCTATGCAAGCCCCTTCACCACAACAAGGCTGGTTGCCCAGGTTTAACTCTCTTATTTACTTTTCCATTCCATTTTCACACACTCTCTCCCTTTTTCCTACAGAAGGTCCTGTGCTCTGGCAAATCCCCCATGGTCTCCAGACTCTTTTGGTCTTTCTGCGGTTAGGAAATGCACAGAGGGAGCAAGATCCAGCTGTGATGGGGAGAAGGGCCCTTTCACTCACACACAAAGGCATACACACATTTCCCACACTTTTCTGGGCTTTAAAGTTAAACTTTAGAGGTACTCACCTTCTTTCCAAGCAGCCTTTGAGCTCAACACTCAAAACCCCTTCAAAACCTTTGTTCCAAATGGCCAAGGTCCAGAAAAACTCACCCACAGACTTAATGGGTCTGCTACCGGCAAGGGAGGCTTACCTGGGCCGGGTACATTGGTCATGTTCAGTTCCAAGTGGGGAGAAAGACACTGGAAACATGGAGACTGCTTGGAAGGATGGTTTTAATGGTGAAGCAGAACCACATGTTTTGAGGTCCTGGGCAGTTGAGCACATGGGTGAGAGAGAGAGATTTATATCCGCTCTTGGGCTTTGAACTTGAGCTTGTATTCTGATTGGTTGTTAGACTCCCAGGGGGCTATGCAGGGGTAACTTTGTAGGCTGTCTTGAGTCCCAGGCTTGGTTGAACCTTGCTGGGTGATGCAATCTTCCCAGGTGCCATATGGTGAGATGGGTAGAGGGCTAATCCTATTATGTCCTGAGGGTGAAGGTCTTTCGTTTTGTAGATAAACTGACCCAGCCTTTTGTCTTGTATATAGGTTGGCACCAAAATTTCCTCGGGGTGGTGGCGGCACGGAGCTGAGGCTCTGAGTTTATGTCTTTAGAAACATGTTTCTCTTTTAGGGAAAATATAATATTCTGCCTTTTTAATATTTCCTAGAATATTTCATTCTTCTAGGAGATGGGTGGATGGTTATGGTTATGTTTCTGGTAGATTGGGCTCAATTTCCTTTTTTTTTTAATAAAAAGTTTTTTTAAAAAATTAAAATGTTTAATAAATTTTACAATTATCACCCCCCTTACCCTCCCCTCTTCCCCCCTCCCTCCCCCCGACCTCCCAGAGCAAAATACAGGGTATAAACATTTAACAACCATACGCTAACATAAGCTAACTAATTTTAACATGTTACTATTCTTGTGCTTTAACTCCCCCTTTATTAAACTAACTTTGAATAAATTGTAACATTCTTTATGCCTTCATTCATAAGCTAACTGAAATTTTTTAGTATTTGTTTTGAATATAGTCAATCCATCTTCTCCAGTCCAGTTTGTACTTCTCATCTGAGTGGTCCTTCAGATACGCTGAAATTTTGGCCATCTCTGCTAAGTTTACTACTTTTAACGTCCATTCTTGAATAGTGGGCAACTCTTCCTTCTTCCAGTATTGCGCCACCAACAATCTTGCTGCCGTCGTTAGGTTCAAGATCAGATTAGTCTCTATGACAGTACAGTCTGAAACTATGCCTAACAAAAACAACTGGGGTGTGAACTTTATCCTCTTTTTCAAAATATTTTGAATAACCCACCATATTTTTATCCAAAATGCTTTAACTTTTTTACAAGTCCACCAAATATGGTAGTACGTGGCATCAGCACAGTCACATCTCCAACATTTAGATTGTAGGTTCGGATACATACAGGCTAGCCTTTTTGGATCTAAATGCCATCTGTACAACATCTTGTAGAAATTCTCTCTCAAGTTCTGAGCTTGTGTAAATTTTACATTTCTTACCCAAATCTCTTCCCATGTTTCCATCATTATTGGTTCTTCAAAATTTTGTGCCCATTTTATCATACAATCTTTAACTAATTCTGTTTCTGAGTCTATTTCTATCAATACATTATACAACCTTTTTATGTGCATTTGACCCTGGTCCCTGATTTGTTTTACCAAGTTATCCTCATTTTGAATAATACCGGATTTCTGGTCTTTTTTCCATCTAGCCTGTAACTGACCATACTGGAACCAGGTTTGAATTACCCTTTCATCTCTTAATGTATTCAAAGATTTCAACTGCGGTTCACCTCTATCCATACTAAGGAGTTCTGCATATGTAGTTCGATCTTGTTTTTGTTCTATACTTATATTCTCTATAGCATGTCTGGGCACCCCCCACATAGGTATTTTGTCGTTTAACCTATATTGATATTTTTTCCAAACACGCAGTAAAGCATTCCTTAAAATATGACTTTTAAAGATCTTGTCGGCCTTCTTGTCGTATATTAAATAAGCATGCCAGCCATATACCAAATCATAACCCTCAATATTCAATATTCTATCCTCTGTTAGGTTAATCCAATCGCTAATTGTTGCTAAAACTGCTGCTTCATAGTATAATTTTAAGTTGGGCATTTTTAAGCCTCCTCTTTCACGTATATCTTGCATTATTTTAAGTTTTATTCTCAGTTTCTTTCCTGCCCAAACAAAGTTGCTAATACCTTTCTGCCATTCTTCCAAATTTGCGTCTTTTTTTAAGTATTGGTATCATTTGAAAGAGGAACAGAAACTTAGGCAAAACTTTCATTTTGACTGCTGCTATCCTTCCCAGCAAAGACAATTGTAGTTTTTTCCAATTATTCATTTCTCTCTGTATTTTATGCCATAATGGTTCATAATTGTACTTATATAATTTCCCATTTGAGGTTGTAATATAAATTCCTAAATATTTAACTTTTTTTACTATCTCACATCCTGTTACTCTTTCTAATATTTTTTTTTTTTTGGTTTGTAGTCATATTTTTAGCTATCATCTTTGTCTTCCCTAGATTTACTTTGAACGCAGATACTTGACCATATTGGTTAATTATATTCATTAGACCTATAACTGATTCCCCCGGCTGAGTTAAAGTTACAACTAAGTCATCCGCAAATGCTCTCACTCTATATTCGTAGTGCCTAATCTTAATTCCTTGTAGTTCATCAGACCCACGTATTCTGTTCAATAACAATTCCAGAGTTAAGATAAACAATAATGGAGACAAGGGACACCCCTGTCTTGTTCCTTTTTCAATTTTAAAAGATTCTGTTAAGCCTCCATTAACTATAATTTGTGCTGTCTGTTTCTGGTATATTGCTTTGATAGATTGCATGAAATGCTCTCCGAATTGCATCTTTTGTAGTATTTTTATTAAGAATTGCCAATTGACTTGGTCGAATGCTTTCTCCGCATCTAAGAATAGAAGCATTGCCGGGACTTGGTTATACTTTCCCAAGTATTCCATTATATTAATGATTTGTCTTACATTACTTTTCATTTGCCTTCCCTGTATAAAACCAGACTGATCATTGTGAATTGTTTGTTGCGCAATTGGCATTAACCTATTTACCAATATTTTAGCAAAAATTTTGTAGTCTGTATTAAGTAATGAAATAGGCCTGTATTTTTTGGCTGGGTAAGATCCTGTTCCTCTTTTGGAATCAATGAAATAAAAGCTGTTTTCCAAGAAGGTGGGACCCTGCCTTCCATTTGAATTTTATTAAATAGTTCCCTAAGAGGTTCCATCATTTCTAGTTGTAACTTTCTATAATAAACTGCTGTCAGGCCATCTGTGCCAGACACTTTGCTGATTTTTAACTGCTTAATTGCCAGGAGGATTTCCTCTACAGTTACAAGTTGATTCAATCTTCCCCTTTGCTCATCTGTAAGTATAGGAATTTTCTCTTTCTCCAAATATCGGTCTATATCTGACCCTTGTATTTTGTCACCAGCGTACAGTCTGGTGTAAAATTCTAAAAAGGTCTTTTTAATCATATCCTGTTGGAAAACTTCTTACCTTTATATTCTACTTTCTCTATATTACGGAATCTTTGTTTTTTCCTTAACATATATGCTAGCCATCGACCTGGTTTATTGGCATTACAAAAAGTGTTATGTTTAGCATATAGAAAATTAGTAGCTATCTGGTCCGACATTAACATATTGAACTGACCTCGCAATAAAGTAATTATCTCTTTTGTCTTCTTATCATCTGGTTTAGACATTAACTCCTGTTCTTTTTTTTTTAATCTCTTCCTCTAATTCCCTTTGTTTCTCCCTTTGTCTGCGCCTATAAACATTGTTCAGATTTATTAAAACGCCTCTCATATATGCTTTACTTGCGTCCCAAACCATTTCCATTGATATCCCCTTATGCATATTAAAAGCAAAATATTCTTTCAATAGTTTTTTACATTCCGTAACATTTTTCTCATATCTAAATAGATTTTCATTTAATCTCCAAGACCTCCTGGGTCGGTCTCCATATTCAAATTCCATCCAGACCGGGTTGTGATCTGTTAATGTTCTCGGACATATCTTAGTCTTCTTTACCCTGGAAAAAAAATCATTTGTAATTAATATAAAATCAATTCTGGAAAGGGATTGGTGCCTATCAGAAAAAAAAGTAAAATCCCGTTCTTTAAAATTCCGTTCTCTCCAGATATCCCTCAATTCAAAGTCATCCATCATATCAAAAAAAGATTTAGGTAATCTTGTTCGTGTTTGGGTATTTTGCAAATGCCTCTTCTTGTCTTGAACAGGATCCAGTGCTCCATTCCAATCGCCCAGTAAAACGCAGGATCTGTAACCCCATTGTGTTAGTTTGGTGTGAAGCAACTTATAAAATTTTTCTTGTTGTTGATTGGGAGCATATATTCCTGTTAAGAGTATTTTCTTTCCTTCTATTAATAGTTCAATTCCAATAGATCTACCTTGAGGGTCTGCTTCAATTAATTCAGCCTTTAAGTCTTTTCTTAAATATATAACTATACCGTTTTTCTTCTCTGGAGCAGATGCTACAAAATGTGATCCCAGTCTTGCGTTCATCAAATATTTCTGGTCCTGTGTTCTAATGTGTGTTTCTTGTAAGCAAATTACATCATTTTTAAATTGTTTCAAGTAGTGAAATATTTTTTTCATTTTTTGTGGTGAATTTAAGCCATTGACATTCCATGTTAGAAATTTAGTTGTCATCTTTAGCACACTGAAGCTTTTTAAGAGCTGCCTGGAAATCTTTCACCTTCGGTCTAGCTCCTCCCACTGCTTCTGTGCTCATGTTTATATTATCTCGAATTGCCATCTGGGCTTGTTGAGACATTAATTCTTGTTCTTTATGTTTGGTAGCCGCACGGGTTTGTCTCTGTTCCATAATTTCTTCTGTTTCCTGCAGCAAACTCACAACCCCAATTTGTGCCTGGTTATCTTGCTGCCTGGGGTCGTCTGTCTCTTTTCTTTCTTTGGGACCTGGAGATGGAGGGCATCCTGCCTTTAGTACCATACTATAGAAATCTTTTGCCTTCCAAACAGAGTTGAGGCGATTTCTTTCTCCCATGTAGTTCACCACCAATCCGGCTGGGGTCTCCCATCTGTATTGAATCTGGCACTTTCTAAATTCGTCCACTAGAAATGCATAATCCTTTCTAGATCTCAGCATTTTGGGAGGGATTTCCTTCAGTACTATCACATCTTGACCTGCCACTTGCAGTTTGTTTTTGTAGGTTGCTTGCAATATTTCATTCCTAATTTTCCTGGTGACAAAATAGATTACAATATCTCTTGGCAGTTGTCTTTGTCTGGCAATCCATGAATTGACGCGATAAATTTTGTCAATTTGCCAGAGGCATTCGGCCTTTGGCTCCCCAGTTAATTGGACAAGAGTGTCTGCAAAAATCTCTCTTAAGTCTTCTTGAGTATGTTCCTTCAACCCTCTTATCCTCAGGGCAAATTCCATTGTTCTATATTGCATCATCGTAAGCTCCGCCTCCGACTTATCAATTTTAATTTGTGCCTCCACAAGTTTGTTATCCAACTTTGTATTAGCCTCATTAATTTCTTCCACCTTCTCATCAAGAGATGCCACGTAGCCAAATAATCCTTTAAATGCCTCAACTATATCCTCCCTTATCTCTTGGTTACATGTTTGGATTAAATCCTTAATTCCAGATATTTCATCAGAGACATCTTTGAAGGCACTTGTAATTTTCCCCTCCAAGACAACTGCCTGTTCTTTTAATGCATTTTGTAAGTTATTTTGTAGAGCCTCCAGTGTCAGGGTTTGTGATTGTGTTTCCACCAGAGGTAATAAAGTTTGCAACTTTGAAGTTTGCGCTGGCGAACTGTCTGCACTTTTTGAAGCATTGAATTTTGTCTGTTTAGAGGCCATTTCAAAATATTCAGATCAAGCTTTCAAATAGACAATTTATTCAGTCCAAAAAGTCCAGCTATTCTTTGAAGTCTTTCAGCCACACTAACAGGCACTTAACAAGTGCTAATCAGTTTTCCACTTCACTTTCATTTTCAACACACCCTTTGTTACTCCGGCGCCATTTTTTTTTAAAAGTTCTTTTTAAATTTACAGAAAGAGATATAATCTACGGAGTTAAGATTTGTACTTGCAATTTGTTGAGCTCCTGGTTTGCTCTGCCTGCTTCTTATTCAGATGTAGAATAAACTTGAAATTGCAGCTGTGGACGCTGCCTTTTGTTCTGCAAATGCAGAGGCGTCCCGTGATGAGGAGATCATCAGGCTTCCTGGGGAGCTCGCACCTTTCATGCCACAGAATTGCTTCTGGGGCCGCTGGGCGCTTCTACCCTCTGCCAGACAGCTCACCTCCCCCCCCTTTTCCCGAGGGGGAGGTTTTCAAACTGCTGGACAGCTGATTTATGCTATCCTAGCAGCTTGTTACTCAAACACAGGCTGGCGTTCCCGAGGGAACGTCTTCCAAGGACAGCGGCGCCACTGGAAGACTAAAAGTTTTTTGTTTTCAACACAAACACAACATATCCTCCTTTACATACTGTAGAAAGTGTATCAGTTGGTTACAAAAAAGCTTACATGCATCTCTTCCACAGTCAACAAACATTACTTCATATTAACTCAAGTATTTTAAACTCAGATATTTATATATGTTACCATCATCATGCCTCCATTTTCATTTGACTATAATTGTTTAAACATCCTTCATCATAAAATATACCAAGATTTTATACATAACCACATACTGGCATTTCATTTACTATTTCTAAAATCCTCCAATAACACTGAATCATTATATCCTATTCTAGCTAAACATCCATAATATTCAATAACAAAATTTTCTAATCCTTCTTTCCAAATAATTATTTGCAATTTACATCCAATTTCCTTATGTTGTACCCATACCTATATGTTGTGGCCCAGCAGGTGCCGTTGCCGCTGCCACCAGACTCCGAGAGTGAGGGTCCCTATGAGTCGGCTCCAGAGGAGGTGGGGGACCCTGGACAGGGTTCCGACGCTGAGCAGGGATCGGAGAGTCTGGTCGGCCACCAGGAGGCGCCTGAGGCATGGAGCAGCGGTGAGAGCCAGAGGAGGGGGGCTCCCGATGCCATGCCTTGGAGCAGCGGGGAGGAGTCACGAGACAGTGAGTCAGAACTGAGCAGGGAGTTCCTGGATGCTCGTTACCGCTGCGCCCATAGACGCAAGGAGCGTGGGCGTAATTATTGGCGATAAGAGCTCTCAGCTGCTGATCAGGAGGCTCCTCTCCAGGTTATAAAAAGGGTTGACTGTGCATACGCCCTTTGCAGCAGTCAACAGAGGACTTATGCCAGAAGTTCTAGTCTGGAATTCTAGCAAGCTGGATAGCTTCTTTCGTGTTTTGTTTTTGTGAGTTTTGTCTTGGTGGTTTACTGCCACGGAACCTTCTGTTTGTTTGTGCAATAAACCTTCTTCCCTTGTACTGTTCCGGAGTGTGTTCTGTGTGGGCAAAGGAGGAAGGGGGGTCAGAACACCTATATATACGTTATTAACATTATCCCTCCTTTATTTAACTATATCCTGTATCATAACATTTTCCCCCTAATATTCAAAACTTAACTATATCTAACTTAGTTCTTTTTTTATTAACCTTTATATATAATCCAAAAGAATTTCTAATCTTCCTTTCATGGGTACCATTCAATATTCATATCCCATTATTGCTTATCATGACACTACACATTGTATACATTATTATCATTATCAATTATTTGTTTAACTATATCTATTATCACTAAATTTTGCTAAGTTTAACTAGTTTTAAGTTATACTCTTCCATCTATCAACCTGTATCTTTCCAGTAGCAAAACAGTCTCATATCTTCTGCTATTTGTGGTATCAGTCCTCTAATCTTTTCTTTAATCACCTTTGTATGGACTCCTCTTAGCAACTCTTTGCTTATAAAACCTCTCGTGTAATTACGATGCCCTTCTTCTGTTTCCTTAATCAGCTTGTCTTTGATTGTCGGTGGTGTTATCAAAACTATTGCTAATAAGATTTCTCTTTTTAAATCCATAAATTCTTTTATTTTTTCTCCTTCTGTATCTTGCCATCTGGGGTAGATTTCCCCTCCATTTGATTCCTCTTTCAGTATTCCACTCTTTCCATTTTCAGAGACAAACCAGTCACCATAAATATCAGCAATTTTAATTTCTTTATATTCATTCTCCTCTTTGATTTTTTGGATTTTAACTGCCACTTTAGCCATTTGATGAACATCTTCAACTTCTCTGTCATATTTTGCTGTTAAATGCACTAAGTCACCAACTTCTTCTCTATCCTCTCACATGTATTTGATAATTTCTGTATTTCTGAGAATATATTTTGCAAGCTTAAAACTTCTTTCTCCTGTTGAAATTGCGCCATTGTCTTCAACTAATAAACACTGCTAGTCTAGCTTAGAGGGTTTTAACAAAGATTAAGCATCGATTCACAATAATCATTTCATTTTCACCTTTCTCTGGTTAGAAATACTTCAAAGGAACATCTGTGTGCTTTTCTTCTTATCACTCTCTATAAACAAACAGTAAGACCTTGAAGTGCCAAGCCAAGATAATCAGTGAAAGAAAATAAAGTGTTTCGTTTCCAATGCACAAAACTCTAGCCTTCGAAGTAGCAGTGTTATTGTTACAATGTTGCAGTTTTTAAATAATATATTTTTTGTATTTCAAGTTGAAAAGAAAGTCCAATTCTTAAATGAGTTAGAAGAACACCCACAGTAATGAAAGAGTAGGATTGACCATAGGTTACAAAGAGTACTGAAGAAAAATAGAAAAATAGAAGAAGAAGGCTTAATCCAATCATTTTAGAAGTCTTACATAAATTCCATCCGTGAAGATAGCATTTAAAAAAAAAGGATAACCCACTGTCAAAATCCATTCCAAATTTAATTCCGCTGCTTATTTCTTCTGTTCTCCAATTTGTTTTTTTTTAAATAATTTTTATTGAATATTTTAATATTTAAAAACAGTAAAAAAGACACAAGGAAAAAAAGAAAGCCACAATAAAACAAAACAAAACATGGAACATACATAACAATATAGAGTAATTTTACAGCTTTCAATATTGGCTTTCTTGCCTAGCTTTTATAATTCTCCCTTCTGCATTGCCTTCCTATTACTATAGCCTTGTCCTATGATGTAACAAGCATAGTATAAACCCTTATAGTAATATTCATTTTTGGTATCTCCATCTATTTGTATTCTCTATTTCCTGTTTTGGCTTTTAATTTCTAGCCACTTGCATATTTTATTCCAAACATTATAAAAGTCCGATTCTTCTCTTTCTTTTAGTTCTATTGTCATTTTGTCCATTTCTGCACACTCAAGTATTTTCCTGATTGTAGTTTCGTCTGAGGGTGTATTAGTTTTTTTCCAATTTGTGCGAAGGCAATCCTGGCTGCTGTGAGTATATGTATGGTTATGTATTGAGATTGTTTGTCCATTTTTTGATCCAGTAGTCCTAGTAAGAATGCTTCTGGTTTGAGTTCTATTTTTCGCTCAGTGATTTCTGGCCAATCTCGCTGGAGGCAAATGCCATCTATAAAACATTTTATAGAGATTTTCTTTGTAAGCTGCTGCCTTCGTAAATTTATAATTTCTTTCCCACAGTTTATCCCATTTTTCTAATTCTATATTGTGGCCAAAATTTCTTCCCCAGCTAATCATTGTCTCCTTTACCGTCTCTTCCTTCATTTTATATTTTAAAAGAAAGTTATATAATCTAGTGATCATTTTTCCTCCTGTTCCTAGTAATATTTTATCTAATTCCACTCGTGTCTCATATATTCCATATTGTTCCCGATCTTTTTTAAATCTTGTTTTAATTTGTAGGTATGGCCACCATTCCATATTTATTCCCTGTGCTTTCAGATCTTGTACTGATTTTAGTTCTCCTTTTTCATCTAAGAGGTCTGCGTATCTTACCATTTTACTAAGGTCTATAGTAAATGGATATGTCATTGCCTCCATGGTTGATAACCAGCTTGGGATTTTCAGGTAGTGTTTTCTTCTTATTTTTTCCCAGACCCTAAACAAAGCATCCCTTATTATATGTCTCTGAAAGTAGGAGTGGGATTTAGTCTTTCCCTCCCAGAGGAAGACGTGCCAGCCTAGTTGGAGATCGTGTCCTTCTAGGATAAGGATTCTTTTATTTTTTAATTGGATCCAGTCTTTTAACCACGTTAGGGCTGCCGCCTTGTAATATAGCTCCCAATCTGGGAGTCCAAAACTGACTCTGTTTCTACTATCTTGTAGAAGTTTGTATTTGATACGCGTTTTTTTCCCTGACCAAATAAATTTGGATATCATTTTATTTAGTTGTTCAGAAAAAAATTTCTCTAATTTAATTGGTATTGTTTGAAAAAGATAGAGTAGTTTGGGTAGTATATTCATTTTGATTGTTGAGATTCTGCCAATTAGTGATATCTGTAGTTTAGTCCAATTGTCCAAATCTTTTTGCATCTGTTGTAGCAGTTTGTTGTAATTATCTTATTTTATTGTAATACATTTTGCCGATAGCCATATTCCCAAGTATTTAATTTTCTTGGCCCTCGAAATTCCCAGTTTCTCCTCCAGTTCTTCATTTTGTCTTTTGGTTAAATTCTTAGTTAATATTTTAGTTTTTTCTTTATTTATTTTAAGCCCTGCCACTTTACCGAATTGGTTTATATCCTGTAATAGTTTTAGTCCAGTTTCTAGGGGTTCCTCTATGATAAATGCAAGATCGTCTGCGAAGGCCTGCACTTTATATTCCTGTGTTCTAATTTTCAGTCCCTTTATGTCCTTATTTTGCCTGATTTGTGATATCAATGTCTCTAGTGAGAGGAAAAATAACAAAGGGGATAGCGGGCATCCCTGTCTTACCCCTTTGGTTATGCTGAAGTGTTCTGTTGCTTCCCCGTTTAGTATTATTTTTGCCCTCTGACTTGAATATATTGCTCTGATCATCCCAATGAATTTATCTCTGAAGTTCATTACTACTAGTTGATTTATAAGAAAATCCCAATTCAGATTATCAAATGCTTTTTGTGCGTCAATAAATATCAATGCTGCTTGTTTTCCTGGATGTATTTCGTAGTATTCTAATATGTCCATTATTGTTCGTATATTGTTTTTTATGTGTCTGTTAGGTAAAAATCCGTTTTGGTCTGGGTGTATGATTTCGTTTAATATATTTTTAATTCTTTCCACCATAATTGTCATAAATATTTTATAATCAGCATTTAGCAGCGAGATTGGCCTATAATTTTGGATCTTTTGATTTTCAGTGTTGTCTTTGGGAATTAGTGTTATTAGTGCCTCCATCCAGGATTTTGGTGTCTTAGCTCGTTCTAATATTTCATTATACATTTCTAATAATATGTTCTCTAATGATTTTTGCAATCCTTTATAAAATACTGCTGGAATTCCATCTGGGCCCAGCGTTTTATTATTTTTTTGTTTTTGGATTGCCCTTTTTAATTCTAGCCTAGTTATTTTCTCATTTAATGTTTCTTTTGTTGTTTCCGGTAGGGTTGGAAGATTTCTCCTCTGGAGATATCTTTTAATATCCTCCTCTTCTATTTCCTCTCGGCAGTACAATGCTTGGAAGTATCTTACTGCCATTTTTTTTCTTCCTTTTGGTGGTGTATCACCCCTTTTTCATCCTCTAGTTGCTGTATTATTTTCTTTTCTTTCTCTCTTTTTAGTTTATAGGCTAGCCATCTTCCCGGTTTATTGACATTTTCGAAATAGTTTTGCCTACAAGATCTAATTTTCTGGGCCATTTCTTCTTGTGTAATTAAGTTTAATCTATGTTTAATTATTTCTTTTTCTTCTTTGGCTTCTTTGTTTTGAGGTTCTTTCTGAAGTTTATATTCTAATTTCCCCAGTTTCTCTTGAAGCTCTGTATATCGTTTCTTTTTATCTTTGTTTCTTCTTATTGTATATGCTATTGTAATGCCTCGTACATAAGCTTTAGTTGTATCCCATAGGTTTTGAATAGTTGTCTGTTCATTCCAATTTTCTTTTAGGAAAAGTGCTAATTCTTTTTCCATATACTGTACATAATTATTTTCTTTTACAACTCTCTGAATCATGGTCCATCTCTTTTTCCTTTTTGCTTCTCCTTTCCATTTGATTGTTAATGGGTTATGGTCTGCCCACATGTTCGGTGTTATTTCTACCTCTTCTACATCTTTCTCCATTTCTGGATCCATCCATACCATGTCGATCCTGGACCATGAATTATGTGGGTTTGAAAAGAATGTGTATTGACTCTTCTGTGGATTGATTTCTCTCCAAACATCTTTTAGATTTAATTCTTGGGCCATTTCAAAGAATGTATTTGGTAGAGTTCTCCTTTCATATTTTTTTTATTATCCGTTTTATAGTCTTTCTTTGGATCTACCACTGCATTGAAGTCCCCTAGTAGACATATGTTATCCAGTTCCAGTTCTGCAATCCGTTTATGTAGTTTACTATAGTATTCTTTCTGGTTCGTGTTTGGTGCATATATGACTGCAATTAATACTCTTCTTTGTTTTATTAATACTTCGATTAATAATGTTCTTCCCTCTTCATCTGCGTATACCTGTTTAGGTTTTAGCCAGTCCTTTATATATACTGCGATTCCTCTTTTCTTTGTATCAGCCAGGGCCAGATGTAGTTTTCCTAATTTTGGAGATTCCAGGATATTGCCATTTCCTTTGTTAATATGAACTTCCTGTAGGCACGTGATATCCATGTTTTGTTTTTGGAGCTTAGAAATTGTTTGTCTTCTTTTTATAGGTGAATTTAATCCATTTATGTTGATTGATATTAATTTCACTTCCTCCTCCATCCTGTTACTAGTTTATCACCTTCGTTCCTTTACTTGGTTTTGTTTCCTTTTGGTTTCTTGTCCTCACTCCTTCTCTTTCCTGGGCTGCTGTATCGGTCTTCTTTCTCACATCTTGGTCTAGTCCTTTTTCCTCCTTCAGCTGCTCCTCTTGGCTTTGGGTTTCCAACTCCTCTCTGCTGTCTGATTCACCCTCTATATAGTGTTCATAGAATTCCCGGGCTTTCTCTACGGTGTCAATCCTTACTTTCTTATCTTGCCAAGATATTAACATGCCTTCCGGTATCAACCAGCAAAACATTATTTTATATTTTATCAGTTGTGTAGAGAGGAATTGGTAATTCCTTCTTTGCTCTCTGATTCTCTTTGGTATTTGTTTAAGGGTTATGACTTCTTTTCCTTTATGGACAATCTGTTCATCCCTTGTTCTTTTGTAAATTTCATCTCTGACAGGTTTTTTTTGCAAATCTTATGTGTATTTCACGGGGAAACTTGTATCTTCGTGCATAATTTGTATGTACTCTATAGATTTCATCGATATTGTTCCTCAGTTCACTTTTGTCCATTTGCAGTTGGTCAGCTAGAAGATCACTCATGAGATTTAGTAGATCCTCATCTTTTGTCTCTACTATGTTCTGAAATCTTAAATAGAAAGAGGATCGTTCTAATTCTAAGTGGACTACTGCCTCCCCGAGTTCTCTGTTAACTGCTGTCAGTCTTTCTTGTGTTTCTTCCAATTTCTTTTCAGTTTGTTCTGTCCTAGTTTCTATCATTTTTATCTTCTGCTCATTTTTAGCTATTGTTTCCTGTATTTTCCCCATTCTGTCATCCAACTTCTTTATATCACCTTTTACTTCCCCTAAATCGCCTTTCACTTCCACTAGATTGCCTTTCACTTCCCCTATATCGCCTTTCATGTCATCATTATTATTAGTTATTGACTCTTGTGTTTTTATCATAAATTCCTGGATCATGTTTAATGAGGTTTGTAGGCTTTGTAGGGTTGGTACAGATCCTGGTTTTTCACTGTTCGACGGGTCTGTTGTTAACTTTTTTCCTGCTGGAGAGGCTACCGCTGGCTGTGTTTTCTTTAAGGCTTTGGTAGCTGTGGATGTGTTTGCCATCTTTAGCTTTTTGAAAAAAATATTCCACAATACCATAGGGTTCCAATTTTCACACCAGGTCTTTCCCTAAGTACTCCTATCTCTCCCTCTCTTAAAAAAAAAGAAAAAAAAAGAAATCTGATATTTAACAATAATAAGTTTATATAGGTCACTGATTAAATTCAACCCTTGATTTCAATTTTCTATGGACAATAATAGACAATTATATAAAAGCTATAGACTGAATCACGTTAAAGGGGAAGAGGGAGCAATGGAAAGAAATAGATAAATATTTATAATATAAAATTGTTAAATAATCTATTACACTTTTTGCTATATAGTATGTTTGCTAAAGTTCATAAATATATAAATCAATATATGCAGTAAATTAAATTAATTAAAGGTTATTATTTATTAACAATTCCTAATTTAAAGGTAGGTAAATTTTCTAATATGCACTAGTAAAAGAAGTGGCTATAAATTCTATCTTGTTTTAAATATGCTTAAATCTACATTAAATATATGAGGGATATGGATAAATAAATAAAATGTATATTTTATAAAATATTAAATATAACAGTATTATAATACCCTAAATAATGTAGAGATATCAGAAGTACATAGAGCTAGTTATGAGTGAGTCCAATCCAAAATCCTACGATGGGAATACAACAGTTCTTTTTCCTCTATCTCTCTAGTGTCTTGCAAATTCTTTTCCCTGTGCTTTCAAAATGACTTCTGTATTCAAAATTGCACAGTCATTGTCTCTTTCTTTCTCTTTCTTTCTTCTGCCTTTTTCTCTTCTATGCGAAAAGGGACTGTTCTCTCCTTCTTTCACACTTTGTTCGCCACCCACACAAAACTCTCAGCTTGTGTCACTGTAGATCCAGGCTCCGAAGTCAGCAAAAATCCACCCCTCAGTAACTGCAATCCATTTCATTCTCTACAAATTCTGCATCATCTTTCAGTTCAGTTCAGGAATCCTTTGTTTTCTCTTTATTGCACTGTTGTAAATTCCACCAGCTTAGAGAAGTGTCTTGGAGTATCAAATTCTTTAACGCTGTCCGCCAATAAATCAGCTGCTACTCACTTTTTACTCCTTCCATCGATAATCAGGCTGTCACATCTCTGGGCCAGGCCATGACCGCGCCATGGCAACTGGTCTCTTCCGTATCGGATTTCAGGGATTTCACCCTACGGAATGAGGGATCGCCTTTTCCTCCGTCACCGCTGGGTTTTCCCCTCTTTAAAGCTGTCCTCACCAAGGCTCAGCTTCACTGTTAGCAGCCTCCAGACACGAAAAATCAGACAGGGGAGACAGAGAGTCTTCCCCTGTAACTGCTCCAATGTGACGTCACCCCCGGAAATCCTCCAATTTGAATTTATTTTAAGTTTTTATAGGCAGTCACTTTTAAAATGGTAAAAATTCCTCATCAGCTGGAAACACTTTCTCTTTCCATAGCCTTCCGTTTTGGAGCCGCCCCTACTTCGTCAGCCAAATGGCTGGATTTTTTGTCACTGGCTTGAAGACTTTCTCTTGGATCGATCAGGGACTTTGCGATGTCCCTGAGATCAGCAAGACGTATTCTTCCTGTTCACTGTCTCTGAGGGACGGTTTAGGTCCATTTGGACCACCCAGTGGCAAAAGTGTCAACTGCGATCTCAGAGCATTGAGATCGCACGTCTTGTCGTCGCGACTTCGGCTCCTCCCCTCGGCTCAATTTCCTTTTTGTGTGATGACTGATGCAAAGAATGAGTTAAGCAGCTCTGCTTTTTTTCTACTGCCCGTTATTTCCTTGCCATCTTCTCCCATTAGTGGACCAATTGTTCCCTTGACTTTTTTTATATATGTTGAAAGAAACTTTTTAAAATTGTTTTTTATATTTGTTGCAAGTCTTACTTCATTCTGAGCCTTCGCTTTAGTATTGTTAGTAAGCATTAGCTACGTAATACAGGTAATCCTCAACAAACAGCCACTTGTTTACTGACTGTAAACAACAGCACTGAAAACGGCACTTTGTGCCAAAAGCTTTTTGCAAAGAGGGCGGAAGCCTTCAGGGGTGCGATCTCACGCCCCCACAGGCCTCCCTCCCTTTCCTCAAGGCTTTTGGCTTTCCCCAGTCCTAGTCCAAATATATTCAGTCACCATTAAGTATGAGTAAAGGAACTGAAGTTTTTTATAATATACCTGTTTTTTCCAAGTCTTATTTATCTTCCAACCAAATCAGCATGGTTTAGACCAGTGTTTGTTTGTTTGTTTGTTTATTGGATTTACATGCCGCCCTTCTCCCAAAGGACTCAGGGCGGCGTACAACATTTTAAAAAAACACATATTATAGTGATTCCCAACGTGGGCCCCATGCCCCACAGGGGGGGCAATTTGATTTTTAATAGGGGCAATTTAAACCTTGTTTAAACCAAGTTAATGGCCTTTTAGGCTTCCTCCGCGTGAGTAGAGTTAACTTTTTGAGTAAAAGAATTATATGTCACGGGGCGGGGGGGCATCAGGATTTTAGAGATGCTTCGGTGGGGCATGGCCAAAAAAAGGTTGGGAACCACTGGTTTAGACAGAGACTTGTTCTAGATCAATACACTAACCAAGGAGAAATTTGATCCAAGTGTCTCTTGCATGAGAGAGAATGAAGTGGTTTTCTCTGAGGTGCCACTTAATGATAGCACATTTATTCATTACCAGAAATAAACCATTTAAATTTCCCACTTGATAGAAGTCATGTTGGATGAGAAAGGGAAATCCTACCTGGCATTTTTTAAACATTGCACATGCCACAGCAACCAAATTAGGTAGATGTTAACCATATTGTGCTTTGTTTCATATAAATACTCATTTCTCTATTTTCTCCAACTCCCAAGTATTCTGATAATAGCTAACTAAAAAAGTATGTGAATTGGAAATAGGAAATTGTAGGTAACAGTGCAAGACTTTACCTTCAAATAATTAATACTTTTTTCAGATAGTCTCTTTCCAAACCACTCCCATTTGCTGTCCATCACCTGATTCAATTCTTGAGAATTAAAACCTGTAATTTTTGCAGATTTATTTCTAGAGTACATCTCTGTGTTACATTTTTTTTAAAAAAATCTTTCCCTCCAACCCTGTCAAATTCCATTGAGAAATTTGGGAGTTATTTGTTACAAAGGATGATGGATGGATGCATTGGATGGGGCAATGACAATCAATGCCCCACTTGACATATGTGTCAGAGGCATGATTTCTGAGGTGTTTCCCACCTCAAAATAGGTGAGCCACACTGCTGATTTTGTTCAAGGTAGGACTCCAAAAAGAGGTTCAACTTTATAATAAAAATAATTCTATTACTTGGTTCCTTTTAAAAATTCGTGGTAGAAATAGCTCAGCTCTGAAAGTTTGGGGATGGATTGCTTTTACTCTAACATCAAACTACACTGTAATATGACAAATGGATTCTGTGCATCCTAAATTAGGTGTTGTGTTTCTTTATGTCTTAAACTGGTATGAAGCATCTTTTCATATTCTTATATGTTGTCTGACATGCAAAGGAGGCAGTAATAGAGTGATCTAAGGATATGGTTGAGGAGTTGTATATGCCCAAGAAGTTGTAGAATTAAATATTGTAATAATCTTGAATCTGAAAATGGGACTGTAGTGCTAAAATCAGAATGCACCTCTCTACATATTTTGGAAAATGTAGTAGTTCATGGAAATCTACATTTTAAATGTTTATTTTTATTGATTTATATTTGAAGATGCACATTCTTTGCTTACATTTTAAATATCCAAGCCCTGTAATGATTCTTTTTTTAAAAAAAAAATCAGTGTTTTCTTTTATTCTCATGGCATTTATTTTTATGACATTTACCTTTCCAAATATGGATTCAACCACTACACTTTATTAAACGTAATGGTCTAGAGCTTCAATTCCCTCACCCCTATCACTCTTATGTTAACTCATAAACAGAGAACAACATTTTGCAGAGTCAGCTACCATGGGGTGGGGGGGTGGGGTCATTATTGTGGATGAATGAATGGACTGAGACTACAGATTTGATCTGGTGCTTGTGCTCAGCTTCTGACTTGTTGGAAGGCAGCGTTCAAAGTAGCAGGTTGCTGGATAAATATTCAGCTCTCACTCCTACCTTCCTGAGCGCATGCTACTGTATACCTTATCAGATTTTCAGCTGCCACAGTCAGAACTCTGTTATTTTGTTAAAACTACAGTTTCTCTGGTGGGTGGCCAGAGAATGGAGGAATAGGATGTGTGTATATGTGTGATTCCCAGAAATAGGTTAGGGAAAGAATGGACCCGTGTCTCCTTGTTCTCTCGGTGGAGATAGCGTATGAGTGAGGGGTGGGCTGACAAGCCTGCGGAAGGTGGCGAGGCAATCAGTTGAAGAGATTGGGGTGGGTGGACAAGACGGGTGGGGAATCGAAATGGGAAGTGCCTGGACAGCTGCGTTATTGTGGAACGAAGGGGCAGATTTAAACGGATAGGAAGGGTACCAGCTAGTAGCGGGACCTGGAATACTTGGGGAAGGGGATTATAGGGCGTGGGGCGAGAGAAGAGGGGAGGCCCGTGGTGCCTTGTTCTGATCCCAGCCCAGTGTCGGGGTCGATCGTTGGGTAATTTTAAAATTTGCATCCCCCAAGGGACGCTAAGCCCGTGCCATTGGCTTTCTGCTGGGTTTTTCTCACCTCGGATCTATGGAAGAGTGGAATGGTTGGCGGGTGGGCAGGTTGCCTAGTTTGCAGATCCTTACATTGGGAGGTAGGAAAAAAGGGATGGGGTGAGAAATGGAGATGCGGAGGGAGTAAGAAAGCAGGGTATGCGGAAGGAGAATTAGACGAGAAAAAGAGGAGGTGGGAAGATTTGTGGGAAAGGAGGAGGAAAAGGAAAGAGAAGACTGCCCTCCCCCATCCCCATATTCCCTCCCCTAATCGCACTGCCGCTGGGAAGATGCGCTATCCCGCCTGTTAGATATTTGCATAAACTGCTGTAGTCTTCACCCAGGTCCGCCGTTTAGGCGGGAACAAAGGGTTACTCTGATTGGTCGGGAGGTCTGCCAGCTCCCCATAAAAGGGGAGCTGCACGACCCCGTATTCAGCTGGATCGGATCTACTTGACTTAAATAAAGAGCTGTTGTCACGTTCGTCTGGAGTCTGTCCTCTCCTTGCCCGAATTTAACACTGGCGACGAAGGTGGGATCGAGAGGCAGATAGGACGAAGAACTACAAACAGACATTCCAGCAAGTGATCCAGCCCGGGGAATCGGCAGGAACTCCGGCAGCCATTTCAGCGCGGAAATTCAAATCGCAGGACAAGATGGCTATGCACTCTCCGCCAACCCCATACGACCCAGTGGCCGAACATTGGGAATCATATATGCTGAGGTTCGAATGCTTCCTCGAGGCAAACGATCTCATGGGAGTACCGGACTCCTGGAAAAAGAACATGTTCCTGGGCTACTGCGGTCGGGAGGTTTTCGAAACGGCCAGAGATTTATCGGAACCAATCCCCATCCAGGCAGTAACATGGACGGCTTTACAACAGACGCTGCAGACACACTACGCACCCAAGCCTTCCCGCCATGTTCGCTGCCACGAATTCTACATGAGGAATCAGAAGGCAGACGAAACCATCAACCAATATGTCGCAGCACTTCGGAAGGCGGCAACGTATTGCGAATTCAGAAATCTGGACGAGCACATCCTGGATCACCTCATATGCGGAGTGCGGGACATTCCCCTGCAGAAACGTTTGTTGGCAAGATCCAACTTAACGCTGCAGATCGCACTCGATGAGGCAAGAGCATCGGAATCGGCAGACAGATCAACGGAGACGTTACAATGCCAGCACAACGCACCCCAATCCGGGACTAGACAGACCTGTGTGCATCACGAGGCCACCGACCAAGAGACCGAGGACAGCGAGAGTGAAGACAGCCACCGCATGCGCAGCAGCCGCACAAAACCGGCGCGGAAATTCGAATCCCGTTTGCCACCCTGCGCGAGTTGCGGAGGAAACCATCCCCGGTCTACCTGTAGATTCTGGGACGCTGTTTGCCAGCGCTGTGACAAAATGGGGCACATTGCAAAGGTGTGCCGGAGCGAAGTCCCTGCCACAACATGGAAACCTCCATCTTACTGCCAACAGAAGCCCACCCCAGGGGCTTGGCAAAAAAACAAAGGGCGCCCAGAAAGAGAACCAAGGGAGTCAGCCGAGAGAGAGTATTCCCAGAGAGAACCACTGAGAACCTATCTCACAACGATAGGGCAGGTCCGCACCAAGCGGCCCAAAAAGCTGAAACTCACTGTCCTCCTTGAGGACGCTCCATGCGAGCTAGAAGTTGACACGGGTTCATCACTGACGATCATCTCGTGGTCGACCATGAAAAAGGCGATCCCCAGTCTCAAGAAGCGCCAGCTGCGTAAGCCAGACATCTTGCTACGCGACTACCAGGGGAACAGGGTCCCCATCGTGGGTCAAGGCACATTCCTGGTACAGTTCAAGAACATCACAGCCCAGCTGCCCGTAACCATGGCCAGCGCACCATTGCAAAGCCTCCTGGGACTGGACTGGTTCGAAGCCCTGGGTCTGGAAGTCACGGGCATCAACGCCGTTGAAAACAGCAGCGCCGAGGAGATCTTTAAGGAGTTTGAGGACGTGTTCAGCCCCGGCCTTGGTAAGTACGTGGGGACGCCAATCTCTTTTAATTTGGACCCAAACGTGGCGCCTATCAGACTGAAACCCAGGAGAGTGCCTTTTGCCCTCCGGCCAAAAATTGATAAGGAAATCGACAAGCTGGTCGACCAAGGAATCCTAGAACCAGTCGACTATGCTCGTTGGGAAACCCCAATAGTGACCCCGGTAAAGCCAGATGGGTCCGTCCGCATCTGCGCAGACTATAAATGTACAATTAATGTCGCTCTACAACAGAGCGCGTAACCTGTGCCCGTAGTACAACATTTATTACACTCATTGGGGCCAGGAATTTTTTTTTGCAAAGTTAGACATGGCACAGGCTTACCAGCAGTTGCCTGTAGATAGCGCCACGGCGGAGGCCCAGACTATAGTGACGCATAGGGGTGCATTCAAATGCAACCGCCTACAATTCGGTGTGAGTATTGCCCCTGGACTGTTCCAGAGCGTCATGGAATGGCTTTTGCAGGTAATACTAGGAGTCGTCCCCTATTTCGACGACATCTTAGTATCTGCTGCAAATGAGGCGCAACTTTTAAAATGTGTTAGGACCGTTTTGGCCAGAATTTGGGAAAAGGGTCTCCGTCTAAAAAAGGAGAAATGCCAAATTAATGTGCCCAGCGTAGAATTCCTGGGCTACATGATCGATGGCTCGGGAATCCACCCGACATCCAAAAAAATTAAAGCAATTCAGGATGCCCCCAAACCTCGAAATCAGACCGAGTTGCAGGCCTTCCTCGGACTTCTTAACTTCTACAGCGTCTTTCTCAGGCAGAAAGCTACCGTTGCTGAACCCTTACACCGACTTCTAGCGAAGAACGCCAAATGGACCTGGGGACGACCCGAGGCGGCCCCTTTCGCCGCAGTCAAGCGCCTGCTCACGACCGATTCTCTGCTGGTCCAGTACAGCCAAACCCTACCTCTGGTATTAACATGCGACGCTTCACCTTTCGGCATCGGCGCAGTGCTCAGCCACAGAATGCCGAACGGAAATGAAGCTCCCATCGCATTCTACTCATGAACCTTGTCCTCTGCGGAACGGAATTATAGCCAATTGGACAGAGAGGCATTGGCTGCTGTAGCGGGAGTCAAGCATTTTCATGAGTACCTCTACGGCCGCAATTTAGAACTCGTGACAGACCACAAGCCGTTGCTGGGTCTGCTGGCGGGAAACCGACCCACACCGGTATCTCTCTCCCCGCGAATGACCAGGTGGACTGTTTTCCTGGCTGCATACTCCTACAAACTGGTACACCGACCGGGTTCCATGTTGGGGCACGCGGACGCATTAAGCCGTTGCCCATTGCCGAATCTGTTTGGACACAGGACCGGTCTCCACTGCTGATGTTGCCCGTTTTTCAGCTAAGGACATCTTAATCAAACAAGTGCTAACATGGGTATGGAGGGGGTGGCCCAAAGGACCTTTGGGACCCGAGTTTAAACAGTTTTGGTCTAAGCGCGGTGAACTGTTGGTATTGAGAGGTTGTTTATTGTGGGGGGATCAAGTGGTTGTACCGAACAAACTACGAAAAAATGTGTTAGAGGCTTTACATGTGGGGCATCCGGGGATCGTAAGGATGAAAGCATTGGCGAGGAGCTACGTCTGGTGGCCTAACATGGACAGGGAAATAGAAGAATGGGTGGCCACATGCAATCCTTGTCAGGAATCCAGACCAGCTCCCCCAGAGGCGGCCACTAAGGAGTGGGAGCGACCGCAGGCACCCTGGTCAAGGGTGCACATAGATTTCGCAGGACCCGTTCAGGGCCAAACGTTCTTAATAGTTGTGGACGCATATTCAAAATGGCTAGAGGTAGTCCTGATGACCTCTACCACGGCAGAGGCGGTCATCAAGGTACTACGGAGACTTTTCTCCACTCACGGCCTGCCCAATGTTCTGGTCTCCGACAACGGGCCCCAATTCACGGCCATGCAGTTCGAGACCTACTTAGCCAGCCAGGGAATTCGGCATGCCCTGGTCGCGCCATTCCATCCAGCATCCAATGGCCAGGCGGAAAGAATGGTGCGGTCCGCAAAAGAGGTCCTCGCTAGGATGGGCCCGGGTGATTGGCAAACACGGGTTGATCACTACCTTTTGATCCAACACATTACGCCTAGCGCCACCACTGGGAGGAGCCCCGCCAAGCTTCTCATGGGTCACCGGTTGAGGTCCCACCTAGACCGGCTACATCCAAACTACTCTGCCACATCGCCCCCAGACTCCACAAGCAAGATTCAGAACTTTAGCATAGGGGATTCAGTATACGCCCACAACTATGCAGGGGGAACTCTATGGATTCCTGCCAAGGTAATAGGCATCACCAGACCTCGCTCTTATCTGTTAGAGTTGGAGGATGGTAGGAATTGGAGGAGGCACATTGACCAACTCCGGGGTCGCCTAACCCATTCCAATCTTAGGTCACCAAACGAAGAGCTAACACCTACTGAAGGGCTGCCGGCACAGAAAGAGGAAACCTTCATACCCCTCGCAGACCACTTCAATTCATCAGAGCCAGCAGACGTACCCGAGGTCGATGTAAGTGCGGAGCGCGCCCCGAACGAACGGGCTCAACGGACTCCAACCAGAGCGGCGGAACAAAAAGGCCCTTCCGACCAAGTACAGGAACCGGCTCATCCCGAATTACGCAGGTCTACCAGAACGAAGCAAAAACTCGCATACTTACAGGATTACGTAACGAACTGGAACGCTCCTACTAAGAGCGGAGGGGTGTTAGATATTTGCATAAACTGCTGTAGTCTTCACTCAGGTCCGCCGTTTAGGTGGGAACAAAGGGTTACTCTGATTGGTCGGGAGGTCTGCCAGCTCCCCATAAAAGGGGAGCTGCACGACCCCGTATTCAGCTGGATCGGATCTACTTGACTTAAATAAAGAGCTGTTGTCACGTTCGTCTGGAGTCTGTCCTCTCCTTGCCCGAATTTAACACCGCCCCCCCATCCATCAATTCGCGGCAGCTCCTGCATACCAAGCCCCTTCCCCTCCGCTCGTCAGGGGATGAATTCATCCCCCCTCCCCCTTTCCCCTTTGCACTGCCGGGGTAAGAGACAAGGGGAGAGCATGGTAGCGCTGGCGCTGGCGTGGGCAAAGGAGGAGATGGTGAGCGGTTGCCATGGGGATGCGGCGCAGATGGCGGTGGGGGAGAGTTGGGTACCAGGGATGCAGGAATGGTTGGACCTGGGATGGAGGAGAGGCTACACCAGGACCAGCGAGGGAGAAATTGGCTTGCTTCGTTTCTCACCACCTTTGGATCATCCAAGCTTCCCAACACACTGCTAGGATTTGGGGTACATTTATTGTGTCTGTCTTTTGATGCTTCTCCTTCTCCTGTTCTATCGTAGAATGCCTTAAGCACCCAGTTATAGTCTGGTGAAACTGCAGCGTTCCTGAACCTTCTACATTCTGCCTTTTCTCTCTGCTTCACTCTATCCCTTCCACAGCAGCTCAGCCTTTTAGCTTTTATGCCATCCTATCATCCCTCCCTAATTGAAGGCCTAGCTCTTGGACTAGCCTCTCTCTCCAAGTAGCCTTCATGCCCATTTTGCCCAAATCCTGAATCAGGTGCAGCTCTTAAGATCACATCCATAAACCTTGTTTTGCACCTTCTCCCAGCTATCTAGTTCAGTGGTGGGATTCAATTTTTTTACTACCGGTTCTGTGGGCATGCCATGACTTGATGGGTGTGGCTAGCTGGGTGAGGCAGGGCAAGGATACTGCAAAATCCCCATTTCCATCCCACTCCAGGGCAAGAATACTGTAAAATCTCAATTTCCACCCCACCCCACTAACCTGTTTTCCAGCTCCGTTCTCCTGTGGAGGGCAACAGAAGAAGACCCAGCCAATCAGCTGGGACTCAGGAGGCAGCGAATAGATGGGGGTGGAGCCAGCCAGAGGTGGTATTTGCCAGTTCTCCGAACTACTCAAAGTTTTGGCTACCGGTTTGCCAGAATTGGTCAGAACTGGCTGAATACCACCTCTGATCTGGTTCCTTGGAGAAGATTTGGGAAATAGTGGACAAATTTTGTTTGAGTCAAGACCCTCTCTGACCTTGGGAAGAAATTTTATCTCTTCATGTTGCTCAAAGTAAACTACAAAAACTGCAGGGAAGAGGCTGTACTTTGTACAGGAATGTTGCTTGGCTTGCTTACTTGAGCTGAATTTCATGGTGAAGACAGAATTAAAACCAGCAAATTATATGGCACACTAAGCAAATTAAATATTTAATATGAGTATTTATAGACCACAGCTTGTTTCATTAGACATATAATTGCTTTTTCTCCCTGAACTGTCTTCCTTTACTATGGAATCCTGTGGTTCTTGCTCTTGTGCTAATGCAGAAATGGAGAATACAATTCCCTCATAATGTTACTGAATTTTACATGCCAGCATCTCCCATCAGTGTGGTCAATAATGAGAAGTTCTGGAACTACAGCCCCACAACATCTGGAGGACCACATATTTGCCATCTTGTATTAATGACTTCTTATTGTATGCATGTAATTTCAACCTGATTTTCTGTGGTGTCTACAGCTGTCTCACCTCTGGGATCAACAACTGAAATTCAGTGGCAATTTTGGTCTTTTCAGTGGTTTAGCATAAACAAACAAACCTGAATTACACCTTAAAATAAATATGTTAAGCTTTTAATGTTAGTAAACCGCCAAGTGTTGCCACCAAACAATGAACACTGAAAAATGGGCAGCAAATAAATGTAAATAAAATAAAATAAAATAGACCATTTTTGTCTAATGTCTTCTCAAATTCCAAAAGGAAAAACAAATTGAAAGGTTTAGCTTCACCTTTTTTGCTGAAATCATTATCCATCCCCTCCCACTGCAATTCCCCAAAACTAACAATACCATTCATTTACTACTGCTGCTACTACTACTACTAATAATAATAATGCAGCCAAAGAGAAAAAAGTTATCTAGGTATGTTTTAGATCACACATGATCTCCCCCATAACTTACTAATTCATTGGTAATAGATGTAAAGTATTATTTGTTAACAATAGTCAGCCAGACTTATGTACTAATTACCATTGACTTGGACTGATGTTATAATTCTTCCTATGCTTTTACAATTAAATATCCTTAACATGGGAAGCTTGATCATAAAGGAATTTTATTACATTTTTTTCATCCTTTCCCTTTTCCAAGGACATTTTCTCTGTTTTATTTTCACAATTATCTCACAAGATAAATTAAGTTGTGGAACAGTGGCTCACTGAATGGGAATTAAGCATGGGGAATCCTTGGTCTAGTTTCTGATATATTTGTTCACACTATCATATGGATTTACATATTTTCTTTAAAAAGTTTCATAAATTAGCCTTTTATGATCAGATCCTCTCAAGGTGGCCTTCTGTATGTTTACCCACAGTATAAATCTAAACAGGTTTTAAAAACATAAAGCATAAAGTTTAGCATCCAGTGTAGTAAGAACAATAAACTCAAATAAAGCCTGTGGTGACACCATACTTACAGCATTGTGGCTGTTGCAAATAGATACATTTTTACAGTTTGACTGAAAAACCTATAATGTTGTTATACATTTCCACTGGAACAGATTTTCACAGCCATAAGGATATACAGTAGCTGTTAATATATACTGGTGACATATTCTGACCACCGAGTTCCCACCATACATGACACCATATTTTATCTCATTTGAGCATTTCAAATTAACTGTCAAGACAGTCCAAACTCTTCAGAATTTGGATGTGATGAATATTGTTTTCTGTCTACTACTGTGATACAGTGTTAAAGTGTTGGGTTAAAATCAGGGATATGCAGGTTAAACACCATCTCACATAACTCTCATTCCACATTATATGGGTTGTGGAGAAAAAAGGAGAAAGTGAATGCTATGTAAGGTAGCTCCCAGAAAAAAGTCAGGATATGAATTTTAAAAAGTAATGAAATCTAAAATTATTCACAGTACAGGTAGACCTTGCTTAATGACTGCCCTGTTTAGCAACCATTCAAAGCTATGGTGTTGAAAAAGAAACTTTACAACCAGTCCTCATAGTTATGACCATTGCAGCATCATGTGGTCACATGATTGCTATTTGTGCAGTCCACAGCTGGCAAGCATAATTAATGAAAAAGCTGGTAGTAAAATTGCAAGACACAGTCATGTAATCTCTTACTTAACAACCTGTGATGATAAACTTAACAACCAAATGGGAAGTGACATTGTCAGCATGTCATAGCTAAGTGCAATGTTTCCCTTAGCAACCACATTGCTTAGTGACAAAGTTGCAGGTCCCAATTTCTCTCCTGTTCAACACATACATGAAGCCGCTGGGCGAGGTCATTCGTGGGTTCGGGGTAGATTACCACCTGTACGCTGATGACACTCAGCTGTACATCTCTACCCCGGACCACCCCAGTGATGCCGTCGAAGTGATGTCCCGATGTCTGGAAGCCGTACGGATCTGGATGGGAAATAACAGACTCAAGCTCAACCTGTCCAAGACGGAGTGGCTGTGGCTACCGGCACCCCGGTTCAACCAGTTGCGCCCATCACTGGCCATTGGGGGCGAACAACTGGCCCCCGTGGATCGGGCACGCAATTTGGGCATCCTCCTGGATGCCCGGCTGTCAATGGATGACCATGTGACAGCCGTGGCAAGGGGGGCGTTCCACCAGGTTCGCCTGGTGCACCAATTGCGTCCCATATTGGACTGGAACGCCCTTTGCACAGTCACCCATGCGCTTGTGACGTCCCGACTGGACTACTGTAATGCTCTCTACATGGGGCTCCCCTTGAGATGCACCCGAAGGCTGCAGCTGGTTCAGAATGCGGCCGCGCGGACAATTGTGGGAGCTACTAGATACTCCCACGTAACACCTTTGCTGCGCGGGCTGCACTGGCTACCTGTGGCTTTCCGGGTGCGTTTCAAGGTGTTGGTTATCATCTTTAAAGCGCTCCATGGCACAGGACCTAGCTATTTGCGGGATCGTATCCTGCTCCACACATCCCTTCGGCCGATTCGCTCTCACAGGGAGGGACTCCTCCGGGTGCCGTCCACTAGGCAATGCCAGCGGGCGACGCCCAGGAGTAGGGCCTTCTCTCTGATGGGCCCGACCCTCTGGAATGACCTCCCCCCGGATATCAGAACTACCACCGACCTCCGCTCCTTCCGTAAGAAGCTTAAAACCCACCTGTTCAATTTAGCTGGCCTGGCCTAATACCAATTTTAGTCCCTCAAGTCTGTTTTGTTAAATTTTTAGGGGTATGCGTTTTAGTTGATTTTAACTTTTATTATTCTGTACAGTTGAATTTAGGTTTAATTCGCTTTTAAGGGAATATATTTAAGGGTATTTATCTTTTGTACCTGTTTTTAATGAGATGCCTGTACACCGCCCCGAGTCCCTTCGGGGAGAGGGGGCGGTCTATAAATTTTGAAAAATAAATAAATAAATAAATAAATTTTGGTCACTGTCAGGTTTCCGAAAGAGGCCCTAATTGGTTCATGAGCCTTGAGCCAAGTTTCAAAAGAAAACCAGTCATTTATTAGGAGCACCATTTTGGCAATACCTTATTGCAGTCAGATCTGAGCGTCATTTGAATTATAGCTGAACTTTACCCCTGTTCCTTCCCTCCCCTCAGTCTGTGTCATAAATCACATTCCCCAATGAGGTGCACCCCTCTGAAGCCTGCTGTAGTAATCTGAGATCCGACTCTAGCCGAAAGTATGCGTGGAATGCACTCCCCCCCTTTCCTCACCATGGCAACTTTATGAGTTGACATTCAGCTCCCCTTACTTTCCAAAAGTCACCTGTGTGAAGCAAAAACAATTTGAGTACAGGTATAGGATTTAAGGCTACATCCTCCCCCCAGGCTTGTTTGGATTCTCTGCATGGAATTTTACTATAAGGCAATCAGCCTGGATATTTCTACTCTTTACCCAAGATGCCTCTGACAAGGGGTAGCCCTTCCACTTGATTAAGTATTGGAGTTGTCTCCTGTGCCACCTCGAATCAAGGATTCGTTGCACCTCAGAATGGGTTTGGCCCCCTATGACCTGCATGGTCTTCTGTGATGAAGCCGAAGGACAGAAAGAGGGAGTAGTGACCTTCCTCCCATATTTAGGCATACCAGGGGTTGTAACACAAATATATACTTATTTCCCTGGCTCAACTGATAAGGAGGCGATCCTGTGGCTTAGTGGCTAAGGCTCCTGCCTGAGATATATAACAGCACAGGTTCAAATCCCAGTAAGGGTATGGCTAGCTGATGAGAGCTAATTAGCTCGAAATAGATCTATACTAGTCTCCCTTTATTTATTTATCAGTACAAATACAACACAAATATAAAAGGCAACATTAAAAATAAGAATATGGTTTTCTGCCTGCATGGTCTTCTGTGATGAAGCCGAAGGACAGAAAGAGGGAGTAGTGACCTTCCTCCCATATTTAGGCATACCAGGGGTTGTAACACAAATATATACTTATTTCCCTGGCTCAACTGATAAGGAGGCGATCCTGTGGCTTAGTGGCTAAGGCTCCTGCCTGAGATATATAACAGCACAGGTTCAAATCCCAGTAAGGGTATGGCTAGCTGATGAGAGCTAATTAGCTCGAAATAGATCTATACTAGTCTCCCTTTATTTATTTATCAGTACAAATACAACACAAATATAAAAGGCAACATTAAAAATAAGAATATGGTTTTCTGCCTGCATGGTCTTCTGTGATGAAGCCGAAGGACAGAAAGAGGGAGTAGTGACCTTCCTCCCATATTTAGGCATACCAGGGGTTGTAACACAAATATATATAGTGAGCCTTTCATCTCAAACTCTAAGCTTCTGCTTTTTCTTTCTACTGGGTGTATATTCTTCCTTCCCTGGCTTTTTCATCACTCTCTGCTGCGTCATTCGGCGAATCCTCCTCAAAGTTATCTGTCTCTCTAAAACCTCTTCACGGAATGTGGCCCATTGAAATTCCTCCCTCTTTCACATTAAATTCCTTAGAAAAAGCACAAGAGATGAAATTCTGGGTGTACAAAGGGGGCAAGCATTGACATATCAGGATATGGAGATAACCATTCTGAAGCAGATCCCTAAGAAGATTAGAGAAAAAAGAAAAAATTATTCGCAATTAGCGAATAAATTATACCAGAAAGGGGTGTGGTTTAGATGGTTGATGCCTGAAGGTATGCTGATATTCTGGGAGGAGACAAGAATTAGAATTAATTCACCCATAGAGGCGCAGGCCTTTATGGAAAAAAATGAAACACTCCTAGAGAAACCACCAGATACCACAACGGATACGCAGGACACGGGAGGGGCCAGAGCTCTGCCAGTGGAGGGAGATGGGGCAATAGCAAGAAGACTCAGATCACAAAAATAAACAAGAAAATCATATTATTATAAATTGACCGAAAGTGAAAATGGAATTATATTTGGATTTTATACTGTAATGTTTAATTTGATTGAATTTAATAATAGAACTAACTTGCTGATTGTAATCAATTATATACTAATGCATTATATATAAATGTATACTATGGGTATGGAGGGAGGGGGGCCTCACACATTTTGCAACTGCCAAAATTTGTATACCTGTCCATTTACCCTTTTCCCTATAAATCTTGAAAAACCAATAAAATTTTATTACAACAACAAAAAAAAGAAATTCCTCCCTCTGTTGCTCTATGGAATTGCCCAGGGGCTCCATCAGGGACTTTGGGAGCCTGGCTTGGTTCCAGTCCAGTATCTACTCCACTCTTCCCAGCTCGCTCAGGGCCCTTCCCTTTTTCTGGGCATTGGGGTGAAGGAGCTCAACTTTATCTGCTTTAGGGGTTAAATACTAATCTCCTCTTGCTTCAGCCGCTGGAGCAGGCATCTCAGCTTTGATGTCTGAGGTCAGGCTGCACTCCGGCTGCAATCAGTCTCTCTTCAGATAGCTGGCCCTCTGCCATGGTTGCCTGAGTTTCCCTCCAGGCACCCCAGATATCAGGGAGCGATTGGAGAGTCCAGGATTCAGGAGACCTGGTAATCTTGATAGATTTTAAAAGAAGATCTGACTGTCTGTCAGGTTTCCAAAAGATGCCCTAATTGATTCAAGAGCCTTGAGCCAAGTTTCAAAAGAAAACCAGTCATTTATTAGGAGCACCATTTTGGCAATAGCTTATTGCAGTCAGATCTGAGCCTCATTTGAATTATAGCTGAACTTTACCCCTGTTCCTTCCCTCCCCTCAGTTTGTGTCATAAATCACATTCCCCAATGAGTTGCACCCCTCCGAAGCCTGCTGTAGTAATCTGAGATGCGACTCTAGCCAAAAGTATGCGTGGAATGTGCTCCCCCCTTTCCTCACCATGGCAACTTTATGATTTGACAGTCACTAAGCAAGGACTACCTATACAGTTACAGGAGGGTAGGTGTATCTTTAGTGTCAACAAGGATGGTTTTGCTGAGAATATATGAAGATGTCTTAGCTCACTTCAGATTGCTAATATTCTGTTTAATCCAAGAACAATGACGTTATGGTCTTCCTGAAGTTGCTGAACATCTCAGCAATCCCAACAGTATAATAATTAGTGAAGGACCCCGGTGTGGTCTCCAGCAGGCCTCCGCTTTCATGATGGTTGCTGCACGGTAAGAGTTTCGTTTTTCTCTTATCAATGATCTAATGATTTCACTGTTAAAGCTGGTTCTTTGGCAGTGCTGCTCCTTGGGAGCACTTAGGAATGACATAAGACAACTTTTGGACTGATTGTGGACCAAGTGGGCAAGGGAGGTCTTGAAGATTCCAATTCCCTCTGGAAGCAATTGAAAAGTCATTGGGCATATCCATCTTCCTGTCAAGCATTTCATTTTCTAAGCATGCCAGAATTTTAACTTTCACTTTTTGACTTCATTTTTTATTTTGCTTTATAATTCTGTCCTGACATTTTTAATTTTGACTCACCAGTCAATGGAGCGACAGAAAATACCTGTTGAGGAATGTGCATTTGAAATGCTTGCTGTGCAGGTAAAAATGCTTGTTGTTGCACATGTGGTCGCTGTAATCTAGCTGGGGCTGGGGCTTGATCAGGAATTTGCCTTTGCTGCATTAAGTACTGTTGTGCTCCATCTGAGAAGGCTCCGGCACCTCCAGGGGGTGCTGAAAATTGGGCCTATGGGGGCACTTGTTGCATTGCAGCTTGAATATCTGAGTAATCTAATCTAATGACATGTGTGAAAGAGTCTGTTTCAATGTCTGAAATTGCTCCTGAATTTTAACATGCATATCGGATCTCTGTAGTAAATTATTTCTGCCAGGCGATGGTGCTGTGGTTACATCTTTTGGCTGTAATATTTCTGCCTGTGTGGCATGTGCAATTGGAGAACAAAGGAGATCACGTGGCAATTGTGACATGTGCACAGCTCTCTGTTCTGATTTGCCTGACACAATATCCTCCAGGGGGTGTGTCTTAGGCTTTGGGGAAGAAGGCAAGATGGCGTTTTCAGAAATTTGAAAAGCAGAAAAATCCCTCTTATCTGACTTGAGCATGGAATTAGCCTTTTTGGCATGAAATAGCTGACGTTCATAATATTCTATTTGATCACGATAGCTTTCCATAGCTTGCTCAGAGGTTCGGGGAGAATTATACATTTCTCCCTCTGTGTGGGGGTGAAATTGCTCTGGCTGTGAAAGCCTTGGCCTTGCACCGAGCATTTCAAAATCTCTAAGAAGTGTTTGGGAGCATGCATAATTAGAAGGATGTGTTACTGACCTCAGTCGGAACGCGTCACCTTCAGAAGCAGTTCTATCTTCTTGAGATCTGTGTAAGAACATTTCTCCCATAGCAGATTCTTCACCCGGTCCGGTTGCTGGAGCAAACAGGAGTTTGAGGGTTGTAAATCTTTGTAAAATGCTTTTCTTTTCTTCATCGGAGAGGCTGGAGCCATCAGAATGTCTTGCAGAAAGTTCTTTTAATTTTTTTTTTCTTCTTAGGCATCTTAGAAGCGATTTAAATCAGCGTTCCTCGGTCGTTAGATAAATCATTCTGTCTTAATTAGCCTAGGCGTTTATCTTCAAAAATAACAAGCAAGGAAAAGCCATAAATCAACCATCCTCTGCTACCATTTGTCAGGGTGTGAATTCCGCCCTGGAATTAATGAAGTATGGATCTTGGCATATCCTTGAAGCATATTTTTGAAATAAGCAAAAAATAAACCCGAGGCATATTCTAAGAAAAACATTTGATTGTAAAGAAAGTAAAAATACAAACTTACTAAGCTAATAATCACATCTTGGCAGAGTTCCTGTCTGCCTTGGCATACAGACAAAGGAAAAAAAAGTAAAGTGAAAGGTATGTGGAATGTATGACATTCGCAGTGAATCATTGCTGAAAAGAAATAGTTCATTCTGCCGTATAACTCAGAATGTAGGCACAGCTGGCAAACCAAATAAACGCAGTGACAAAGTGTGCTGCACCGCTCACTCACACAAACACACACATAACTGTGGTTTAGTGAGTGTATTAATATTCCCCAGCAATTCCCTTCACCAAAACTCAGAACTGTCCCAATTAAGTCCAGCCACAAGCAGACCAAGGTTAGTCCCCAGAGCAATGGCCAAATAGTACAAAAAGCACTTGAGTCAACTCTCTGTGTTGACATTCCATGCAGAGTGTTGGCGGAGCTGGATCTCAGATTACAGTAGCTGGGTTGAGATGAATGAAGCTATTGGATAATGTGATTTATGACAAAGACTGAAGGGAAGACAGAAACATGGGCAAAGTTCAAAAGCAGATAAAGAAAGCAAAAAAAGTGGCTGCGAATAAAAAATGCCTAATGAAGAATGCCTAATCAAGGTGTTAATAAATCACTGCTTTTTGTATTACAATATCGGATCACTTATTATGAAGCAGGCATCGTTAGGGTACTTTACAGACAGCCATCTTTTGCTTTTAAATATCGGGGGTGCCGAGGGGGAACTGAGAAGACCATGGCAAAATGACAAATGCAGTCATACTGGGACTCTCCTGGCTAGACAAGTGGGGACCAACCATCTAGTGGAAAGGGGGTACCCACAGGCTTAGGATAGAAAAGGGGCCCCAACCCATTTTCTGCCAGCAAGCAGAAACACCACCCAAGCAGGGAACCATCCAAAAGAGCTCACCACAATATCTGGGAGCCACATCCGACAAAACCCCAGAGGCCAAACTGATTCCGATGGAATATCAGGACCTCACAGTAGTATTCAGTGAGACCAAGTGCAACATTCTGCCCCCCCCCCCTCCACCATGAGGCAGATTGTGCCATCGAAATCATCCCCGGGGCAAAACTACCGAAACCCAAGCTGTACACCATGACGCCCCGGGAAATGCAAGAAATGTGCAAATACATAGACAAAAGCCTAACACGAGGGTTCATTGAGCCAGCCAAGCCACGGGCTGCAGTGCCAGTCCTCTTCAAAGAGAAAAAAGACGGAACTATGAGAATGTGTGGACTTTCGAGGGATAAATGCCGTGTGCATACACAACCTATACCCCCTCCACCTCATGAAAGATATGCTATCTCACTTGGCCAAGGGAAGAGTCTTCACCAAACTAGACCTCAGATAAGCATACTACCGAGTACGTATCAGAGAGGGAGATGAGTGGAAAACAGCGTTCAACCGCTCCCTAGGGAGCTTTCAATTCAAAGTGATGCCTTTCGGACTGCAGGGGCCCCCAGCAGGATTTATGCAGTTAATAAACGAGGTGCTGCACGAGCACCTCTACAAGGGGGTCCTTGTCTACTTAGATGAAACTTCTGGCAGCCAACCTGTACATCAAGGTATCAAAATGCGAATTCCACCGTGCACGGTTAGACTACCTGGGTTACCGAGTGTCAAATGAGGGAATAGAGATGGACCCAGCCACAGTGCAAGCCGTCCTAAGCTGGCATCCCCCTCGTACCCGCAGACAGCTACAAAGATTCTTAGGGTTCGCGAACTTCTACAGACAATTCATCCCCTCCTTTGCAAACATTGCCAAACCTCTAACAGACTTCCTGAAGACAGGGAGCCCAGGAACGAAACCTCGTCTGGGACAACCCCTGCAGTGGGACCTAACCTGCCAAGAGGCGTTCGAAACACTAAAATAAATTTTTGCAAAGCAGACGGTGCTGAAGCATCCTGACCCCGAGCAACCTTTCGTGATCCAAGCAGACGCCAGCGACATGGCAGTGGGAGTGGTGCTATTCCAAAGAAACAACCAAGAAAACTTACAACCCTGCGCCTACACCTCCCGCAAGCTCACAGACACAGAGAGATGATGGGTCGCATGGGAAAAGGAGGCTTTCGCAGTAAGATGGGCACTGCTAACCTGGAGACACCTGTTGGAAGGGAGCCAGAAACCGACCACAACAATCTGGAGGCGCTTAGGACCCCACGGAAACTATCACCCAAACAAGTCCGGTGGGCTCAATACTTCAACCGTTTTGATTTTGTCTTAAAGCACATTCCAGGCGGGAGGAACTTTCTAGCTGACGCCCTCTCCCGCATGACTCAGTACAAATGCAAACGGGAGCACGTAGTGAACACCATCATTCCCTCTACTCAAACTGCTGCCCAAGTGACCACCAGGCAACAACGCTGTAACCAGCAAGACCAACCCGCAATCGACCTAACCACGAGGCTCAAAACTGAACTGCTAGCGGACCCCTGGTTCCGAAACAACCAACACATTGTGACAAAAAGAGATGACCTTGCATGGAAGGGGACAAAACTCTCCGTCCCAGAATCCCTACGTATCCTAATCCTCCAGAGGAGTCTTGATGCCAAATCGGCAGGCCACTGTGGATTCCTAAAGACTTTACATTTATCCTGGAAGCAATTCTGGTGGCCTGGCATGAAGAAAGGTGTAGACAGTTACGTGAAGAGTACCCTGGACTACTGCAAAAAAACCCGGACTACAGAGCCAATGAGGCCATGGGAGGAGATCGCAATGGACTTTATAGTGGAGTTGCCAAAAAGTGGGGGAAACATGATGATTTGGACTGTAATAGACCTGTTGTCCAAACAGGCACACTTCATACCCTGTAGCGGACTACCCTCGGCTCACAAGCTGGCTAAACTGTTTGTGAAGCATATCTACCGACTGCATGGAATACCTCGAAGAATTATCTCAGACAGGGGGGGTCCAATTCACAGCTAATTTCTGGAGGGAGTTCCTGCGGTCCATTGTATCATCTCAGGGTCTTAGTTCAGCTTTTCATCCGAGCACCAATGGAGCAGCATAGAGACTGAATGCCATGGTAGAGCAGTGCCTGAGGTGCTACGTGAACTATCAGCAGTCCAATTGGGCAGACCTTTTATCTTTTGCTGAGGTTGCGTACAATAATGCTGTTCACAGTAGCACAGGACTTACGCCGTTCAAAATAGTGAGCGGTATGGACTTCGCCCCAATGCCTGAGTATCCAAGGGATCTCCCCTCCTCAGTCAGCTTGACTGATTGGATGTCGATGCTGAAAGCAACCTGGGAAAATGTCAAAAAGGCACTGGCTAAAGTGGCACAAACCTATAAGAAACAGGCAGATAAACACCGGGCTCCGCAACAGCCATTCCGGGTGGGAGAGAAGGTTTACCTCTCCACAAAATATTTGAGATTAAAACTGCCTAGCAAGAAACTGGGCCCAACGTTTATGGGACCATTCCCCATAGTAAAGATCATCAACCCAGTCACAGTGCAATTGAAACTGCCTCGATTGTTGGGGAAGATACACCCAGCATTTCATAGTAGCCTCTTAAAATTCGTGATCGGATCCACTCTGAGACCACTACCCCGGGAGCCCCTCGGCCCTATGGTCATAGGGGGCCAAACCCATTATGAAGTTCAACGAATCCTTGATTCGAGGTGGCACAGGAGACAACTCCAATACTTAATCAAGTGGAAGGGCTACCACTTATCAGAGGCATCTTGGGTGAAAAGTAGAAATATCCAGGCTGATCACCTTATAGCATAATTCCATGCACAAAATCCAAGCAAGCCTGGGGGAGGATCACATCCCTAAATTATACACCTGTACTCAAATTGCTTTGTTTTATACAGGTCGCTTTCAGGAAGTGAGGGGAGCCGGATGTCAACGCCTAAGGCATTTCCATGACTACTATTACCTTGAGAAGGGGAGGGAAATTCCATGCATAGTTTTGGCCAGAGTAAAAGTCTCATATTTCTGTACTGGGATGTGAATGCGCATGTCTAGAACCCTGCTTTAACGTCCCGTTGGAGAATGTGATTAATGACCTCAGCCAGAGGGGTGGGGGCACAGGGGTAAAGGTCAGACGCCATTAAATGTGATTTAGTTTCAGCTACACAGAAGTCCGTGCTAAGATGTTAGTCCTTATAAACGAATGGTTTTACTTTGAATTTCGTCCCTGGGCTTGTAAATTAATTAGGGCAACTCTTGGAACCTTCACAGACAGGGTCAGACGATGTGTCACTGGGTTGATGACTGCTTCCAACAGGAACGGGCCTAGGAAGCAGTCAAGTTTGTGGGATGGTCACATTGTGGAGAGGTCCCGGGTAAAGAGCCAGATGCAGTCCCATGGCACGAAATGGACCATCTTGGTGAACATGTCCACCACCACCAACGTGGTTCCCTATGATTTTGGGAGATTGGTGATCTAGTCCATGGATACACTTACCCAAGGCCTCTCCGGTGTGTGCAATGACTGCAGCAGTCCCAGCGGGGGTCCTGGTGTGTTCTTGGCTTGTCAGCACTCTGGGAAAGATACCATGTCGTAGCAAATCCGCAGCCTCCAGAACCCAGTTCCACCAGGTGCAACGTCTTGAACAGGCCAAAATACCCCACTGCAGGGTTGTCATGGCACTGGTACAAGATCAGGCTTCAGGAGGGCCCCTCAGGCACATCAATCCTTCCCCAAAACTGATGACCTGAAAACACACAGCTAGAAAACAAACATGCTGTTCCCACTAAACCCTAACCCTCTGTCTGCTATGCTAAATAGCCAGTTTCCAGTGCAGCCTGTCAAGAAGGTCATGGCTTTCTCCTCTCGCGTAGTCTGACTGACCTTCTCTGCTCCTGCC
The DNA here is from genome assembly GCF_964273705.1 of Natrix helvetica. Taxonomy (NCBI): domain Eukaryota; kingdom Metazoa; phylum Chordata; class Lepidosauria; order Squamata; family Natricidae; genus Natrix; species Natrix helvetica. Next base: position 56,707,838 of record NC_138555.1, on the reverse strand, counting down.
TGTTCTCTGCCCTACGTGTTCTTGGATCCAGTGCATAAGGCAGTTCCTCCTCTTCTTCACTGACATCTGCAATGCATGCTTTCCCCAGCTGGAGCCTCAGCCAAATTACTTCCAGATGGCTGTTCGGAGCCATCAATCAACTCAGCTTCTGATGTGCCAGGTACTGGTTCAATCTGCCCTGAGCTGACATCTAGAGAGGTATCTGGGGAATTGTCCGGGGAAGTCATTACACAAAGTGGATTTCATCTGCTGTTCTGAAGTTTAAGTCTGCACATTCTTTTAAACTTATGGTCTTGTGGTCGTAGTGTTTCAAATACAATTACTTCTCTCTAGGCATATGACAAACAGTGCAGTGTGACATTGTTGACAGAACTGAGTTGCTGCATCAGTGTTTCATTTGGAAGTGTTCGGACCCGGCCTTCACAGAAGCAAGAAACAGACTCCCTGTGAAGAAAAAACCCTCTTTATTTACACATTGGGAATTAATTACATTCACCAACAGAAAGCCCAGGCAAGAGTCCTGCAAGAAGTTAACTGAAAAAATAGTCTTTATCAGCTTGTTTTGATAAATGCAAGACTGAGCTCCCAGCCTGAAGGCTGCAAATTAAGTCAGCTCAAACAGAGAAATAGACAAACCTCAGTTCTGGCAAGGCAGTCTTTGTCTCATGAAACATACAAGGAGCAAACTTTCCAGAAATGTGAACAGTTGTCTGTGACAACCAAACCACTCCCCTTTCCTCCTATTTATTCCCCAGCCAGGGAGGGGCCAGTCAGCATCCACGTTTGTTTTGCTTCCTGAGTTGACTCCTTGTCCTCTGTTGTTCACCTCTCCTATCTGCTCTGCGCATCTGGAACAGGCCCCAGCTGTTCCTCCTCCTCACTCATCTCTGACGCCAAAGGCAGCTGCCTCTCTGGCTGGGAAATGCCAGATGGCCCTGGCTCTATCTCTGTGTCCGATACAGAGCATCCATCAGAGCCTTCCTCAGGCTCCAGAACTGGCACAAGTTGTTCCCCAACCTCATCATCCGAGTCTGCCACCAGGTGGGCCACAACAGGAAGCACTAAATCTTCAGTTCAGTTAACCTCTGTGCCAGTGGAGGATCCCATGTTATTATTTGGATTTAAACTATTCCAGTGGTTAGAAGGTTGCCACTTCAAATGGATACTTTGTTAAAGCTCTGATGAAGTGAAGTAACTCCTTGAGGCTTTGCATAATTCTAATATCCTTTGTGCTTAGAAGATGATCATGAGGGACATATCTCTAAAGTGGGCGTGAAGTAAAAGACATATTTTTTGGTGGCAGTAAAACTGTAGTTGCAAGCTCCAGTTGCTGCTTGGTTTGTTGATTGGTCTTACAATACAGTTTTTCTTCCTTTTAAGTAGAACTCAATTTTCTGCCCACTAAGCCCCTGGAGAAAGCAGAGATACTTCTGTAAAGTGCCAATTTAGGTTGTGCAAGCAATAGTAAATTGGACTGATTCTTTTGTCTCACTTGTTAAAAAATTTGTTTTGTTTCCAAATAATTCATCATCTATTTCCAAACTGACAGCTTAGAGTCAGTACAGTAGAAAAGAACATGTTTCCAAAAATCAGGAAAAGTCCTCTTAGACAAAAGACTAAAGAAGCTATGTAAAACCTTGCCCCACACCCCAGTAGCAAAGATGTCCTGAAATCAAACATTGCTCTTGATGACTGTATCCATCCAACACTGTTTTTCATAACAGTGTTAAGGAAGTGATTTGCCTTCTGAAATGTTTTTGTGACTTTCCATCTAGACTATAGACTTGACATTTCTAGGTGATCTCCACACAACTCCACTTAGCTTCCAAGATCAGTCAAGACTGGATAGGACTTGATAATATAGGTTAACAGTAGGGCTGCATAGTCAAAGCATGCTAGCACTTTTGTGGGCATGTCCAGAGTTGTGCAAATGCAGGAAAATATGTAACTTCTTTAAAGAGTTGCCAATAAATGCAATATGTGCACCTATGTGCATTCTGAAACACTTTTCCCTTTCAAATCTAGATTGTTGCAATACCCTTGCTAATAAATTCAGTTTGACTCAAGGAAAAATTGGCTTGATTTTTCCATTACTAAGTTGGTATCCAATGCTGTAATACAGGGGTCCTCAAACTTTTAAAATAGGGGACCAATTCACGGTCCCTCAGACTATTGGGGGCCCGGACTATAGTTTGATTTGCCTAATGACCAGCTGGGTGGGCGTGGCTAGGTGGTCATGTTAGCAGTCCATTTTGCCAATTTAGCAGTCCATTAAACAATACACAGCAGCCCCCTTTTCTGGGGAAGGAAAGGCATGCTTTCCACAGGTCTCATGGCTATATTTAAAGGGCCAGCTAATGTCAGTGGTGTTGGGAGATTCATTGGTGAGGTGATAGTGACTGGATGTGCGATGTTCACTGGACCAGTAACTGGAGTTGGTAAATTGACTTGTGTGGTGAGTGTTAACTGAGAAGTCATGAACAAAGGGCTGGTTATGGTAACAGAGTGGCCTAAGCTCATTGGGCTGGAGATGTTAACCACACTCAAAACTTTGGCTGGGCTTCTCATATTCATTGCAGCAGCCACAGTGCAAGGTACTGATCCTTCCCCCCGCCCCCAAATTGTCAGCCACTGTGCCGCTTCTCTGGGGAAGCAGCCGCATTCCGAGTGTGTCCTTTCACAGCTGGGGGAATGACACGCCCCTTCATTCTGCCCCCCAGGCTGACATCCCTTGCCCTGCCTCACCTGCCTCCAGGGTTTGCGCCAGGGTGGCCAGGACTGTCATTCCGGTTGTGCTGAAGATAGAGATTTTTTTGCAGGCTGCGGCAGCCAGGCCTCTGGTCGCATGGCTTCACTTCATGCCATTGCTGTTGCCTCCTCACTGCTCCAGACCAGGGCCAAAGCAAGCCCTTCCACCTGGAGCTCTGCCCAGGGAGGCAGAGCCAGTGGGAGGCAACGCCTCATTGCTTTGGTTCCCCCGTTGGACAGAGCACCCATGAGTCACAGCCGAGGCCAGTTGCTCAAGGTTGCAGCAGAACAAACAACTGAAGACTGTCTCCTCCGGTTCTTGGAAAAGCCATGCACTGACCCTGGGCATCCGAGGGAAGTGCCAGGTAGCCATTTTGAAAGTGGTGGGAGCAGTTTATGTGGTGGGCAAGGCATGGGATTTGCTGCCCAGCCCGTGTGTTTGGAAAATCATGACAGTGCAGAAAGGGGAAGGGGAGAGGAGGAGGAGGGGCCTTATCTGCAGGCCAGCTGACAGATAAAAGCTGCAAGGCTCTGCCATAGTTCTTTCAGGCAAGCTGTCCCCACGCAACTCTCCGGTCCTTGCCCAAATGTGTGGATGGCCAGCACTGGTCAGCCATATGGGTCCCTCCATCGTGCCTTACTCCAGTTGGTGTTGTGGGCTCAGTTATCAGCAAGAGCAACCACCCCCTTGCTCGCGCCTTCTCATCCAAGTAGCCAGGTGTTGCTCCAGTTCTTTCTGCCATAGCTGCACAACCTTTTCTTCCAATTCTAGCGGTGGTCAGCAGGTGCCCGGAGGCCCCGTGGAAGCCGAGAGGCAGGCCTAAAAGGCAACTGAGCCTCGCTGTCCCCCCCCCCCCAATTGCCCTTCGTCCAGGGTGGGTTTTTCTCCCCCGTCGTTGGCCTTACTTTCCAGTTGTAGCCTGTGGTGCTCACACCGCTCTGCTCACTGTGGCTGCCCATGAAGGTAAGGCCCGCGCTCGGCTGAAAGTCACAGGCCGGCAGGGGAAGCTGGCTGACAGAAGGGTGAACACAGCTTTGTGCTCCCTGACCACTGGCAGCCGGGGCAGATGAGGCCCAGCAGATGTGGAGAGTCCTTGTGGGGGGCGAGATGTGGGCTGGGGGGGGTGAGCGGCAGTGGCTCAGCCCTGGTTCAACTTCCTCTCTGCTACCAGCCTCAGGAGAAAGGAAAGAGCTGGGGGGAATTGGGGGTTGCGGACAGCCAGGAATTCCGAACTGTTGCCCATCCCAGAGCAGGGCCTGAAAGGCAGCTGAGCCTCACCATGTCCACCCCATCCACGAGGCAGGCCTTTGGCCAAGTGCTGCAGGCCTGGAGCGGAATTTCCTCCCCTGCCATTGTCCTTACCTTCCTATTCCATCCAATGGGGCTCGCACCACTCTGCTCACCATGGCTGCCCACAAAGGTAAGGCCTGTGCTCGGCCGAAGGGCGGGGGCCAGCAGGTGGATGAGGAGATGTGGGCGGCACAGCCTCGTGGTCCCGCACAGGCTGCATTAATTGCTTCGCAGGCAGTAGTTTGAGGACCCCTGCTGTAATGCTATAAACAATAGTTAATGCTGAATTAAAATATAAGGTTTCTCAGTTCAATTCCTGATCAGATTTGAATTGAGATCTCATTGCATATTAGGATAGAAATAGAAATAGACCTTGGAGGTCTTCTTGTCCAACCCTTTGCTCAGGTAGGAAACCCTATACCATTTCAGACAAATGGTTGTCCAATCCCTTCTTAAAAACTTCCAGTGTTGGAGAGTTCACAACTTCTTAATTGTTCTAACTTGCAATGCTGTGCGTGGGGAACAGACGAGGAGCCAGATTCCAGCAATGCTGTTTATTCAAGATAAGAGCAGACTATAAACCAACATGCAGCTTCCAGCTGACAGCTCCTTTTATAGGAAGCTGTCAGCTGTTAACCAATAACTTTAAAATACGTCCCGCACTTGCATGGCAGTAGGAAAAGCCTCTGCTCATGCCTGTGTGGACATAACATAACTGTCAGGAAATTTCTTCTTAGTTCTAGGTTGCTTCTCTCCTTGATTTAGTTTCCATCCATAGCTTCTTGTCCTGCCTTCAGGTGCCTTAGAGAATAGCTTGACTCCCTCTTCTTTGTGGCAACCCCTGAGATATTGGAACACTGCTATCATGCCTCCCCTAGTCCTTCATTTCATTAAACTAGACATACCCAGTTCCTGCAACCGTTCCTTATATATTTTAGCCTCCAGTCCAGAGGTGGGTTTGTTCCAGATCGGCCAAACTGGTAGTAGCAGTGGCAGGAGGCTCCACATGCACAGAAGTGTCGCATGCAGGAGCACACGTGGGAGCGCACTCAGGAGCGTGTCCAAACCGGTAGTAAAAACATTGGCAACCCACCACTGCTCCAGTCCGCTAATCATCTTTGTTGCTCTTCTCTGCACTCTTTCTAGAGTCTCAACATCTTTTTTATGTTGTGGTGACCAAAACTGAATGCAGTATTCCAAGTGTGGCCTTACCAAGACATTATAAAGTGGTATTAACACTTCACGTGATCTTGATTCCATCCCTCTGTTTATGTAGCCTAGAACTGTGTTGGCTTTTTTGGTAGCTGCAGCACACTGCTGGATCATATTTAAATGGTTGTCCACTAGGATTCCAAGATCCCTCTCACAGTTACTACTATTGAGCAAGGTACCACATATATTGTACCTGTGCATTTTGGTCTCCTTGCCTAAATGTAGAACCTTACTTTTTTCACCATTGAATTTCATTTTGTTAGATAGTGCCAGAGGTGGGTTGGCAATTTTTTTACTACCGGTTTGGACATGCTCCCCCGCACACGGAGCCTTCTGCCGACACTACTACTGGTTCCGCTGATCCGGGCCGAACCAGGAGCAACCCACCTCTGGATAGTGCCCAATATTCAAGTCCGTCAAGATTCTTCTTTAGCTCACAATTAGTGGTTCCAAGTTAGTACAAAGAATCACAGAGGTGTAATATATCCATACGACTTCCTCCTCCCCAAAGAATAGGTCTGGTTTTAATATGTCTTCCTGGGGAATTGGAATTACAACTTGCTGTCAAATTTCCAGATGTGTTTGCCAACCCAAAATGTTTGCCTTAGCTGCAGAAGAGAGTATCCTGGAAGGAGTAAGTGGGTGGGTGGAGCAAGGGCATATTCTTTTAAGATACTAGTATTCAGTGCAATGATTTGAGGCAACGTCTGTAAATAAACAATTCAAAAGTGTTAATGCTTCAGTGTTAGGGCATAGTGTTCAAACCAGTTGTATGATACTTCCACAAGACAATCTTGGGAGCTGGTCTTTCTGCAGAAAGGAGTGAGGTATATAGATGCCAGGAATCAGAAGGTGATGTGTGCTAATATGCCTCCTTACTAAACTCCTTACAGTTCTCAAGATTATTTGGGACACACTGTGGTCATTAAAGTAGTCTAACATCAGTTCTCAGCCTGGCATCTTCCATATGCTAAACTACACCATATCTGGGCAACTATGGTAACAGATGGGGACACTGGGCATTTGGGTCCAAAATATCTAGAGGACCCCATATCATAGAAGACTATCTGAGCTTTTGAAGATCTGGAGATGTGGCACTCTGTTCATTGTTTAAGCAGTCAATGCCTCTTTTTCAAATACACAGGGTCATCAAACAGAGCTGAAAGTCTGCATTGGTTGTATCCAGGCTTTCTATGTTGGCCTCAGCTACAAATGAGAGAGCTTGCAGAAATGGTCTACAGATATCCCTTTGTCCTTATTCAGCTCTCCCCTATATTCTGTATGTATTTGATTCTGTTCATGTAGTAAGAGGCCAGGTTGCCCACTTACTAATTCCAGGTCACTCAACTTGCAGGGTTCTTCACCCAGCTGTGACATTTGGCAGTATCAGAATGAATGAATGGAACAATGCTGCTTTTTAGGAAAGGACAGACTTTCTTCCAGCCTTCCTCCCACATTTTATTGCTTTTAAAGGCCAAGTTGTTAGTTGTTTCTTCTCCTTCTCATTATTATTATATCAACAGAATTGTATCACAGCGGCCAGTTGTTTCGCCGGATTTGGCATTAATTACTAGTCGGGCCCCACCCAGGGGCCTAGGACGTCGTAACGTATTTTCGTAATATGTGTGCGGATCCAAGCAGTGCGGCCTTTTGCATTTGACTGATGGTGATTTTGTCAATTTTTAACTGTTTTAAATGTAATTCCAGTGCTTTTGGAATAGCACCCAGTGTGCCGATTACCACTGGAATTACCACTGCTGGTTTGTGCCATAATTGTTGAATTTCGATTTTTAAGTCCTGGTATTTCGCGATTTTTTCATATTCCTTCTCGGCGACCCTGCTATCACCTGGTATTGCGATGTCTATGATTGTAACCTTATTTTTCTCAACCAGTGTGATGTCTGGTGTATTATGCGCCAGTATTTTATCCGTTTGTATGCGAAAATCCCACAAGATCTTGACCATCTGACCCTCGACGACTTTTTCAGGCTTATGTTCCCACCAGTTTGTTGCTATTTTAATATTATAATTTTTGCACAAATTCCAGTGGATCATTTGTGCCACTGAATTGTGCCGCATTTTATAGTCAGTCTGGGCGATTTTTTTACAGCAGCTGAGTATGTGGTCAACAGTTTCATCAGCCTCTTTGCAAAGTCTACATTTGGCATCATCAGAGGATTTTTTGATTTTGGCCTTAATGGCATTTGTGCGGATAGCTTGTTCTTGCGCAGCCAGGATTAGTGACTCTGTTTCTTTCTTTAATGCACCTGCTGTTAACCATAACCAAGTTTTTTCACTGTCCACTTTATCTTTTATGTTTTCCAGAAATTGGCCATGCAATGCTTTGTTCTGCCAACTCTCCATTCTTAATTTTATCACATATTTTCTGTATTCTTGTTTCGTCTGTTGGGCCTTCAATAGATTTTTGTTCTTTACTTCGATTAATAGATGTTCTTGACTTTCTTTTAAATAATCAGCCAGTGCATGTTTTTCTTCTTCAACTATTTGCTTCACTTGTAATAATCCTCTGCCACCTGATTTTTGGGGCAGGTATAGTCTATCAGTGTCACCGCGTGGATGTAAACTGTAGTGCATTGTCATTAGTTTCCTGGTTTTTCGGTCCAAAATGTCCAAATCAGCTTGTGTCCAGTTAACTATACCAGCTGTGTATCTTATAACTGGTATTGCCCAGGTGTTTATGGCCGTGATTGTATTTCCACCATTCAATTTAGATTTCAAAATTTTCCTAACTCTGTTGGTGTACTCTCCCCTGACAATAGTTTTTACTTCTCCATGCTTCATGTTATCCAACTGCAGAATGCCTAAGTATTTGTAGGCTTCATTTTCATTGCATTTAATTAGTTGGCCATTGGGCATTTCAATTCCCTCATATGTAGTGATTTTGCCCCTTTTTATGGATACAGTGGCACATTTTTCCATGCCAAACTGCATTGAAATATCGGTGCTGAATACTCGGACTGTGTTTGTCAATGATTGGATTTCTATTTCTGACTTTCCATAGAGTTTCAAATCATCCATATATAATAAATGCGACATTTTTTCGGCTTCTTTGGCTGTTTGGTAGCCTAATTTCATTTTTTTTAAGATTACTGATAGTGGGATCATCGCGATGATGAAGAGAAGAGGTGAAAGTGAATCACCCTGGAAAATTCCTCACTTGATATTAACCATTCCGTAGTTCTCATTCCCTACTGCCAACTCGGTTCTCCATTGTTTCATCGCCTTTTCAGTAAAGGATGTAATATTTTTACTAATGCCAGTTGTTTCTAAGCATTTTATGATCCAACTATGTGGCAATGAGTCAAATGCCTTTTTGTAATCAATCCAGACCATATTCAAGTTCGTTTTTCTGTTCTTACAATTTTCTAATATCATTTTATCAATTAGGAGCTGATCTTTTGTGCCCCTGCTCCTTCTTTTGTTGCCTTTCTGCTCTACTGGCAAGATTTTGTTTGTTTCCAAATAATCCATAATGTTATCTGCAATAATGCCTGTGAGTAATTTGAAGGTTGTTGGCAAGCATGTTATTGGTCTGTAGTTTTCAGGTATTGTTCCTTTAGTTGCATCTTTCTGAATCAAGCATGTTTTTCCAGTTGTCAACCATTCATCAATTTGGCCATTTTGTAAAATCTCATTCAGTTGCCTGGCCAATATTGCATGTAAACTGGTCAGATATTTGAGCCAGAAACCATGTAATTGGTCCTTTCCAGGTGATGTCCAATTCTTTACTTTTTTACTTGATTTTTGACCATCTCAGTTGTTATTTCTAATACTTGCATTTGTTTGTTGCCAATGCTTTTCTCAAAGTCATGTATCCATTTTGCTTCCTTATTGTAGTCCTTTGCATTTTCCCACAATTCTTTCCAGAATTCAACTGTGGCCTGCTTTTCTGGTTTTTGACTTTTGGTGTCACCATTCACATTAAGACTTTGATAAAAACGCCGTTGGTCTGATCGAAATTGTTGATTTTGTTTATACTGGATGATTCGTGCCTCATATCTTTCAATTTTCCTAGCTGTTGCTGTTATCTGCTGTTTTACAATCTCTACAGCTTTATTGATGCTTCTTGTATCCAATCTATACCTTCTGATTAGCTGATCTATAATTTTGTTGTTTTTAAGCCGTTGCTCACGCATGTTCTTCAAATTGCTAGCATCTGCATTATTATTATTATTATTATTATTATTATTATTATTATTATTATTATTATTATTATACTTTATTCATTAAACATGAAACTCAGTCAACTGAACATTCAGAAATGCATCACAAATACCATTGACTGGTGCTAATGGTTGATACGGGTTGCCGCCAGCGTCCTAGGTATCAACCAAGTACCTTTTTAAAATATATGATGTTCCGAGTAGCACAGTTTTTTGCAGTTCCGCTGGTGTTATTGCAGGAAGCTGCAATTTGTTGATGTATATTATAAAATTCTTGGACATGGTACCAAGTGCCCTGATGACAATGGGTATCACTGTTACATGTTTCATCCATAATCAGGTAGTTTCGATGTCCAGGTCATGATATTTCATTATTTTTTCTAGTTCTTTTTCTTCGACTCTGGCATCTCCTGGAACAGCGATATCAATAAACTACACTTTGGCCTTCTACAATTGTGATATCTGGTGTGTTGTGCTCCAAATGACGATCCGTTTGTATTTGAAAGTCCCACAAGATCTTCACCTTCTCATTTTCGGTAACTTTTTCCACTTTATGTTCCCATGACTTTCTGGATACAGGTAAATGATATTTTTTACATAATGACCAGTGGATTAATTTAGCAACTCATCTTGTTTTGTGTTGTTTGTTGTTGAATATCTTTGATCCAGGAGGCAGTGTTGTTGTGTTCCACTGGGTTTTCCCACAGTTCTTTCCAAAAGTTCAAAGTCTTTCCTTTACAGTTTGGATTCGATTTTCATCAAGGGACCGGTAGAAGAGGTGTTGGTTTCTTCTGAACTGGACATTTTCACGATATTGTTTTATTCGTCCTTTGTATCTTTCAATTTTCCTTGCTGTTGCTATTGCACGTTGTTTTAGTTCTTCCATAATTTCCGTTATTGTTTTTTCCTCCAGGTTGCATTTTTTGTGTAAACTATTTTTCAGCTTTTTGTTCTTTAGTTTTCCTTCTTTCAAGTACTTCATATTGCTGATAACCCCTCGTAGTTTTTTAATTGTATTTTCAAGTCGAATTTTCCACTTTGGTGTTCCAGTGGGTTTCTTTTTTGGCATTTTATAACCTAGTTCTGCAGTTATAACGGCGGCTGTGCTATACATTAATTGGTTCGTTTCATATAGTGTGCTGGATGGGATGGAAGTCAAAATGTTGTTCACGGCAGTTAACAGATCTTTCACTCGTTTGCTATGCACTTCGCGAATGGCAGGTCGTCTTTTTCTTTCTACGTTTTCTTTGATGTGGTTTTCAATTTTTTCTTTCAGAATTTTTGCTAGATCACTTAGCTGTACACTTTCAAGTTGTTGCATAGGAGGGTCTTCATCCTGTATGTTCGTTTCTTCCACTGGCTGGTCAATTTGTTCAGGTGTTGGAGCAATTTCTTCTTCATTATTATTATTATTATTATTATTATTATTATTATTATTATTATTATTATTATTATTATTATTATTATTATTATTATTATTATTATTATTATTATTGCGTGGTTAATCTTTGGTAAGATTCACAGCCTTTGGGGCTGGTTGGTAGCTCAACAGCTCGAGTCCTAACCAAGGACCTAGGAACTGTTAAGGTAACGTCGAAGGATATAAGCTGTTCCAAGTAGGGCGGTTTTTTGTAGAATCAGAATGTTCAAATCTGATAAATTTAAAATTTCCAAATAGCGAGGTAGTCCTTTAGGTATTGCTCCAAGGGCTCCAATTACAATCGGGACAACACACAATTTCTTTTTCCACAGTCGCTCAACTTCAATTTGCAAGTCCCGGTACTTTGTGATTATTATTATTATTATATTATTTTTAAGTCCTGGTATTTCGTGATTTTTTTCATGTTCCTTCTCGTTGACCCTGCTATCACCTGGTATTGCGATGCCTATGATTGTAACCTTATTTTTCTCAACCAGTGAGATATCTGGTGTGTTATGCGCCAGTATTTTGTCTATTTGTATACGAAAATCCCATAGGATCTTGACCATCTGATTTTCGGTGACTTTTTCAGGCTTATGTTCCCACCAGTTTGTTGTTGTTTTAATATTATAATTTTTGCACAAATTCCAGTGGATCATTTGTGCTACTGAATTGTGCCGCAATTTATAATCACTCTGTGCGATTTTTTTACAGCAGCTGAGTATGTGGTCAACAGCTTCATCAACTTCTTTGCAGAGTCTGCATTTGGAATCATCAGAGGATTTTTCGATTTTGGCCTTAATGGCATTGGTTCGGATAGCTTGTTCTTGCGCAGCCAGGATTAGTGACTCTGTTTCTTTCTTTAATGTACCTGTTGATAACCATTCTTTTATTTTTTCCAGAAATTGACCATGCAATGCTTTGTTCTGCCAACTTTCTATTCTTGATTTTATCACATCTTTTCTGTGTTCTTGTTTCGTCTGTTGGGCCTTCAGTAGATTTTTGTTCTTTACTTCGATTAATAGATGTTCTTGACTTTCTTTTAAATAATCAGCCAGTGCATGTTTTTCTTCTTCAACTATTTGCTTCACTTATAATAATCCTCTGCCACCTGATTTTCGGGGCAGGTATAATCTATCAGTGTCACCTCTGGTATTACCAGTTATTTGTATTATTGGTATTTGTATTATTATTTTTATTATTATTATTATTATTATTATTATTATTATTATTATTATTATTATTATTATTATTATTATTATTATACGATTGTATCACAGTGGCCAGTTGTTTCACCGGATTTGGCATTGATTACTAGTCGGGCCCCACCCAGGGGCCTAGGACGTCGTAACGTAGTTTTGTAATATACGTGCAGTTCCAAGCAGTGCAGCTTTTTGCATTTGACTGATGTTGATTATTATTGTTGTTGTTGCTGTTGTTGTTGTTGTTATTGACACAGTTCAGTCTGGGTTTGGCATTTTTGTCTACCTATCGAGTCCTTACCAAGGACCTGGGAGAGGCAAATCTGAATGTTTGATGTTGTTACAGATATTGTTGCAGGATGGAAGCTGTTCCAAGTTAAAGCAATTGACTGATGGCAAATTTGTCAATGCCTATGGTGTTCAAGTGGTGCTCCAGTTGTTTTGGGATTCCTCCCAAGGCTCCTATTACTATTGGTACTACCCTTGTTTGCCTTTGCCATAGTCGTTCTATTTCTATTTGTAGATCTTTGTATTTTGTTATCTTCTCCAGTTCTTTCTATTCTATTCTGCTGTCTCCAGGCACTGCGACATCCACTATCCAGACTTTTTTGCCTTTCTTATTGACAACTGTTAAGTCCAGGGTATTATGTGGCAGGTGCCTGTCTGTCTGAATTGTGAAGTCCCAGATCAATTTAACTTCTTCATTTTCTATGACTTTTTCCATTTTATAGTCCCACCAGTTCTTGCCTACAGGCAAATGATATTTCTTGCAGATCTTCCAATGCACCATTGTTGCTACTTTGTCATGCCACTGCTTGTAGTCAGTCTGTGTGATCTTCTTGCAGCAGAATCCCAGGTGGTCCACTGTTTCGTCAGCTTCTTTGCATAGGCAGCACTTACTGTCTGTCACTGTCTTCTCAATTCTGGTTTTGTATACATTTGTCCTTAAGGCTTGGTCTTGTGCAGCCAGAATTAATCCCTCCACCTCTTTCCTTAACTTTCCTGCTCTTAGCCATTGCCAGGTCTTGTTATTATCTGCTTTCCCTGCTATTTTTGTTAATGTACTGGCCATGTAGTGCTTTGTCTTCCCATTCCTCCATACTGTTCTTCATTTGGTCTTTCTTGTAGGCCAGTTTGGTCTCTCCAGTAGTCAGCAAGCCTTCCTGACATACTAACTTCAGTGCATCTTCTTCATTGTCCTTCAGATATTCTTCCAAAGCCCTTTTTTCTTCTTCAACCATCTGATGTACTTGCAACATTCCACACCCACCTATTTGCCTTGGTAGGTAGAGTCTGTCAATGTTGCTGCGAGGACAAAGGGGTGTGGACAAATTCATTGTCATTATTTTTCTGGTCTTCCTATCCATTGGTTTCAATTCTGCTTGAGTCCAGTCCACTATTCCTGTTGTGTATCTAATGACTAGAATTGCCCAGGTGTTGATGGTATTTCCTTCATTGAGTTTTATTTTTCTTGACTTCAGTATGCTTGATGTCAGCTTGAAGGATACCCAGGTATTTGTAGCAATCATCTTCAGCCAAATTCTTAATGTTATTTTCAAAGGGCATCATGATTCGTTTTGTTTTCACTATTTTTCCTTGATTGATAGTGAGTGTGGCACATCTGTCCAGTCCGAACTCAATTGCAATATCCTGGCTATATACAGTATATATGAACAGTGTTGAGCAGCGATTCTTTTTCAGATAGTGTTTTTCTATACAGCTTCAGGATTGTTCATGTAAAGGAGGTGGGATAGTCTGTCAGATGTTTTTGATGTTTGATAGCCACGGCCTGAGTTATTCAATATTGTTGACAGAGGAATCAGTGCAATGATAAACAGTAGTGGTGATAGTGAATCTCCCTGGAAGATTCCTCTCTTGATATTAACCTCTCACAAACGGAATGGGACTTTTCGTCTCCTACCTTTGGCCATGCCTCCTTCTCTGCCAGCGTTCCTCCTTGGGCAATTCACCTCTGACTTTTCTCCTCAGCTGACACGCCTCCACCCATTCGCCCTGGACAATGGGCCAAGGCCCCTCCATCCCACGCACTTCAACATGGCCCATTTGCCGAAGCAGGGTTTGTCTTCGGCTTTTCGCCGCCTGGGACAGTTAGCTGCCAACCAATCGGCTAGCTGCCAATGTCGGCAGCCAGAAGCCATGGTGCGATTGATCACAGTGGTGGTGGGGTTTGGGCGAGGGGCTGCAGCCAAATAGCTTTAGAAAAGTCAAATACTTTTTAGGAGAATGAAGGGGAGGGGGTGGAAGCTCCCCTGTACCTGATCGTGCCTCCCTGATAAAGAAAAGGAAGGGAAGATCAGGTGGGGGTTAATTATGCCGGCTTCATCCAAAGGGAAGGGGAAGAGAGAGGAAGAAAGAAAGAAAGAAAGAAAGGAAGGAAGGAAGGAAGGAAGGAAGGAAGAAAGAAAGAAAGAAAGAAAGAAAGAAAGAAAGAAAGAAAGAAAGGAAGGAAGGAAGGAAGGAAGGAAATAGAATAGAATTCTTTATTGGCCAAGTGTGATTGGACACACAAGGAATTTGTTTTTGGTGCATATGCTCTCAGTGTACATAAAAGAAAAGATACATTCATCATGAACCATAAGGTACAACACTTAATGATAGTCATAGGGTACAAATAAGCAATCAATAGCAATTTGAAGGTCTCTACTGTTGATACTGTGTTGTCTAGTATTGTAAGAGGTGATAGTATGGGATGGTTTCTCCTAAAGTCTACCACCATTTCTACGGTTTTGAGTGTGTTCAGTTCCAGATTGTTCCGGTCACACCACAAGGCCAGTTGTTCAACCTCCCATCTGTATGCGGATTCATCGTTGTCTCGAATGAGACCAATCACTGTTGTATCACCAGCAAACTTCAGTAGTTTAACAGATGGATCATTTGAGATGCAGTCATTGGTATATAGAGAGAAGAGAAGTGGAGAGAGCACACAGCCTTGGCGGGACCCTGTGCTAATTGTACAGGTATCCTATGTGATTCTGCTTAGCTTCATCTGCTGCTTCCTGTCTGTTAGGAAGCTTATGATCCACTTACAACTGTGTTCCGGTACCACTAGCTCATTTAGTTTAGTTAGAAGAATGTCTGGAATGATGGTATTGAATGCTGAACTAAAGTCTACAAACAGGACCCTTGCGTAGGTCTTTGGAAATTCAAGATGTTGTAGGATGTAGTGCAGAGCCACATTAACAGCACCATCTGTGGATCTATTTGCCCAGTATGCAAATTGCAGGGGGTCTAACAATGGTTTTCTGGTGGGACAGCACTAGCCTTTCAAAGGTTTTCATAACTACAGATGTTAGAGCAACTGGTATGTAGTCATTCAGTTCCTTGATGGAGGGCTTCTTCGGCACTGGGATGATAGTAGAGCATTTGAAGCAAGCAGGAACATAGCACATCTCTAGTGATTTATTGACGATTCGGGTGAAGATGGGGGGCAGTTGGTCAGCACAGACTTTTAAGCAAGAAGGAATTATCTTGTCTGGGCCTGGTGCTTTTTCTGGTTTTTGTCTGTGAAATAGATATTGCACTTCCTTTTCTGTGATCACCAGGGGTTGTGAACCCAATGGGATGGGGTCAGTTGTAGGAGGTTTGGCTGTTGTTGGTGTGTCTGAGATGGGGGTTGTGGAGATAGGTGGCTGTAGTTTCTTTTCAAACCTGCAGTAAAACACATTCAGGTCATCTGCCAGTTGTTGATTTCCTTCAGCCTGGGAAGGAGGTTTGCTGTAACTGGTGATATTTTAAAGAGTTTTCCACATGTTTGCTGGTTCATTGTTGAGAATGGATTCCTTAGCTTTTCAGAGTAGCTTCTTTTTGCTGCTCTGATCTCCCTTGTTAATACATTTCTGGCCTCATTGTACAGCATTCTATCACCTTTTCTGTAGGCTTCCTCTTTGGAACAATGTAGCTGCTTAGGTTTAGCTGTTTATTGTTACTGTATATTAGCAAGGTCCTGGTCAGTACACATAGGTCTTCACAGAAGCTGATATATGATGTTACAGTATCTGCAAGTTCATCCAAGTTTGCAGAGGTATCTTTGAAAACATTCCAGTCAGTGCAATCAAGGCAAGCCTGTAGCTTTATCTTTGACTCCTCAGTCCAAATCCTCACTGATTTAATTGTTAGTTTCATGGTTTTAAGTCTTTGTCTGTAAGCATACAAGGTACAAGGTGAATCATGCAATGATCAGAGTGCCCAACAGCTGCTTGTGGTAAAGACCAATAAACATCTTTTAGTGTTGTGTAGCAATGGTCTAAAGTATTCTTGCCTCTAGTGGGACAGTTGACATGCTGAAAATATTTTGGAAGCTCTTTCCTTAAGTTTGCTTTGTTTAAGTCTCCTAAAATAATGGGCAGTGAATCTGGGCATTTGCCTTCAGCCTCTATAATCTGGTAAGTAAGTAAGTAAGTAAGTAAGTAAGTAAGTAAGTAAGTAAGTAAGTAAGAAAGAAAGAAAGAAAGAAAGAAAGAAAGAAAGAAAGAAAGAAAGAAGGAAAGAAGAAAGAGGAGGGAGGGAGGGATGGGAGAAAGAGGGAGAGGAAAGTGAATGAGATATGGATGGATGGATGGATGGATGGATGGAAAAAGGAGAGGAAGGAAGGACCACAAACCCTGGCACTAGACACAGCTTCAAAGGATGCTTTGACATTTCTCTCTCCTAGAGGATGAACACAGGGAAGGTAGTGAAAAGGGTAGCAAGGTACAAGATATGAAGGAAGGGGGGGCTGTGGCTCCACCTGGGGACAGGGAGGAAGAAGCAATATCGAAAAGGCTCAGGTCACAAAAATAAAAGTATTTGAAATATCTGTAATTGTTGATATACTAGAAAGTGACAAAGGAAAAATGATTGAACACATGGTTGATACAATGTAGAATAAGATTCTGTTTTTTGCTTATCTTTTATATCTTGTTTTTACTATTGTAAAAATTGTGAGATTTGGAGGGATTTCTACCACTAGCGTGGGAGCTGCCAAAATTTTCTATGCACCCCTCTACCTTTTCCCATAAATGTGTAAAAACCAATAAAATTCTTTTTTTTTAAAAAAAAGGATGCTTTGAAACAGCACAGCAATTCAGGTGTCAAGTTTCCGAAAGATGCCCTAATTAATTTATGAGCCTTGAGCCAAGTTTCAAAAGAAATCCAGTCATTTATTAGGAGCAACATTTTGGCAATTACCCAAGTGGAGTCAGATCTGACCTCACATAAGTTACGCCCCCCTTTGACCCTATTTCCCCCCTCCTCCCTGAGTGTGTCATAAATCACATTCTCCAACAGAGTACATTCGTGGGCTGTAGAAACCACACTCCTCCTGCTTACTCCAGTAACCAGGGATACAATCTGGAGATAAGCATACGTGGAATGTGCTTTACATCAAAGCAGACGAGCAGCTCCGTCAGTCCCCCCCCCCCCCCCTCCTCCTGCTTAGGGCAACTTGAAAGCTGGCCTGGAATGCTTTTACAAGTTGACAGGGCTGGAAGCGACCTCAGAGGTCATCTAGTCCAACCCCTTGCTCCAGCAGGAGACCTTATATCATCTTGGTTATTTTGGTGCCTCAAAAACAGAGGAGAAATTCCCAGAAAAGGGAAGAACTTTACTAGGCAAAGCTGCCATGCAGAGGAAGGCAGAGATAGTCCTCAGTTCTAAGTTGCTTCTCTCCTTGATTAGTTTCCACCCATTGCTTCTTGTTCTACCCTCAGGTGCTTTGGAGAATAGTTTGACTCCCTGTTCTTTGTGGCAACCCTTGGGATATTGGAACACTGCTATCATGTCTCCCCTAGTCCTTCTTTTCATTAAACTAGACATACCCAGTTCCTGCAACCGTTCTTCATATGTTTTAGTCTCCAGTCCCCTAATCATCTTTGTTGCTCTTCGCTGCATTCTTTCTAGAGTCTTCACATCTTTTTTACATCGTAGCGACCAAAACTGAATGCAGTATTCCAAGTGTGGCCTTACCAAGGCATTATAAAGTGGTATTAACACTTCACGTGATCTTGATTCTATCCCTCTCTTTATACAGCCTAGAAGTGTGTTGACTTATTTGGCAGCTGCTGCACACTGCTGGATCATATTTAAATGGTTGTCCACTAGGATTCCAAGATCCCTCTCACAGTTGCTACTATTGAGCAAGGTACCACATATATTGTACCTGTGTGTTTTGTTTTTCTTGCCTAAATGTAGAATCTTACTTTTTTCACCATTGAATTTCATTTTGTTAGATAGCGCCCAATGTTCAAGTTTTTCAAGATCCTTCTGTATCTTAAGCCTATCTTCTGGAGTGTTGGCTATTCCTGCCATCTTGGTGTCATCTGCAAATTTGATGAGTTCCCCATTTATCCCCTCATCCAGATGAAGATGTTGAAGAGTACTTAATTTGTATTAGTATTTAATTTGGGATGTATGGTATAATTGGCTTGACAGTAGATGCAAAGATTAGAAAACTAATAATGAAAGACGATTAATGAATTTTAAATTAGAAATAAGTATAAATATAAAATAAGATGAAGAATATTTATTATATATAATAGTATATCTTCATCAATGATTTGGACGAGGGTTAAATGGGGAACTCATCAAATTATATACATATATATATATATATATATATATATATATATATATATATATATATATATATATATATATATATATATATATATATATATAAAATTTGATGAGTTCCCCATTTAACCCTCGTCCAAATCATTGATGAAGATGTTGAAGAGTACTGGGCCTAAAACAGAGCCTTGGGGTACTCCACTGCATACTTCCCTCCATGTAGATGCAGTTCCATTGAGGACTACACGTTGAGTGCGATTGGTCAGCCAGTTACGAATCCATCTGGTGGTGAAGCTGTCTAACCCACATTCTTCTACTTTATCTAGTAGTAGGTTATGGTCTACCTTATCAAATGCCTTACTGAAGTCCAAGTAAACTATATCGACAGTATTCCTCTGGTCCACTAATTTTGTCACTTTATCAAAGAATGCAATAAGATTAGTCTGGCATGATCTGTTTTTGACAAACCCATGTTGGCTTTTGGTTATTACTTTGTTTGCTTCAAGGTGATCGCTGATTCGTTGCTTGATTATCTTTTCCAGAATCTTCCCTGGTATTGAGGTCAGGCGGATAGGTCTGTAGCTTCCTGGATCTTTTTTTTTTCCTTTTTTTTGAAGATGGGAACTACCTCAGCTCTTTTCCAGTCCTCTGGCAGTTCCCCGGTGCTCCAGGATCTTTGAAAGATATAGTTCAGTGGTTCTGAGGTCTTGTCTGCCAGTTCTTTCAGAACCTTGGGGTGTAATCCATCCGGTGCTGGTGATTTGAACTCGTCTAGGGTAGACAGGTGCTCACTTACCATTTTCTTCCCTATTTTAACTTGTGTTCCTAGTGCCATTGTAATTTGAATGGTCACTAAGTCCGTCACACAGTTGCTAAGTGAATCCGGCTTCCCTGTGGACTTTGTTGGTCAGGTCGCAAAAGGAGATTGTGTGACTCTGGGACACTGAGACCATCATAAGTAAGAATCAGTTGCCAAGCATCCGAATTTGGATCACCTGACCATGGGGATGCTGCAACAGTCATTAAGTGAATCTGGCTTACCCGAATCTCCGTTGCTAAGAGAGACAGCTGTTCAGTGAGCTTTCACCCACTTTACAACCTTTCTTACTACTGCTGTTAAGTGGATCGTTGTTTAAGTCAGTCAGATGATGGTTAAGTGAAGGTGGTTCCCCCAGTGCTTTTGCTTGTCGCACAGTTGCAAAGGGGAGATCATGTCACGTGACCCCAGGATGCTGTGACCGTCATAAATGTGAGTCAGTTGCTACGCATCCAACTGTAAATCACGTGACCATTGGGATACTGCATTGGTCATGAGTGTGAAAAATGGCCAACAGTGGCATTGCAACTTTGAATGGTCACTATATGATATGGTCATAAGTTGAGGACTACCTGTACTGTTTTCCAATTTGACAGCAATCCTTGACTTAGGACCATCATGGCCAGCTGTCACTGATGTCATATGTCTGTATGAAAGATGGCGATGGTGGGTGGGTGGGAGCAGCAGCCCAACGGCAGGATCAGGTGTGTGGTGGGGAGAGAGCAGAATATTAGTTTATTTGATTATTTTCTTCATCTGAAAAGGGGGACTGTTTTATCTCCCCACCCTCAAAGTTCCTATTTTGTCCGTATAAGCTTGATATCAAGATATGTAAATTGAGGTTCCTATGGAAGACTTTGAGCTACCTGCCATGAGTGAAGGTTAGGGTTAGGGAGGGATTGAAAGGAAGTTCCTTTGTAGCACCTTTTTTTTTTTTGCCTGGGGCGTTTAGATTGCTCTGGCTTTGATTTTCCTCCCTTTTATGCTTAACAACCTGTTTCCTGAATAAACAGACACTGCATATAAACAGTTAGAATAGCACTTCAGGAGAACTTAAGACGCCAGAGGTGCAAGGGGTACATTTGCAGGGGATAATTCCAGCAGTTGTGGTCTTTACGGTAGAAGCTTTTGGGACTTCACCTCCCAGAGAACCACTGCCTGGGACTCTGGCAGACAGGCAGCAAGTGACTTGCATGATGGTAAATATTTATCTTACTAGCTGGATACCCGTGCTTTGCTACGAAACTATGTGATGTGGGTTGATAAATTGACACTTAAAGTTTGAAAATTAATGAGTAGTTTAAAAAGTGACCGTATTATTTTGTTAGAGACGGTAAGCTGAGTTTCTGTTACAGATGAAGACATTATTGTAAGTGTAACACCAATGAAATTGTTTTTTTTAAGTTTTTTTTATTTTTTTAAACATAAAAAACAACATAAAAATTATCATCCATTACATACAGCATGTCGTTTGGTTACAAGCTTTGGTGCATCCATATACAGTCACAAATTTTCCATCTAATATGACTAGGTAGCTCACTTTCATTTTACATCATATATTCAATTACAGTTAATATTTATTTCCTTTCAGCAAACCTAATTCCCTTGCATTCTTAATTGTCTATTTAATAACAATATACCTTTCTGTAATCACTTATCTCATTCTGATTATTTTTACAGTATAAAAGAATTTACCAACTATTTATGTTTATACATCACTACTTTCAATTATGCATAGTCCCACGAATCATTCATCAAATATGCTTATGTTCATTGTTGTCCTTGTACATCATACATTGAAACAAAAATATTATTCCTTCATTTTTAAACAAAGTATTCTAATTGCTCACTTCATAGATATACCAATCTTTCATTACTTCCTTATTAAACTATTTATCAACAACAAGATATCTTTATAATATACATCACTACCTAGGGTTATGCATAATATTTCCAATCGTCTATTAAATATACACAGATTCATTATTATCCTTATCCTTCATTTTAAAACAAAATATTCTAAATTATTCAATTCATATGTATGTCAGTCTTTCATTGTATCGTTATTAATCTATTTAACAACATAATTGTATTATCACTTATCTCCTTCAATTAAAACATACGTAAAACATTTTTCATGTCCAGGTTTTTTTGTCCAACCACTGATAAAACAAGTCCCATATCTTATAAAATTGCTCATCTTCTTGTTCTCTGATTTCAAATGTCAATTTACTCATTTCAGCACACTCCATTATCTTTCGAATAACTTCCTCCTGTTTTGGTATTGTTTCATTTTTCCAATTTTTTGCAAATACGATTCTAGCTGCTGTTAAAATGTTTATGATCAGATATTTCAAGTCTTTATTGTAAATTTCTGGTATAATTCCCAATAAAAAAATCTCTGGTTTAAGGCCTATGTGTTTGTGTATCATTTTCTCCAACCACATGTGAATCTTAGTCCAGTATCTTTTAGCTTCAATGCAAGTCCACCACATGTGGTAGTAAAAACCCGGTATCTGATGACATTTCCAACACTTTTCCGATTTATTCTTGGACATTCTTGCAATTCTCGTTGGGGGTAGATGCCACCTGTAAAACATCTTATACAAATTTTCTCTATATGCAGTTGACATTGTCATTTTATAATTTTGGGACCACAATTTCTGCCATTTCTCTAAATCAATCCCATGTCCAAAATTTCCCCCTAAGCTATCATAGTTTCTTTGACTTGTTCCTCTTGTAGTTTGACCTCTAATAAATATCCATACAGTTTTTAAATTACTTTTTCATCAGTACCTGTTAAAATTTTGTCTAATTCAGTCATTTTGTTATAAAGACCTTTTGATTTTCTATCTTCATTATATCTAGAGTGTATCTGCACATATGAATACCAGTTCATTTCTATTCCTTCTTGTTTCAACTCTTGGATAGATTTGAGTTCACCCTCTGCATTCAATATTTCAACATATCTAACTGTTTGTTCCTTTTTATATATTATTGGATATGAAAATGCTTCAATGGTTGATATCCAGACTGGCGTTTTTAAGTAATGTAATCTTTTAACCTTTTCCCAATTTAATAGCAAAGCCTCCCTTATATAATGTCTTCTAAAATAACCATGTGCTTTAGTTCCCTTATACCATAAAAAAGCATGCCATCCCAACAGTAAATCATGACCCTCTACATTCAATAATCTAGAGTTTTTTAGTGTTATCCACTCCTTAATCCACATCAGGTTTGTTGCTTGATAATATAACTCCCAGTCAGATAAGCCCAATCTTCCTCTTGTTCTAGCATCTTGTAGCAACTTGAGTTTTATTCTTGCTTTTTCCCCTTGCCAAATAAACTTCAAAACTATTTTATTTAGATCTTCAAAAAAGTCCTTGCCCAATCTGATTGGAATTGTCTGGAACAGGTATAAGATTCTGGGTAAAATGTTCATTTTAATTGTAGAAATTCTTCCTATCATTGATAGTTGTAGATTTTCCCATTTCATCAAGTCAGTCGCAATTTGTTGCTTTAGTCTAGTGTAATTGTCCTCCTTAAGAGTACTGCATCTAGCTGATAGATACGTATATCTCCAAGTATTTAACCTTGTTTGTGACTTGAATCTGCAAAACTTCCGCCAACTCTTCCTTTTGTCTTAGTGGTATGTTCTTTGTCAAAATCTTTGTTTTATCTTTATTTATTTTCAAACCTGCTGTCAGTGTTCCAAATACCATGCATGAATAAATCAAAGTCCATGGCAGAATCATCCTTAAAGTTCCAATTTAATTTTACAGGTATGTTGGCACATCTGTGGAATTCCAACTCTGATTTACATCCTGGAATTCCACCCAGTTGAAAGTTCATGATCTATCCACACACCCATAAATCCATCACATGGCCCAATCTTCTTCTTCCACACTGGCATCTCCACCCAGCTTCTTCCAGTTAAATGTCGAGGTGCAGAGACAAAAGATGACCTTGGCTTCTAGAAAGGAATGTTTTATTTTGACAACAACACAGTCTACAATTCTACTCCTTTCTATTCCCCCCTCCCAACTACTACTCTAATGAAACATCATAGGAAATTATAAGAAAGTGTGGCAGGCCAAAGATTCTTAAAGGAACCTCTGCAGGCCTGACACCTGCTACTTTTCCGTACTCCTCTATTCTTTCTAACAATTTGGGTGCTGTCTCTAGTGGATCTTCAAGGATAAAAACCAAATCGTATGCAAACACTTGTAGCTTATATTCTTCTTTTTTAATTTTCATTTCTTTTATTTCTTCTTCTTTTCTAATTTTTCTATTTAAGACTTCTAATGTTAAGACAAATAGTAACGGTGATAGTGGGCAACTTTGTCTTGTACCTCTCTTTATTTCAATAGAATCTGTCAATTCTCCATTTACCATTATCTTTGCTGTTTGTTTATGATATACCATTTGTATAGTTTGAATAAATTTCTTACCAAAATTCATCTGTTCCAATT
Organism: Natrix helvetica; assembly: GCF_964273705.1. Lineage (NCBI taxonomy): Eukaryota > Metazoa > Chordata > Lepidosauria > Squamata > Natricidae > Natrix > Natrix helvetica. Next base: position 56,683,925 of record NC_138555.1, on the reverse strand, counting down.
GTAAGAACATATGCTTAAATCTACATTAAATATATGTGGGATATGGATAAATAAATAAAATGTATAGTTTATAAAATATTAAATATAACAGTATTACAATACCCTAAATAATGTAGAGATATCAGAAGTACTCTGGTTTCTCTTCAGATCGTATAAATCTTTCGCCTTTTAGCAAGGTCATCTTTTGTCTCCGCACCTCTGCACCTGACCGGAACCAGCTGGGTGGAGATGCTAGCGTGGCCGAAGAAGATTGGACCATGTGATGGTTTTATGGGTGTGGTGATGAACTTTCAACTGGGTGGAATCCCAGGAAGCTTTAGATTTGGCATTCCACAGATGTGCCAACATGTCTGACTTATTAAATTGGAACTTTAAGGATAGTTTTGCCTTGGACTCTGATTTAATTCTGCATGATATTTGGAATGCTGACATTATCCCAAATCTCTCTCTCTAAAATAAATCACCAGCACCCCGCCACGGTGTCTGGTGTGGGGGTGCTGATTTCCCAATGCTGACCAGGTCAGCGTAAAATATCAGCGAACAATTAAGAGAAAGCTTTTTCAGATAAGAAGCTGAGATGAGACGCTTCTCTACATCTCTCCCAAGCAGCAAAGGAATTTGTGGGAGAGGGAAATTTCAGATAAATAGTGTCTGGGAAGATGTGACCGGAGGAGGAAACTAATTCACCGCACGGAGGGAGAATGAAAGTCCCAGATCAACTTGAGCAACTAAACGTGAGTGCATGCTCCCCCTCCTTCCCCCCCAGCTTAGAAGCAAGGCTTGGAAAAAAAACCTGGAGTGGAGATTTTGACTCCTTCCAAACAGCGATGAATGAAATGACCCATTACCCTGCAACTGAGTTGAAGACAGATTCCCTATCAAAATGGGAAATTCAACCCAGCCAGCAAGAAGGGATTTGGCCAGCACCTTTCACTTGCCAGCCACCGGAAATTGGGCTGCAGCTTGTGAATGAAGCACCACCAAATCGGGCTTTCTTCCCAAAATGTCAGTGTTCCAAATATCATGCAGAATTAAATCAGAGTCCAAGGCAAAACTATCCTTAAAGTTCCAATTTAATAAGTCAGACATATTGGCACATCTGTGGAATCCCAAATCTAAAGCTTCCTGGGATTCCACCCAGTTGAAAGTTCATGATCTTATCCCCACACCCATAAATCCATCACATGGTTCAATCTTCTTCGGCCATGCTGGCATCTCCACCCAGCTGGTTCCGGTCAGGTGCAGAGGTGCGGAGACAAAAGATGACCTTGCTAAAAGGCGAAAGATTTATACGATCTGAAGAGAAACCAGAGTACTTCTGATATCTCTACGTTATTTAGGGTATTGTAATACTGTTCTATTTAATATTTTATAAACTATACATTTTATTTATTTATCCATATCCCACATATATTTAATGTAGATTTAAGCATATTTAAAACAAGATAGAATTTATGGCCACTTCTTTTACTACTGCATATTAGAAAATTTACCTACCTTTAAAATAGGAATTGTCAATTAATAATAACCTTTAATTAATTTAATTGACTGCATATATCAATTTATATATTTATGAACTTTTAGGAAACATATTATATAGCGAAAAGTGTAATAGATTATTTAACAATTTTTTATTATAAATATTTATCTATTTCTCTCCGTTGCTCCCTCTTCCCCTTTAATGTGATTCAGTCTATAGCTTTTTATATAATTGTCTATAATTGTCCATAGAAAATTGATATCAAGGGTTGAATTTAATCAGTGACCTATATAACCTTACTATTGTTGAATACCAGATTTTTTTTTAAGAGAGGTAGAGACAGGAGTACTTAGGGAAACACCTAGTGTGAAAATTGGAAACTTATGGTATTGTGGAATAATTTTTTTCCAAAAGCTAAAGATGGCAAACACATCCACAGCTACCAAAGCTGTAAAGAAAACACAGCCAGCGGTAGGCTCTCCAGCAGGACAGAAGTTAACAACAGACCTGTCGAACAGTGAAAAACCAGGATCTGTACCAACCCTACAAAGCCTACAAACCTCATTAAACATGATCCAGGAATTTATGATAAAAACACAAGAGTCAATAACTAATAATCATGATGACATGAAAGGCGATATAGGGGAAGTGAAAGGCAATCTAGTGGAAGTGAAAGGCGATTTAGGGGAAGTAAAAGGTGATATAAAGAAGTTGGATGACAGAATGGGGAAAATACAGGAAACAATAGCTAAAAATGAGCAGAAGATAAAAATGATAGAAACTAGGACAGAACAAACTGAAAAGAAATTGGAAGAAACACAAGAAAGACTGACAGCAGTTAACAGAGAGCTGGGGGAGTCAATAGTCCATTTAGAATTAGAACGATCCTCTTTCTATTTAAGATTTCAGAACATAGTAGAGACAAAAGATGAGGATCTACCAAAACTCATGAGTGATCTTCTAGCTGACCAACTGCAAATGGACAAAAGTGAACTAAGGAACAATATTGATGAAATCTATAGAGTGCATACTAATTATGCATGAAGATATAAGTTTCCCCATGAAATACATGTAAGATTTGCAAAAAAAACCTGTCAGAGACGAAATTTACAAAAGAACAAGGGATGAACAGCTTGTCCATAAAGGAAAAGAAGTCATAACCCTTAAACAAATACCAAAGAGAATCAGAGAGCAAAGAAGGAATTACCAATTCCTCTCTACACAACTGATAAAATATAAAATAATGTTTCGCTGGTTGATACCGGAAGGCATGTTAATACCTTAGCAAGATAAGAAAATAAGGATTGACACCGTAGAGAAAGCCCGGGAATTCTATGAACACTATATAGAGGGTGAATCAGACAGCATAGAGGAGTTGGAAACCCAAAGCCAAGAGGAGCAGCTGAAGGAGGAAAAAGGACTAGACCAAGATGTGAGAAAGAAGACCGATACAGCAGCCCAGGAAAGAGAAGGAGTGAGGACAAGAAACCAAAAGGAAACAAAACCAAGTAAAGGAACGAAGGCGATAAACTAGTAACAGGATGGAGGAGGAAGTGAAATTAATATCAGTCAATATAAATGGATTAAATTCACCTATAAAAAGAAGACAAACAATTTCTAAGCTCCAAAAACAAAACATGGATATCACGTGCCTACAGGAAGTTTATATTAAAAAAGGAAATGGTAGTATCCTGGAATCTCCAAAATTAGGAAAATTACATCTGGCCCTGGCTGATACAAAGAAAAGAGGAATTGCAGTATATATAAAGGACTGGCTAAAACCTAAACAGGTATACGCAGATGAAGAGGGAAGAACATTATTAATCGAAGTATTAATAAAATAAAGAAGAGTATTAATTGCAGTCATATATGCACCAAACACGAACCAGAAAGAATACTATAGTAAACTACATAAACGGATTGCAGAACTGGAACTGGATAACATATGTCTACTAGGGGACTTCAATGCAGTGGTAGATCCAAAGAAAGACTATAAAACGGATAATAAAAAAAATATGAAAGGAGAACTCTACCAAATACATTCTCTGAAATGGCCCAAGAATTAAATCTAAAAGATGTTTGGAGAGAAATCAATCCACAGAAGAGTCAATACACATTCTTTTCAAACCCCCATAATTCATGGTCCAGGATCGACATGGTATGGATGGATCCAGAAATGGAGAAAGATGTAGAAGAGGTAGAAATAACACCGAACATGTCGGCAGACCATAACCCATTAACAATCAAATGGAAAGGAGAAGGAAAAAGGAAAAAGAGATGGACCATGAATCAGAGAGTTGTAAAAGAAAATAATTATGTACAGTATGTGGAAAAAGAATTAGCACTTTTCCTAAAAGAAAATAATCAAGCAACGAATTTGCGAACACCTAGAAGCAAACAAAGTAATAGCCAAAAGCCAACATGGATTTGTCAAAAACAGATCATGCCAGACTAATCTTATTGCATTCTTTGATAATGTGACAAAATTAGTGGACCAGAGGAATGCCGTTGATATAGTTTACTTGGACTTCAGTAAGGCTTTTGATAAGGTAGACCATAACCTACTACTAGATAAAGTAGAAGAATGTGGGTTAGACAGCATCACCACCAGATGGATTGGTAACTGGCTGACCAACCGCACTCAACGTGTAGTTCTCAATGGAACTGCATCTACATGGAGGGAAGTATGCAGTGGAGTACCCCAAGGCTCTGTTTTAGGCCCAGTACTCTTCAACATCTTCATCAATGATTTGGATGAGGGAATAAATGGGGAACTCATCAAATTTGCAGATGATACCAAGCTGGCAGGAATAGCCAACACTCCAGAAGATAGGCTTAAGATACAGAAGGATCTTGACAAACTTGAACATTGGGCACTATCTAATAAAATGAAATTCAATGGTGAAAAGAGTAAGGTTCTACATTTAGGCAACAAAAACGGAATGCACAGGTACAGTATAGGTGATACCTTACTCAGTAGTAGTAACTGTGAAAGGGATCTTGGAGTCCTAGTGGACAACCATTTAAATATGAGCCAGCAGTGTGCAGCAGCTGCCAAAAAAGCCAACACAGTTCTAGGCTGCATCAACAGAGGGATAGAATCAAGATCACGTGAAGTGTTAATACCACTTTATAATGCCTTGGTAAGGCCACACTTGGAATACTGCATTCAGTTCTGGTCGCCACGATGTAAAAAAGATGTGGAGACTCTAGAAAGAGTGCAGAGAAGAGCAACAAAGATGATTAGGGGACTGGAGACTGAAACATATGAAGAACGGTTGCAGGAACTGGGTATGTTTAGCTTAAGAGAAAGAAGGACTAGGGGAGACATGATAGCATTATTCCAATATCTCAGGGGTTGCCACAAAGAAGAGGGAGTCAAACTATTCTCCAAAGCACCTGAGGGTAGAACAAGAAGCAATGGGTGGAAACTAATCAAGGAGAGAAGCAACTTAGAACTGAGGAGAAACTTCCTGACAGTGAGAACAATTAATCAGTGGAACAGCTTGCCTCCAGAAGTTGTGAATGCCCCAACACTGGAAGTCTTTAAGAAGATGTTGGATAGCTATTTGTCTGAAACGGTATAGGGTTTCCTGCCTAGGCAGGGGGTTGGACTAGAAGACCTCCAAGGTCCCGTCCAACTCTACTATTGTATGTATGTAAAATTGGAATGAACAGACAACTATTCAAAACCTATGGGATACAACTAAAGCTTATGTGCGAGGCATTACAATAGCATATTGTATCTACGACAGATACAAAAAGATTTGGACAATTGGACTAAACTACAGATATCACAAATTGGCAGAATCTCAACAATCAAAATGCATATACTACCCAAATTACTCTATCTTTTTCAAACAATACCAATTAAATTAGAGAATTTTTTTTTCGAACAACTAAATAAAATGGTATCCAAATTTATTTGGTTAGGGAAAAAACCGCGTATCAAATACAAACTTCTACAAGATAGTAGAAACAGAGGCGGTTTTGGACTCCCAGATTGGGAGCTATATTACCAGGTGGCAGCCCTAACATGGTTAAAAGATTGGATCCAATTAAAAAATAAAAGAATCCTTATCCTAGAAGGACACGATCTCCAAGTAGGCTGGCACGGCTTCCTCTGGGAGGGAAAGACTAAATCCCACTCCTACTTTCAGAGACATATAATAAGGGATGCTTTGTTTAGGGTCTGGGAAAAAATAAAAAAAAAACACTACCTGAAAATCCCAAGCTGGTTATCAACCATGGAGGCAATGACATATCCATTTACTATAGACCTTAGTAAAATGGTAAGATACGCAGACCTCTTAGATGAAAAAGGAGAACTAAAATCAGTACAAGATCTGAAAGCACAGGGAATAAATATGGAATGGTGGCCCTACCTACAAATTAAAACAAGATTTTAAAAGGATCGGGAAAAATACGGAATATATGAGACACAATTGGAATTAGATAAAATATTACTAGGAACAGGAGGAAAAATGATCACTAGATTATATAATTTTCTTTTAAAATATAAAATGGAGGAAGAGACGGTAAAGGAGACAATGATTTGCTGGGGAAGAAATTTTGGCCACAATATAGAGTTAGAAAAATGGGATAAACTGTGGGAAGGAAATTATAAATTTACGAAGGCAGCAGCTTAAAAAGACAATCTCTATAAAATGTTTTATAGATGGCATTTGCCTCCAGCGAGATTGGCCAAAATGTACCCAAATTTATCCCCCTAATTGTTGGAGATGCAATCACAAGCCTGGAACATTTTATCACATGTGGTGGACGTGCCCCATCACAAGGAAGTACTGGTGCAAAATTCGAAAGTGGTTAGAATAAATTACTGAGCGAAAAATAGAACTCAAACCAGAAGCATTCTTATTAGGACTACTGGATCAAAAAATGGACAAACAATCTCAATACATAATCATACATATACTCACTGCAGCCAGGATTGCCTTCGCACAAAATTGGAAAAAAATTAATACACCCTCAGATGAAACTACAATCAGGAAAATACTTGAGTGTGCAGAAATGGACAAAATGACAATAGAACTAAAAGAAAGAGAAGAATCGGACTTCTATAAAGTATGGAATAAAATATACAAGTGGCTAGAAATCAGAAACCAAAACAGGAAATAGAGAATACAAATAGATGGAGATACAAATAATGAATACTACTATAAGTGTTTATATTATGCTTGTTACATCGTAGGACAAGGTTATAGTAATAGGAAGGCAATGCAGAAGGGAGAATTATAAAAGCTAGGCAAGAAAGCCAATATTGAAAGCTGTAAAATTACTCTATATTGTTATGTATGTTCCGTGTTTTGTTTTGTTTTATTGTGTTTTTTTCCTTGTTGTGTCTTTTTTACTGTTTTTAAAGATTAAAACATTTAATAAAAATTAATTTAAAAAAAAAGATGACCTTGGGCTTCTAGAAAAGAATGACAACAACACATTCCACAATTCTACTCCTTTCTATTCCCCCCTCCCAACTACTACACTAATGAAACAGCACAGCGAAATAATAGAAAGTGTGGCAGGCCAAAGATCCTAAAAGGAACATAACTACAGGCCTGACAGGCGGCCTCTCCTCAGAAGAAAAACGTTTCCTGAAAAGAGAATAACATAAAAGTTAACATAGCAAAATTAACCACATCTTCCCCCCACCCCCCCAGGGGGACCCTTTGGCTTATCGGGAAACTTCTCATGGAATTGTTTTACAACTTCTCCACTTTTAGGTTCCAACGGTTCACCCAAGTAGCTTCAGACAAAGGGTAACCCTTCCAATGCACTAAGGACTGTAAGCGACCCCTATTCAGCCTGGAGTCTATGTTTTTTCAACCTCAGATTGTGTTTCCCCTTCTATCACTACAGGAGGAGAGAAAGCTTGGGTGGATGCTCTTATGCTAGACCCAATTACTGGTTTCAATGAGCTACCATGAAATTCTGGGCCAATTTTCCCTAGACTTCTGGGTAGACTGAGTTGAACTGTAACTGGGTTAACTATCTTCACTATTGGGAATGGACCTAGAAATTTTGGACCAAATTCCTTGCTAGGCATTCTTAATCTCATGTATTTGGTAGATACAAAAACTTTGTCCCCCACATGGAAGGGGGTTTGGAGCGAGCAATGTTTATCAGCTTGCCTCTTGTAGGCTTCTGTCGCATCTGCTAGTGCCTTCTTCGTATTTTCCCAACCTTTCTTTAGTGTGTCCATCCATTCATTCAAAGACATGGAGGAGGGAGGTTCTCTAGGCAGCTCAGGCATGGCAACAAATTCCATGCCACTGGTAATCTGGAAAGCCGTTAATCCTGTGCTGCTGTGGACCGCATCGTTGTATGCCACTTCGGCGAAGGGTAGCAAGTCCGACCAGTTGTCTTGCTGATAGTCCACATAACACCGGATGTATTGTTCCACCACTGCATTGGCTCTCTCTGCTGCGCAGTTCATGTTGGGATGAACCTCTGAGCTCAGTTCTTGTGTGGACCCAATGGATCTCAGGACCTCTCTCCAGAACTTGGCTGTGAATTGGACTCCGCAGTCTGAAATGATCCTCTTGGGCAATTGGTGCAGGCTATAAATGTGTTTCACAAACATTTTCGCTAATTTCTTTGCAGACGGCAACCCTGAGCAAGCGATGAAGTGCGCCTGCTTGGAAACCAAATCAATAACTGTCCAGATTACTCTGTTCCCATTGCTGTCTGGGAGTTCCACAATGAAGTCCATTGCGACCTCTTCCCATGGTTGGTTAGGGCTGGCTACTCGTTGTAGCAGTCCAGGGGACTTCTCCGGCAGTGGTTTCATTGTTGTGCAAGTAGCACAGCTTTTTACGTAATCTTCCACCTCCAATTCCATATTTGGCCACCAAAATTGATGCCTGGTGAGGTGGAACGTTTTTAGGAATCCAATGTGGCCTCCGAGTTCCGCCTCATGGCTTCGCTGTAGAACTGCCAACCTCAACCCCGCAGGGACGTACAGTTTGGACCCCTTCCAGGCTAATCCATTTTCCATCGTTATGATTTTCTGGTTATTGTTGAGCCACTGGTCTGTTGGGAGCGCCAATTTCATAGCTGTCATCAGCTTATCCTGGCTTCCGTTACTGTCATACTGCGGTTTTCTCAACAAAACATCCCCCAACAAGTGTTTTTGGTCTCTGCTGCAGGTGCTGCAGGTTCTGGGCTCTTGGGTTCAATCATCCCTGACTGGCACTTTTCCTCCACTGGTGGTAGCGGCCCAAACGCAATCATCAATTTCCTACCACCGTCTTCCCACTTTATCGTAGGCTTCCACTTGTTAAGCTATGCAAGCCCCAAGATTATTTTTTCCAGCATCTCTGGAGCCACAATGAATCTGAGAAGTTCATAGTGGCGGCCCACTTGTAATTTCACCATTTCAGTTATTAGCGTGGCTGGGGCCCCTCCAATTAGCGTTTCATCTCCTGTTCAACCCGAATGGGACAGGCTAGAGGTCTTGTGCCTATGCCTAGTTGCTTGACAATCGACATGCTGATTAAGCATCGAGTGCAACTGGTGTCCACAACTGCTTCAACTTCCCCTTCCACCCCCGTCTCAGGTACTTGGAGGTTGACTTGGAAGGCGAAGGGGCGGATGGGTGCACTCACCATTGGGTCATCTTCGGCATTTTCCTCCTCCAAGGCCTCCCCCTTGGTAGGACTTTTTGTCACCTTAAGTTGGGGATCCTCTTCCAGAGGTTGTTGGCCCTTTTCCTCCTACGAGGCCTCCCCCTTGGTAGGACTTTTTGTCACCTTAAGTTGGGGATCCTCTTCCAGAGGTTGTTGGCCCAGATGACTCTTTTCTGTTGGCATCTGGGGCCTTCTCTTTACCACCGTGGTGGTTGGTGTGCACGTTTGTGGCATTGGGGCTGGAACCAAGCACTCTGATGCTCTGTGGCCAAGTTGACAGCAACGGTGGCATTTTATTTGCCCCCACGAGGAAAGGAACCTAGTTACATCTCTAAACTTAGGAACTGCCTCATTACATTGTTCCATCCTGTAGCTTCCCCCTTGGTAATCCCTTCTTCCATTGTTGAGAACCTTTCTCTGTAGGATGGTGGGGTAAGAACCTGTTGGGGCATTGCAGGGGAGACTGGAACCGGTGGGGAGGTCAATCCCTCGGTTGGCTACTGCCCAGTTATCTGCCATGGTGCCATCTACTGAGGAAGGGCAGGCGCCCACTGGCATCCCTTCCATCCATGACCTGGGGTTAAGACCCATCCCGGGGGTTCCTGATTCACAGGTTGCAGTTCAACCAACAATGGCTGGCAGGGGGAGGGGGTGTTGTGTGCCAAGGCCCCCTCTGCTGGCTTGGAGGAGTTGTGGGCCAAGGCCCACTCTGCTGGCTTGGAGGATTTTCCCATGCTGATGGCCAAGGAGTTGCCCACTGGAATCTTTTCCATCCATACTCTGGGAAGAAAGCCCAATTTGGTGGTGCTTCATTCACCAGCTGCAGCCCAATTTCCGGTGGCTGGCAAGTGAAAGATGCTGGCCAAATCCCTTCTTGCTGGCTGGGTTGAATTTCCCATTTTGATAGGGAATCTGTCTTCAACTCAGTTGCAGGGTAATGGGTCATTTCATTCATCGCTGTTTGGAAGGAGTCAAAATCTCCACTCCAGTTTTTTTCCCCAAGCCTTGCTTCCAAGCTGGGGGGAAGGAGGGGGAGCATGCACTCACGTTTAGTTGCTCAAGTTAATCTGGGACTTTCATTCTCCCTCCGTGCGGTGAATTAGTTTCCTCCTCCAGTCACATCTTCCCAGACGCTATTTATCTGAAATTTCCCTCTCCCACAAATTCCTTTGCTGCTTGGGAGAGATGTATAGAAGCATCTCATCTCAGCATCTTATCTCAAAAAGCTTTCTCTTAATTGTTCGCTGATATTTTACGCTGACCTGGTCAGCCTTGGGAAATCAACACCCTCTCACTAGCCCCCATGCCGGGGTGCTGGTGATTTATTTTAGAGAGAGATTTGGGATCATGAAACATCAAAGCCATTTGTTTCTCGGGATGGGCCTCATAATATTCCAAAGTATTCAAAATCATTCTCATATTGTCTTTAATTTGTCTCTTTGGTAAAAAGCCATTTTGATCAGAGTGGATAAAACTATTTTTTAAGTCTCTCTGCTAATATAGATGCAAATAACAAAGACAAGGATTCTTCAAATGTTTTGTAGAATTCCACTGGTAATCCATCCGATCCCGGGGCCTTTCCATTATTTTGTTTCTTAATTGCTTCCGTTAGCTCCATCATCGTTATTTTACCTTCCAACATTGTTCTGGTTTCATCTGGTATCTGGGGAAGATTAGCATCCTGTAAATATTTTTTGACTCCTCCCTCTTCTATTTTCTCTTGTTCATGCAGCTTAGCATAATAGTCTGGTATAATTTTCTTCTTCTCAGCATTTCCATACTGCATTTGTCCTTGGTCATCTCTTAGCTGCAATATTTTCTTTGCTTCTCTCTCTTTTTTCCATTTATATGCCAACCATCTGCCTGGCTTATTTGCATTTTCAAAGTAGTTCTGTTTGGTGCCTCTAATTTTTTGTGCCAATTCTTCTTTTTCCAGTAGATCTATTTTATGTTTAATTGTATCCATTTTTATTTTAACATCTTTTTTTTGTGGAAATCTCTGTAACTCTTTTTCAAGTATTTTATAATCGTTCTCTAAAGCTTTACGTATTTGTCTTTTCTTTACGTTTCTCTTCCTTATATTGTTGCAGAAAATGACAGGCTTAGACTTCTCAGGATACAGGAAAAGTTTATTTGGCAGCCAGGTTCAGAAACGTTAGCCCATGGCCAACATTGCAAGTTCTGAACAATCTTTATTATTGATGCACGCATTCTTATACATTCTCAAAGACAGTGTAACACGGAAACACTTAACTCATTTCTTATTGGTTACCTTGAGGAAAAAGCCTTATAAGGAGATGGGGGTCTTACTTCTCCTTTTGTTACAGGTATGGACTACGTGCCATTAACGAACTTTAATTGAACCTTGTGGTTTTGGACTTTTGACATAGGGACATTTGCTGGAACATGTTGTGGTTGAAGGCTGATGACATTTCCCTGTCCCTTTAAGCAAGCTTCTAACTGTTCCTTTAAGCAAGCTTCTAACTGTCCCTTTTTTGCCACGTCTTCATTCTTATATTTTAATCCATATTTTATTCTACTTTAATATAATCTATTATTAGACCTCTAATAACAGCCTTCATTGTGTCCCAAAGATTCTGCATTGATGTATCTTCTTTTCTATTTTCTTTCAAGAAAAAGGCCAGTTCTTTTTCCATTTTCTGTACAAAGTCTTTCTCTTTCAATATGGTATTATTTAATGTCCATCTAGATCTTGTCCTTTGGCCCTTCCATTTGATTATAATTGGATTATGATCCGCCCAGGTGCTTGTTTCAATCTCAATTTCTTGTACAATACAAATCAGTTCCGTTGAGGCCCATATCATATCGATTCTGGAAAATGATGAATGTCTATTTGAATAAAAAGTATATTATTCTTCTGTAGGATTTCTTTCTCTCCAAATATCTTTCAAATTTGTTTCATCTATCATCCTGAAAAAGGATTTCGGAAGCAATTTTCTATTTAACTATGTTGTTTTGTGTGTTTTGTAGTCCATGTTCTGGTTTACAATGCCATTGAAGTCTCCCATCATACAAATATCAGCATAGTCCAAATCAAATTTTTTTTGTGGAGTTTTTTGTAAAATTCATCTTGTTTTTCACTAGGAGCATAAATTGCAATTAAAAGTTTTTTTTTAGTATTATCCATAATTTCCATCAAAATTCTTCCCTCTTCATCTGTATAAATTAATTTCGCTGGGATATTATCTTTAATATAGAAGATCACTCCTCTTTTCTTACAGTTCACCAATGTAGTAAACATTTTTCCAAGCCTTGGTTGTGCTAATAAATATTCATATCTCTTTTGAATATGCACTTCTTGTAGGCAAATTATGTCACATTTTAGCTTTTCTAATTTATGAAATATTTTCCTTCTTTTATTTGTTGAATTAAGTCCATTTATATTGATTGTGACCATTTTTCTTTCCTCCATGTTTATACTTTATATACAGGATTTATACCTCTAGTTGATCTGGGTTCTCGTTGTTCTCTGAGATTTACTCCACACACCGCGCCTTCTTCTTTATCAATTCCGCCTACAGCACCTTCTGTTTTTTCAATCTCAATTATAGGTGCCTCCAGTAGTTGTACCAATAATTCTTCTTTTGCAGTTTTCTCAGCTGTTTCTCTAAAATGTTCTGCATAGAAAGCTTCTGCCTTATCAATTGTATCTATTCTGTATGTTTGTCCTTGCCATACAAATAATAGGCCTTCTGGTATGAGCCATCTATAATTAACACCTTTTTTAATCAGAGCCCTGGTCAAAAATTGAAAGTCTCTTCTCTTCTCTCTCACTCTTCTCGGAATTTGTTTCAGAACTACAATCTCCTTACCTTTATATTCTAATTTTCTATCTCTCGTTTTCTGTAATATTTGTAATTTAGTTGCTTTCTTAGTAAACCTTACATGGACTTCCCTTGGAAGAGCATTTCTCATTGCATATCTTGTATATACTCGGAACGCTTCATCTATGCTGTCCATCATCTTCACTAGGGATATCTCTAATACATTTATCAAAATTTCAGATATTATTTGTACTAGGTTCTCTCCTCTTTCTTCTTCCATGTTTTCAAATCTTAAGAAAAATTCAGACCTATCCATCTCCCATCCTAATATTCCACTACTCTCCCTTTCCACATCGCTCAATCTGCTATCAAACTCCTCAACCTTCTTCTTTTCTTGTTGAACTTTTTTTCATTTTTTTGGATTCTGTCCTCGTATTTCATCATCCAATTTTGCTTATCTTCTATTTTTCCTTCTGTTTTAGCTATTTTTTGTTCTATGCTTTCAGTTCTTTGCTCTATTGTCTCAATTCTTATTTCTATACTCTCAGTCTTCTTTACAATGGTATCTAACTTTTCATTCTTGCAATCATCTCCTGTTTATAATTTCTGTATTGCTTGCATAATTGCCTCTAAAGTTACTCCCTTCTCTTTTTCTTGTTGAAGCATCGACTGTATTGATCTTTGTCCTCCTGCAGGTGAGGAGGCAGGGGTTGGTGTTGTAGAACCAACCGGTGTTATCTTTCTGCTCATCTTCTAAGGTTTTTTTTTTTGTATTTTAGTCCAATTAGTCTGATTAGTATCACAAAGATTTCAGCTTATAAAAGTACAAAGTTATAGATAGAATGAAAGGAGAAAAAAAGAGAGAAGAAAGAGAAAAAAACCAAAGATCTCTTATTTAAAAAGAAAAGTGAAAGTGAGAAAAGAAAGAGAGAGAAAAGAAAAAAAAATCTTCAGTCCAATTTACTCAAATTTTAGAGCAAGCCATCCATTTATCTCCAATATCTTCAAAGGGAAAAGAGAGCAAAGAAAAATAGTCAATACTTCAAAAGCTTTAAAAAAAAAAGAAGTCAAGGAGCCAAGGAAGAAAAAGAAATCACCACCTCCCCAGCAAGATAGTATATGCACTGCACAAAGGTAGGGGAAAAATTCAAAGTCTCTTCTTTTTTTTAATTTTAAGATGAAAGTCTTTCCAAGGTCACTCTGAGCTTTCCCTTAAAGCTTCTGTTTAGTCTAAAGTGGGTTTCCAGATACTGAAAGTTCCACAGAAAACAGCTGTGTAAACAACTGTCCTGCCCCTATCAGTTCTTAACCAAATAGCCTTCAAGAGAACAGCTTCTCTCTAAACAATTCAAATAGTAACACTTGGTAACAATGTTTCAAGTCTACTAGGTGGCAGTGTTGAGTGTATCCACCCTCAATGCTTATTTTTTCCTGGCTCCATTTTTAACTTTTTTACCTTCAAAAAACAAGAATTTGGAAATACCAAAAGAAAAGCCAACAGAAAAAAGAGTCTTCAAAGCAGTTAAAATTTAAATTCAGTGTCCCCACAAAGTCCAGAATTAAAAATATAAAAAAGCGCAATAAGCCAATCCACATTGAGTTGCAATTGAAAGTCCAGCCTGGCTTCCGAGAATAAAAAGGGAAAAAAGAAAAACTTCAATTGGCCATCTTAAATCTGCCGCTTTCTCTCTAGTCAGCCTTTATTTTAACTTAAATTTCCAACTTTAGAGTGTTCTCTCTCCAATAGACAAAAAAAAGATTTAAAAACTCTCACCAGAACAACATGCTTCTCTCCTGCGCTTGCGTGTTAGGAGCTGTCAGCAGTTTCAGCAGCCTAGGGGCTGACACGCGATTGCTGGCAAAGGGGCCTTTTTCTGGGTCACCAGATAATTTGCAGGTGTCTGGGACCGCAGTATCTCCCCCTACCTTTCAGCCTCTCTTCGGGATGGTTTAGGTCTGGATTGGACCGTCCAGATGATACGAATTCGAAGGCTATCCGGAGAGCCCGGAAAAGTCGTAGTGTCACCGCGACGTGAAGTTCTGCCTCTCACCAATGAAATTGTTGTGGCCCAGCAGCGGCCAGCTGAGCTGTTGGTGGACTCTGACAGCGATGACCATTATGGGACTGCTCTGGAGGATGAAGAAGACTCTGGAAGGTGTTTGGAGTCAGAGCAGGGACTAGAGAGACCTGTTGGCCACCAGATGGCATCTGAGTCAGGGAGCAGTGAGGTGGAACAGAGGGAGGTTGTCCCTGATATGCGTGTGCGTAGAGCTGAGAAGAGAAGGGAGCAGCTGTGGAGAAGATGTCATAGAAGGAAATAGGGACAGGTGGCTACTGTTGTCGCCCCTCCCAAAGAGCTTATAGGTGGAGCAACGGGAGGGGAATCTTTGCAGGAAACAACAGTCCGCTTTACTAGCCGTTGAGAAAGCATTCCGTAAGTTTAATCCTGGTTTCTTGAAGATAGCGTTCTAGGCTCCTAGCTATGGGGTGGCTTTATCTCCATCATTAGTCATGGCAGACAGCCAAGCCTGTGTCTGCATATTCATTAGAATCACGGGACAGAACAGTTTGTTTCCTGCCATAAAACAAAAGCTGTAAATATCATCACCATGGAGCAGCTACGTGCTGAAAACGCACAACTTTCGCAACAGATGGCTATGTTGGCTGCCCAGGTGGCAAAGCTCCAAGCTCACCCTGCTCCACCCCCACCTCAGAGGAAATGCCCGGTTGCAGTGCCTGATAAATTTGATGGCAACCAAGCCATGTTTCCAGCTTTCTTGGGACAATGCCAGCTATTTATCAGCTTGAGAGCAGAGGATTTCCCCACTGACCAAGATAAAGTGCGGTTTATGATTAGTTTACTCTCCGGCTCCGCAGCTCATTGGGCAATGCCACTGCTGGTCCAGGCTAGCCCTTTGCTGGATGACTTCAGGGGGTTCTGTGACCACCTCCGGTTAATGTATGAGGACCCCATTAAGAAGGAGACGGCTACCTGACGTCTGAAGACTCTGAAGCAGGGCCAGGGTTCCTTGCAGGACTACATCAGTGAATTTAGGCTACTAAGCCAGGATTCGGCTTGGAATGAGGCAGCCCTCATGGACACATTTGAGGATGTGTTGTCAGAAGAATTGCAGGATGAGCTGGTGCGTGTGGATAGGCCACCGAATTTCAATGCGTTGGTCCACCTGTGTCTCCGGATTGATGCTTAGTTGCAGAGGCGGGGAATTTGCCGCACGTCCCAGCAGAACAGGGTCATTCCGGCCATGCGTGAGACTCCAACTCCATGGGAGGAGCCCATGGAATTGTGTGCAGCCAAACCCCGCTTGTCAATAATGGAGAAAGACAGAAGGCACTTAGGGGGGTTGTGTTTTTATTGTGGTGAACCTGGGCACATGGCAGCCTTTTGCCCCAAGAAGAGAGGAGGGGCGTCAGTTACTGGACCTACAACCCAGCCCCAGAACGTTTTGTCAGGAAAGGGCCCCAAGCCCGATGTAAGGGAGACCTTGGGTCGGGTGTGCATCAATTCAGAGCCATGCTCAGAGACAGTGACTTGCGGGCTACCACGAACTTCATGGATGAGGCGTTTGCGACCACGTATGTGGTCCCTCTGTGTCCGGTAGATCCTCCTATGCTTGTGGAGACCATTGACGGCCGGGTGCTTCTGTCTGGGCCTATCAAGGCCGCCATGCAACCCTTGCGTCTGGTCATCAGGGCTCATGAGGAAGCCATCCAGTTCTATGTTACCTCTGGCCTGCATTTCCCCATGGTCTTGGGTTTGGCTTGGCTTCAGGTGCATGACCCACAGATCTACTGGTCCCAGAACTTTGTCACTTTTCCAGCCTTGCAATGTGTGGACCACACCCGTCATGTCTGTGCAGGCCAGCTGCTGAGTCCATCCGGGGTGTCCTTGCCTTCCGACATAGCAGACTTTGCAGACGTGTTTAGTGAACAAGAAGCAGACCAATTGCCACCGCACCGGCCATATGATTGTCCCATCGACTTGATTCCGGATGCGCCACTCCCTGTGGGTCATTTGTATTCGATGTGAGACCCGGACTTGGCCGCATTGCGAGACTTTTTGGACAAAAACCTAGCTTGGGGTTTTATCAGACCCTCATCTTCACCATTGTCTGCCCCGGTCTTGTTCATCAAAAAGAAGACAGGAGATTTGAGACTCTGTTGTGACTATCGTAGGCTCAATGCTATCATGGTGCACAATCGATATCCTCTGCCCCTTATTCCTGAACTGTTGGAGCAGCTCAGAGAGGCTAAGGTGTTCACCAAATTGTATCTCCGTCGAGGCTACAGTCTTGTCCGGATCCGACCTGGGGATGAATGGAAGATGGCATTTGGCACCAGGTACGGGCATTTTGAGTACACGTTCATGCCTTTTGGGCTGACCAATGCCCCTGCTGTCTTCCAACAGTTTATGAACGACATCTTCCGGGACCTTTTGGACCAGTTTGTCATCATTTATCTCGATGACATCTTGATTTACTCTTCTTCCCGGGAGAGCCATCGGCAGCACCTACGCCTGGTCCTACAACAGCTCCGTGAGAATCGCTTGTATGCGAAACTGGAGAAGTGCCAGTTTTGGCAGTCCACCATTGAGTTCCTGGGACATCATATCTCTCCCAAAGGCATTGCGATGGAGGGGGCAAGGTGGAGTCTTTGCTTCCCTGACTGCGCCCCTCACTCGGCTCCTGCAGAAAAAAGTTCCGTTTCACTGGGGGGGCCCTGAGCACCATGCTTTCCAGGCCTTGAAGCAGGCCTTCATGAAAGAGCCCATTTTGAAGCATCCTGACCCCCACCGTCCATTTGTAGTGGAGGCGGATGCTTCTGATGTCGCTGTGGGAGCGGTGTTACTTCAGGCTCACGCCTCTGGTGGTACCCTTTTCCCTTGCGCTTATTACTCACGGAAACTCAATTCTTCCGAGTGCAATTATACCATTTGGGAGAAGGAGTTACTAGCCATTAAGGTGGCGTTTGAGGCTTGGAGGCATCATCTAGAGAGGGCCAGGCATGAGATTGAAGTCCGGACGGACCATAGGAATTTGGAATTTCTGAAGACCGCGTGGAAATTGAACCAGCGCCAGATCCGGTGGTCCCTTTTCTTTGCACGGTTCAATTTCCGCATGACGTACATCCCCAGTGCACACAACCAAAGTGTGGATGCCCTATCAAGGAAACCCGAGTATTCATGTACCAAAGACCCGATTCCACCCCGGACAGTTTTGCCCGTAGAGTCCTTCTCTGTGGTTCACAAGCCTGTGGACCTACGGCCTCAGATACAGGAAGCGCAGCGGCATGACGATTGGGTGGAACAACAGAAGGCAGAGGTGGGGCCTGCCTCCCCATGGACATTCACCGATGAACTCTTGCGGTACTGAGACAGACTCTATGTGCCAGCGGGGCCCCTTTGGGGACTTATTCTATCCCAGTGTCATGATAATCCTGCGGCGGGGCCTCTTCAAGACCTTGAACCTGGTCTCCTGTACCTTCTGGTGGCCCCCATTGCAACATGATGTACAATCTTATGTCACGTCTTGTGTACGGTGTCGGCAGGCCAAGTCAGCAACGGAAGCCCCTCCAGGGCTGCTCCAGCCATTGCCGACCACGGAGAGTCCATGGGGGGCCATTTCTATGGACTTCCTGACAGACTTGCCTCCGTCTTCTGGATTTACCACGGTGTTCGTGGTGGTAGACATGCTGATGAAGATGGCGCATTTTATCCCATGTCGGAGATTACCAACAGCCCGCGCCACTGCCCGCATGTTTATCCAACATGTTTTCAGGCTGCACAGCCTACCTGACAGGGTCATGTCGGACAGAGGAACGCAATTCACAGCCCAGTTTTGGAAAGGGCTGATGACGGCCTTGGATGTGTAAAGATCTGCTTGTCCTCAGCGCACCATCCCGAAACTGACGGAGGGACAGAGAAAGTGGTTGGGATCTTGGAGCAGTACCTGCGCTGTTTTGTGAACCAGCAGCAAAATGATTGGGCGGACTACCTGGCAATAGCGGAGTTTGCGTTCAATAACTCGCAGCACACATCCACACAGACGACGCCCTTCTTGGCCAATGTGGGGTATCATCCTCGGTTCTTTCCCCTCACACTCATTGACTCACTGGTTCCCGCAGCTACGGACTTCCTGTCGGAACTACATGCAGTCTATCAAGTGGTGCAGCAATATCTGGATAAAGCCAAGGAGGACTATAAGAGAGTAGCGGACAGGTCTCGGCGCGTGACGCCAGTGTTGACTGTGGGGGATCGAGTGTGACTGTCCACTATACACCTTCCGTCAAACCGGCCAGTCAAGATGTTAGACCACCGTTACCTTGGCCCGTTTCTTGTTGAAGCAGTCATCAAACTGGTCGCCTATCGCCTGACTTTACCACGTTTGATGCGAGTCCATCCGGTCTTTCATCTATCTCTTCTTGTTCCTGAACGGCCGGCTTGTCCTCTTCACCAACACGATCATCCCCAGCCAGAACCCCGTGCCGATGAGGAGCCGGCCGAGTACGCAGTTGCCAGGATACGGGATTCCCGATGGCTGAAAGGACGGTTCCAATACCTGGTGGAATAGAAAGGCCATGAGCCAGAGGATGTTACCTGGGAGGATGCAACCTCTCTGTACGTAGCTGCTTTGGTGCAGGCCTTCCATGAACAAATCCCAGCTAAGCCACACCTTGAGCGTCAGACCCGGGGGAAGGGCCCTGAGGTGAGGGATAGTGTTGTGGCCCAGCAGTGGCCGGCTGAGCTGTTGGTGGACTCCAACAATGATGACCATTATGGGACTGCTCTGGAGGATGAAGAAGACTCTGGAGGGTGTTTGGAGTCAGAGCAGGCACTAGAGAGGCCTGTTGGCCACCAGGTGGCATCTGAGTCAGGGAGCAGTGAGGAGGAACAGAGGGAGGTTGTCCCTGATATGCGTGTGCGTAGACCTGAGAAGAGAAGGGAGCAGCTGTGGAGAAGACGTCATAGAAGGAAATATGGACAGGTGGCTACTGTTGTGGCTCCTCCCAAAGAGCTTATAGGTGGAGCGACGGGAGGGGAATCTTTGCAGGAAACAACAGTCTGCTTTACTAGCCATTGAGAAAGCATTCCGTAAGTCTAATCTTGGTTTCTTGAAGATAGCGTTCTAGGCTGCTAGCCAAGGGGTGGCTTTATCTCCGTCATTAGTTGTGGCAGACAGCCAAACCTGTGTCTTCCCTCCTCTTCCTAAAGCTTGCCATCACTAATATTAAGTAATAATTTAGAAAAGTCCTCTGCCCTCAAATCACGTTGAAGGTGGACACGCATGTTAACTGTCAAGGTCAGGACTTTGACTTTAGGCCATAAGATGGATGACTTGAGAAAGGCCTTGACTTCATCTGCATGTGTCCCTCGTGGCAGAACAGGCAACGTCTGTCTGAAGTCACTAGACAAAAGCATCGTAACTCCATCCATAAGACGGTTGCTGCCCCTAATTTCCTGGAGTCCTAGTGGAGTTCCCTAGTGTCCTGTTTAGAGCCTCAACACCTCCTTTGTGAGTCATGGTGCACTCATCCCATATGATAAGTTTGGCTTCTCGAAGCATCTGAGCCATGTCACTCTGCTTAGAGTTGTTACAAAGTGCAGACTCAGAATGATTCAGGTTGAGAGGTAATTTGAAGGCAGAGTGAGCCGTCTTGCTTCTGTCAATCAAGGTAGCTGCAATTCCTGAGGAAGCAACGGCTAAGGCGATATTCCTTCTGCTTCTAATTTTGGCCAGCAAGAGATTGATCAAGAACGTTTTGCCAGTGCCACCAAGAGCATCAAGAAAGAACTGCCCAGAATCAGAAGCAATATTATGCATGATTTCATCGTAGGCTTTCCTCTGTTCTTGATTTAATTTTGGAACATTCACAGCAACTGCTTGTGTCAGCTGAACAGTTCACTCAGGTATTGACAGTTGCTGACAGTGGCTCCTTGCTCTTGTGAAGGTGGTGGAAATCTGAACTGTAGGAGTGTTTTACCCGACATGGATATGACAATATCCTCAAAAAGGCATTGGTTGTAAACAATTCGGAGGACCAGTTGGGCAACTCCACACTCTCTCTCCATTAGCCTTCTAACATCTTCTGCAAGACTGTCACGGTATTTCTCCTACAATTTTAGGGGCTCTCCAACCTGGCAGAAAACCAACATGATGGCAAACAGCTCACAGAGTTTGTTAGGAAAGTCAGAGATGGAGGCTTCTTCCAGAGTGCGGTCCCAGTGAGCATTGTCCTCCAGCAAGCCAAGTGCATTGCACGGTGCTTGAAATGTCAGTTGAAGTACCCCGCCACAGTTTTTAGGGCAGTAAATGACATTGGATCACGGATCTCATGCAAGAGGAGGCATAGGTAGTAGCACTCAGCATTACCGGGATGGACGGTGTAAACTCTACCCAAAACCTGATCTTTCTTCACCCCCGGATAACCTGGTACAGGCTTCCCTTGTTTCCTCCTGCAGAACTGGTTGCCTTTCCATGTGTAGTAAGTTGGAACTTCGCAATATTAAAGGGTCCTTGTGAAAGCATCAACTTTGCACAGCTCAAAAAAGGCCAGAACTGTTGTTTTTGGAGGGTTATTCATCCTCTCAACAACATTGTCCTTGATAAAATAAACTCTCTGGCCATTTTCCAGATGTACGACAAGGTGCATAACAGGAGGAAACCTTTTGTGAATAGGGAAGCAGAAAATGCGCCAGGCTGCCTCAGAGCTGCTGATGTATTGTCCTGCCTTGTACCTTGTGACCACATCCACATCTTCAATGGTGAATGCTGCCTGGTCAGACCCTTTGTTAATATACTTGCAAATGTATTTTATGGATTTCACTGAATTGCAGTACTCAACATTTATATGAGCCGAGAAGGTGTGAGACAGGACGGGGTTGTATGGCACCACCCAGGGATTGTCAAGATCGAGTCCAGTGATGTTGGCAGTGAAGCCACTGTGTGCCGGGGACCGCCTGCAATACTGAGGATAGCCATCCTCTCTGGTTTGAGTTTCTTTCAAAAAGGCCCGGGGGGTACTTCTTGCTGCAGATGCCATCCACCATGCAGGGTGAGTTCCTGTTGAGGGGTCTACATGGGCCGTGGATCATTGTCATCTTGATAATGTCATGGAGGGCTAGGTCTAGGTCGGGATCAGGTACCTCAACACTTATAACTTTGTCAATGGACTCTGGTCTTATCTTCTAGCCACAGAAGAATATGCACGTGGGGGAGTCCACATTTCTGCCATTCCACGGAGTACATGTGACACTTGGTATTTCCAAAGATGGAACCTTTAGTGAGAAGCTTCATGATATGTTTTACTTTCACGTGAAAAACCCTTGCTACTATGTCATGTCTATAGTGAGATTTTTGTCCGTGTTTCAAGATCTGTATGATTTCTGGCCATTTCAGATTGCAGGTAAATGTAATGAACAGATCCGGTCATCGGAAATGGCGCACATACGTCATCACATCTTGAATTCGCTCATGCATGTAGTGGGGTCCTCCAGTGAAAGAAGACAGCAACACAACCATCTTGCCAAGCTGTGATAAGTGTCTGTCAGTTCTTGTCATGGCATCCTTCAGGTGCACATACTCCTCACTTCTCAGGGTTTTTTTGTTTCTACGAATCCAATTGAGTCTTTCACTCTCAATTTCCGCATACATATCAAACAGAAATTGATTGAGAAGTTTGCGGAACAGCAGTAGGTAGCATTCTTTGCCATCACGTTCCATTATCCTGTAGCTGTAAAAGGCAGCAGCAGACAGTCTTCTTGAGAGGAACCTTGGTCTTTGGGTCGCACTGAGGTATATTGATTTAATAGCCATCTTCTCCATGGCAGAACATCAGAGGATACTGGAGAGCATCATAGGCACGGTGCGTCTCACTAATTTGTAACAACCTGTTGTCTCTGCTGTGGAGAACGATATCTTTCTTCACAAAATCCTGGCCAACAATGAGAACTTCTGTAGTCGTGTGGGCATTGAAACACCCTTGGTGCTCTCCAGAAGGCTTCCTATCGTTGTTAATCACCACTTGGAAGTCCTTGTGGCCCTTAGGAACAGAATCAACAGCAGCCTTAAGTTCCAGAATATACTTCTTGTGTTCACGCAGCAACTTCTGCAGTTGGCTAACCAGTTGTGGATTAACGCCTGGGTAGATTCCACAACAGATGTCCCTCTCATTGTTATCATCACCAAAAAAGTATATCTGGAGAAATGAAGGCTGATACTGCCTATCCTGTGGTAGACCTGCCCCTGCAGTTTGAATGTTGGCATAAAATTTCCTTCCTTCACCTCTCTGGCTCCAAAAGATGTCATTTGAAAGCATCCATTGTACTTCCGGACAGCAGAAAGAAAGTGCTTTGCCATTGGATGCTGGTGGGTGAGAAGGCTGTGTAAGGGTTCAGGGGAGGGCTGAAAGGGAGGGAGGTGAACTTTACCGCCACTGCAGCACATCCCAGGACTCTCATCCTGCCACTTTAGAGCACGGCACCAGGCACAGGGTAACCGGGGTCCGAGATTAACAACCTTGTCCCTGGAGTAATCAATCTGAGGTTCATATTTAAAACCAAACAAATACTTATTGGTCCAAGGCATTGAACTCATTTGTGACTGATTAACGTAGGAGTTATTAGATGTATACTTTTTCACAGCCTGTCTACAGACTTGGGGATGAGTTTGACGATACTTGTGTGCAGCTTCCCTTACTTGTGTTTTCCTAATCGTATCTGTAAACCTTTTTCTGCGTTTTTGCCTCTTCTCCCTTTAACTGGTGTTACAGTAGAAGGAATAGATTCGCCTGAAATGAGGCGGAAAATAAGGGGGTGGGGGGAATCTCCCTCTGCCTACCAGCATCCATCGGTATTCATCTGGCTAGCATCCTGGAGAATTGAGGGATGTTTGGAAACTCAAACAGTATTTGCTGTGTGAGCAAAAGGGAGACAGGAAGGAGCCTGGTCGTGGCTTAGCTCAACTGTTCTGTAGTAAAGCTGCATAATAATAATAATAATAATAATAATAATAATAATAATAATAATAATAATAATAATAATAATAATAATAATAATAATATATTAGAAAATTGTAAGAAAAGAAAAACGAACTTGAATATGGTCTGGATTGATTATAAAAAAGCATTTGACTCATTGCCACATAGTTGGATCATAAAATGCTTAGAAACAACTGGCATTAGTAAAAATATTACATCCTTCACTGAAAAGGCGATGAAACAATGGAGAACTGAGTTGGCAGTAGGGAATGAGAACTACGGAATGGTTAATATCAGGCGAGGAATTTTCCAGGGTGATTCACTTTCACCTCTTCTCTTCATCATCGCGATGATCCCACTATCAGTAATCTTAAAAAAAATGAAATTAGGCTACCAAACAGCCAAAGAAGCTGAAAAAATTTCACATTTATTATATATGGATGATTTGAAACTCTATGGAAAGTCAGAAATAGAAATCCAATCACTGACAAACACAGTCCGAGTATTCAGCAACGATATTTCAATGCAGTTTGGCATGGAAAAATGCGCCACTGTATCCATAAAAAGGGGCAAAATCACTACATGTGAGGGAATTGAAATGCCCAATGGCCAACTAATTAAATGCAATGAAAATGAAGCCTACAAATACTTAGGCATTTTGCAGTTGGATAACATCAAACATGGAGAAGTAAAAACTATTGTCAGGAGAGAGTACACCAACAGAGTTAGGAAAATTTTGAAATCTAAATTAAATGGTGGAAATACAATCAAGGCCATAAATACCTGGGCAATAGCAGTTATAAGATACACAGCTGGTATAGTTAACTGGACACAAGCTGATTTGGACATTTTGGACCGAAAAACCAGGAAACTAATGACAATGCACTACAGTTTACATCCACGCGGTGACACTGATAGACTATACCTGCCCCGAAAATCAGGTGGCAGAGGACTATTACAAGTGAAGCAAATAGTTGAAGAAGAAAAACATGCACTGGCTGATTATTTAAAAGAAAGTCAAGAACATCTATTAATCAAAGTAAAGAACAAAAATCTATTGAAGGACCAACAGAAGAAACAAGAATACAGAAAAGATGTGATAAAATCAAGAATGGAGAGTTGGCAGAACAAAGCATTACATGGTCAATTTCTGGAAAAAATAAAAGATAAAGTGGACAGTAAAAAAACTTGGTTATGGTTAACAACAGGTACATTAAAGAAAGAAACAGAGTCACTAATCCTGGCTGCGCAAGAACAAGCTATCCGCACAAATGCCATTAAGGCCAAAATCGAAAAATCCTCTGATGATGCCAAATGCAGACTCTGCAAAGAAGTTGATGAAACTGTTGACCACATACTCAGCTGCTGTAAAAAAATCGCGCAGACTGACTATAAAATGCGGCACAATTCAGTGGCACAAATGATCCACTGGAATTTGTGCAAAAATTATAATATTAAAACAGCAACAAACTGGTGGGAACATAAGCCTGAAAAAGTCGTTGAGGGTCAGATGGTCAAGATCTTGTGGGATTTTCGCATACAAACGGATAAAATACTGGCTCATAATACACCAGACATCACACTGGTTGAGAAAAAGAAGGTTACAATCATAGACATCGCAATACCAGGTGATAGCAGGGTTGAGGAGAAGGAACATGAAAAAGTCGCGAAATACCAGGACTTAAAAATCGAAATCCAACGATTATGGCACAAACCAGCAGTGGTAATTCCAGTGGTAATCGGCACACTGGGTGCTATTCCAAAAGCACTGGAACTACATTTAAAACAGTTAAAAATTGACAAAATCACCATCAGTCAAATGCAAAAGGCCGCACTGCTTGGATCCGCACACATATTACGAAAATACGTTACGACGTCCTAGGCCCCTGGGTGGGGCCCGACTAGTAATCAATGCCAAATCCGGCGAAACAACTGGCCGCTGTGATACAATTATGTTGATGCAATAATAATAATAATAATAATAATAATAATAATAATAATAAGAATAAGAATAAGAATAAGAATAAGAATAAGAATAAGAATAAGAATAAGAATAAGAATAAGAATAAGAATAAGAATAAGAATAAGAATAAGAATAAGAATAAGAATAAGAATATAGGAAATACTAATGCTCTGATGGTCATTTTGAAAAATCTTTTCTTAGTGAGCACCTAGAAGCCAAGAGGAACATACGTGGCAAATTTGAAGTTTGTAGGCTTTACGGTTCTGGAGATTTTGTGATGATGCGTGAGTGGTATTTCACTTTTATATATATAGATAAACACAGGATCCCTCTCCCCCAAACTGCAACGGTTGTAAGTCAAGGATTGCCATCAAATTGGAAAACAGTATAGGTAGTCCTCAACTTATGACCATATAATATAGTGACTGTTCAAAGTTGCAATGCCACTGTTGACCATTTTTCACACTCATAACCATTGCAGTATCCCAATGGTCATGTGATACGTAGCAACTGACTCACATTTATGATGGTCACAGCATCCTGGGGTCATGTGACATGATCTCCCCTTTGCAACCGTGTGACAAGAAAAGTCACCATGGGAGCCAGCTTTGCTTAACCATCGTCTGACTGACTTAAACAATGATCCACTTAACAGCGGTGGTAACAAAGGTCATAAAGTGGGTGAAAGCTCACTGACCAGCTGTCTCTCTTAGCAACAGAGATTTGGGGAAGCCAGATTCACTTAGCGACTGTGTGACTGACGTAGCAACCGTTCAACTTACAACGGTCAGGTGATCCAAATTCGGATGCTTGGCAACTGACTCTTACTTATGACGATCTCATTGTCCCAGAGTCATGTGACCTGACCAACGAAGTCCATGGGGAAGCCAGATTCACTTAATGACCATGTGACTTACTTAAGAGCTGCAACTACTCACTTAACAATGGTGGCAAGACCAGTTGTAAAGTGGGTGAAAGCTCACCAAACAGCTGTCTCACTTTGCAATGGAGATTCGAGTCTCAATGGTGGACATACATTAAGTTGAGGGGTACCTTTACCCTTCCCTTACTTGTGTGTCAATCATCGGTAATCCAGCAGGCCTTTGCTCTCAAATTCTCAGTCTGGCCCACAGTGATTGACATCCACTGTTAGAGGATGGATTGAGTAAGATGCGTCAAAACTCATTTTAACAATGCTCTTGCTTAGCAACCAAAATTTTGGCCTCAATTGTTGTCGTAAGTCGAGGACTATCTCTGCCTTCCTATCCATGGCAGCCTTGCCAAGTAAAGTCCTTCCCTTTCCTGGGAATTTCTCCTGTGTTATAGGCACCAAAATAACCAAGATGATATAAGGTCTCCAGCTGGAGCAGAGGGTTGGACTAGATGACCTCTGAGGTCCCTTCCAGCCCTGGATTACTGTGCTGTTTCAAAGCATTCTCTGAAGCTGCGTCTAGTGCCAGGGTTTGTGGTCCTTCCTTCCTCTCCTTTTTCCATCCATCCATCCATCCATCCATCCATCCATCCATCCATCCATATATACGTATCTCATTCACGTTCCCTTCCCTCTTTTTCCCTTCCCTCCCTCCCTCCCGCTTCTCTTTCTTTCTTTTCTTTCTTTTCTCTCCCCCCTCTCTCTCCACCTTCCCTTTGGATGAAGCCAGAGTACTTAACCCCCCCCCTCCCTTCCTGTTCTTTATCAGGGAGGCACGATCAGGTACAGGGGAGCTTCCACCCCCTCCCCTTCATTCTCCTAAAAAGCATTTTACTTTTCTAAAGCCATTTGGCTGCAGCCCCTCCCCCAAACCCCACCACTACTGTGATCGATCACACCATGGCTACTGGTTGCCAGCATTGGCAGCTAGCCGATTGGTTGGCAGCTAACTATCCCAGGCGGTGAAAAGCCGAGTACGAAACCTGCTTCGGTGAATGGGCCGTGCTGAAGCGCGTGGGATGGAGGGGCCTTGGCCTATTGTCCAGGGCAAATGGGTGGGGGCTTGTCAGCTGAGGAGAAAAGTCAGAGGTGAATCACCCAAGGAGGAACGCTGGCAGAGAAGGAGGCGTGACCAAGGCTAGGAGACGAAAAGTCAAAGACCCCTCCCAATCTATCACCATTGACCTGCAACTGTGTCTTCCATTGTGCCAGCGATCTTTGCACAAAGCTTCTGATGTTTCTAGTGACTCCTGTTATTTCTAGGTACTTGATTATCCAGTCATGTGGCAGAGGGTTGAATGCCTTTTTGTAGTCAATCCATGCTACATTCAAGTTGGACTTCCTTCTCTTGCAGTTTTCCAAAATCATTTTGTCAATTAGGAGTTGATCTTTTGTTCCTCTCCTATTTCCTTTCTGCCCAGGTGGAAAGAGATTGTTTTCAACTAGATGCTGTTGGACTGCATCAGCTACCACACCAGTTAGTAATTTGAAAGTTGTTAGTAAGCAGATAGTTGGCCTGTAGTTGTCTGGTGCTGCCCCTTTTGCTGGATCTTTCCTTATTAGGTAGGTTCTGCCCAGTGGTGGGTTTCAAATTGGAACATCTTCTGTAGGTGTGGCCTGCTTTGTGGGAGTGGCTTGCCTCCCATGTGACCGGGTGGGAGTGGCTTGGCAGTCATGTGACCGGGTGGGAGTGGCTTGGCAGTCATGTGACTGGGTGGGAGTGGCTTGGCAGTCATGTGACCAGATGGGAGTGGCCAAGACGATGTCACTGAATTCTCCCACCCCAGCCTGTATTTTTAAATTTTGGTCTTAGGCTTAGTTTTTAACTTTTATAAATTTGTACAGGGGTTTAACGTTTAATTCGTTTTTAACTATATTTATGATTATTTGTAAGGTTTTTTAATTCGGTACCTGTACACCGCCCCGAGTCCCTTCGGGGAGAGGGGGCGGTCTAGAAATCAAATTAATTAATTAATTAATTAATTGTGGTTGTAAGCTGAGAACTACACTACAGGTAACAGAAGGGACCTCTGTTTTCACCCAACAATGTACAGTCTTTTCAGGAAGGATGTCCCCCAACAAACCGGAAAGATATAGTCTTTCATCCAAGAAGTTAGATCAAGAATGAATGTCATAGGTAGATTCACAGAGCAATACAGATTTCTTTTTCTGAAATTTAGTTCTCAGTTCAAAAAAACAGGAATATATGAATTAGGTTCAGTACTTAGGTCGGTCCAAGTAGCTATTCAAGAGTTAGTGGTTAGAAGCAATGGTAAAGCAAGATATGGATTTAAAACCAGAAATATTTTGTTGGCTATTTGAAAGGGAATACAATACATATTTAATTTTACACATGTTAGCAGCTGCTGGAATTGTGTTTGCACAACAGTGGAAAAACAGAGATATGAAAATGAATAAATATTAGAATGTGCAGGAATAAATAAATTGACAATTAAAATCAAGAAGGCTGTGAATATTTGTTTTGTTTTAGCAATTGCTAACTAACAGAAACAGAAATTAGAAATCTAAAAGTAGGAAAGAAAACACCAATTATGTAAGGAAAGGTCACTAAAATGTATAAGGAAATATTATTAGTACTTGATCATTATTAATGTGTAGATAACTGCGGGACATTACACACTACACACTACAATGTGTAGATAACTGCGGGCCATGCGTCGTATGCCAGCTCGCTGCTTTTGCGAGGCAAGGCCTGAAGGCCTTCCCTCGCGAAAGCCACAAGCTGGTGTAAGCTAGCCTGCCGCCGCGGCCCCACCTTTACCCCCACCGCATGCCAGCTGTCCCCCTGCTGCCGCCGCACAACAGCTTGCCGCATGCTGCCGCCGCACGCCAGCTCACCCATCCCACCGCCGCCGCCACCGCCCACCTCAATTCGGCCACACGGTATACGCCAGCTCGCAGCTTTCGCGAGGCAAGGCCTGAAAGCCTTCCCTTGTGAAAGCCGCGAGCTGGCGTAAGCTAGCCTGCCTCTTCCCCTGCTGCTGCCACACGCCAGCTCACCCATCCCGCCGCCGCTGCCGCCCACCTCCTTTCGGCCATGCAGCATACGCCAGCTCGCCGCCGCCCCCGCCACACGCCAGCTCGCCCCCTGCTGCCGCTGCATGCCAACTCGCCCCCCGCTGCCACCGCACGCCAGAGCACCCATCCCGCCGCCACCCACCTCCTTTCCGCCATGTGACGTACACCAGCTCACGGCTTTTGTGAGGCAAGGCCTGAAGGCTTTCCCTCGTGAAAGCCGCAAAGTGGCGTAAGCTAGCCTGCTGCCGTTGCTGCCACCCCCCCGCCGCCCCCGCCGCACGCCAGCTCGCCCCCTGCTGCCACCAGGGCTGGGGCAGGTGTTACGGAACTTACTTCCAGGTCCACCAGTGTGACCTCTTCTAACCGGTTCGGTAGATTTGACGAACTGGTTCTATTGAACTGGTGCGAACCAGTAGGAACCCACCTCTGGTTCTGCCCGTTGTTAGCCACTCTTCAATTTCACCTCCTTGTAGTATGTTGTTAAACTGTTTGGCAATGAGTGGGTATAGAGCAGTTAGATGTTTCAAGCAAAAACCATGAAGTTCATCTTCACCTGGTGCTGACCAATTCTTGATCTTCTTTGCTCTTTTCACACCATTTCTGCTGTTATTACTAGTTCTTTCATTTCAACTTCTTTTTTATTCTTATCCACCTCTTTTAACCAACCTGCATCCTTGTTGTATTTGACTGATTCACTGTAGTCTCTCCATTGATGGATTGGTAAAAATGTTTCTGATTGGATTGAAATTGGAGGTTCTGCCTACAATTTGCAATTCAAGTTTTTTATCTGCTGATCTTCTTGGCTATTGCTGTTATTTGCTGCTTTATTACTTCCAGTGCTTCCTTGATCTTCCTTGTTTCTTAGTGATATTTCTTGATTAGGTATTCTTTGGTCTTCTTGTTCTCCGGCTTCTTTTCTTTCATCTGTTCTAGCTTGCTTGCTAATCTTTTTTTTTTATCCACATGTTTTTTTTTTATTTTTAAACATAAAAGACAACATTAAAAAAATTTCATCCATTACATACAGCATATTGTTTGGTTACAAGTGCTTTTGCATCCGTATTTTGAATTACATATACAATCCCAGTTTTTCCATCCAATATAGCCAAAAACCTCACTTTCATTGTGCAGCTTATGTTCAATTACGATTAATATTTCTTTCTTTTCAATAAGCTTAATTCTCTTACATTCTTGATTGTCTGCTTAACAACAACATACCTTTATGCAATCATTGTCTCATTTTAAATATTTTTACAGTATAAAAGAATTTACCAAGTGTTTATGTTTGTATATCTTTCACTGCTTTCAACAGGATATCTTTATGGTATGCACTTAGAGTTATATATTATATTACCAATCTTCTATCAAATGTACATTAGTTCATTTATTATCTTTATCCTTCATTTTATAACAAAAAATTCTAAATTATTCATATATATGTCAGTGTTTCATTGCATTATTGTTAGTCTAACAAGATTATTATATTTTGCTTTTCTCCTTCAATTAAAACATTGTATTTTTAACAACATTATTGTATTCTCACTTTTCTCCTTCAATTAAAACATAAATAAAACATTTTTCATGTCCAGGTTCTTTTTTCCAGCCACTGATAAAACAAATCCCATATCTTATAAAATTGCTCGTCTTTTTGTTCTCTAATTTCAAATGTCAATTTGCTCATTTCAGCGCACTCCATTATCTTTCGAATAACTTCTTCCTGTTTTGGTATCATTCCGTTTTTCCAGTTTTTTGCAAATACGATTCTAGCTGCTGTTAAAACATTTAGAATCAAATATTTTAAATCCTTGTTATAAATTTCTGGTATAATTCCCAGTAAAAAGATCTCTGGTTTGAGGTCTATGTGTTTGTGTATCATTTTCTCCAACCACATGTGGATTTTAGTCCAGTATCTTTTAGCTTCAATGCAAGTCCACCACATGTGGTAGTATGAACCCGGTATCTGATGACATTTCCAACACTTTTCCCATTTATTCTTGGACATTCTTGCAATTCTCATTGGGGATAGATGCCACCTGTAAAACATCTTATACAAATTTTCTCTATATGCAGTTGACATTGTCATTTTATAATTTTGAGACCACAATTTCTGCCATTTTTCTAAGTCTATCCCATACCCAAAGTTTTCCCCCCAAGCTATCATAGTTTCTTTAACTTGTTCCTCTTGTAATTTAGTGTCTAATAAATATCCATATAATTTTTAATTACTTTTTCATCAGTGCCAATTAAAATTTTATCTAACTCAGTCATTTCATTGTAAAGACCTATTGATTTTCTATCTTCATTATATCTAGATTGTATCTGTAAGTATGAATACCAATTCATTTCTATTCCTTCTTGTTTCAACTCTTGGATAGGTTTGAGTTCACCCTCTGTATTCAATATTTCAACATATCTTACTGTTTGTTCCTTTTTATATATTATTGGATATGAAAATGCTTCAATGGTTGATATCCAGGCTGGAGTTTTTAAGTAGTGTGATCTTTTAATCTTTTCCCAGTTTAATAACAAGGCCTCCCTTATATAATGTCTTCTAAAATAACCATGTGCTTTCGTTCCCTTATACCATAAAAAAGCATGCCATCCCAAGAATAAATCATGACCCTCTACATTCAATAATCTGGAATTTTTTAGTGTTACCCACTCCTTAATCCACATCAGGTTTGCTGCTTGATAATATAACTCCCAGTCAGGTAATCTTATTTTCCAATCCAATCATCCATTTTTGTGGTGCACTCTTTAGGGGTTTTTTTTCTCTGTTGATTTTGCATCCCAGGTATTCAGTTATAACTGCAGCTGTGCTGTACATTAGTTGGTTTGTTTCTTGCAGTGAGTTGGTGCTTATATTTGATATTACAGTATTGACATCTTTTAATGCCTGTGCTAACTGTTTCTTCCGAACAAGCTTCAATGCATGCAGCCTTATTCTGATGTTTTTGTGGAGTTCTAGATGCTCAGTTATTCTTTGTTTCAGTTCTTTTA
This sequence comes from Natrix helvetica, assembly GCF_964273705.1. Classification (NCBI taxonomy): domain Eukaryota; kingdom Metazoa; phylum Chordata; class Lepidosauria; order Squamata; family Natricidae; genus Natrix; species Natrix helvetica. The sequence continues at coordinate 56,651,088 of NC_138555.1, read as the reverse complement.
CTTCTTTAGTTAGAGGGTTTTTGTCAGCCTCTGTTTCGCTATTTGCTTTTGGCTGCCATTGAAACGGGGAGGGGGGGGGCTGGTATTTGGGAGGGGAAGCTTTAGTACAGGAGAGATTGTAAAGTGGGAGTTTTGGTCTCACCATCTACTGCGCATGCTGGAGATTAGCGCTTGGTGTCGGTCAAGGCCAACCGTCCGCATACCTACCTGATGATGCTCCTTGAAGATGGAACTCACATGACACCTAAGGGATTTACAGATTGGACAGTGGGATGAGGGTTGCCAGGGGGAGGGGGTTGGTCACATATTGATATGTATGATTTCGCGCGCTTTTGCCTCAGATCTTGCTATGCTTAGCTACTATCTTTTCATAACCAGTAAAAGTACTCTTAATTCTGCAAAATGGAGTTAAGTGGTTTCTTTCTTGGTTACTGAGGGAGGCCGGCTTGACATTAAGCAAGATCTCACTTTCGCACTTATCCCGGAGCTAACACCTTCTGAGGGGAGTGTAAATAAAACCAAAACCTTCAAAAGAATGTTGTTAGGAATGTAAGCTAACAGTTGGGTCAGCAATATAAAAGCCATGAGAGTAGTACTGTTTTTAAGTACTGCTGTAATGGGATTGGTTGCTGTTACCTCAAGCAGCTATAAGATGGAGCCAGAATGTCTGTTAGCTCTCTGTTTGTAAGATGCTGATCAGTGGATACTGCTTGTGGATGTATTGTGAGTTACTGTGAGTTTTGCTACTGTTAGCAACTTTGTGTGCTGAACTGAATATATGATACTGGACTGTGTTCGATGGATCACTCCTTAACTGAGAACATTGATAACTGACTGACTGAACCATGCGTAAAATTGAACTCTGAATACCTCTATTTTCCACATAAGTAAAATACTATTACTTTTTACTATTCGGTGTCCCTGTATGCTGCTTTGTGCGTGATCTTCCATTCCACTCTCATTACGCTTCTCTGTGCACTCGCTCTCCTAACGGGGAGCTTACCTAACAAATGTCTTACCCAGGCAGCGACCAGGAGGACGACATGGGGGCAGCTGCATCCTCGTGTCCCTTGGAGATGGAGCAGATGGGGGATCTGAATTTGGAGGAATGATCCGTCTGCCCCAGGTGGTAATTGGGAGTGGGACAGAAGTATGACCCTGAGGAAATTCCGGCTGGAGTTACCACAAGGCAACATCGCCAGCCGGCAGCTGCTTGGCAGGACGCCGATGAGAATAACCTTACAATGTCCCAGGCTATTAAACTCTTTCAGGAGGCTTGGGAGAGGCAACGTTTATGTGAGAGCAGTCCTGAAAGAGAAGCTGATCTCCCAGACCCAGAGGAGAGAACGGCAGAAGCCCTGTTTTGCCCAAGGGGGGCCCTGGGGGCAGACAGTGGAGCTCATCAGGATGGGGAAGCCCCAGCAACAGCAGCAGCAGCTGCGACAGCCCTTCCAAGAGGAGGAGGGCCCCCCCGCAGACGCCGGATGGCAAAAGTTCCTCCGCTTGGTGTGAAATTTGGAGGTGACCCAAAGGAAGTAGGATTTTTCCTGGTCCAAGTCTGGAATTTCATGCAACATTTCTGAGAGGATCTCCCCACAGAAGAAGCCAAGGTAAGAGTTCTTACCATGGCGCTGGAGAACAAGGCAGCGGCATGGATGGTTGCCCTGCACAACGGTGACTCCCGCCTGCTGAGAGACTATAATAGGTTTATGGCCACCCTGAGGAAACGCTTTGATGACCCGCTCATGGAGCAGAAGGCCAGAACCAGAATGAAAACCCTTACCCAGGGGAAGAACCCAGTGGCTGATTACATACAAGAGTTTTGTGAATTGTCCATTTATATGCGGGATCGTTCAGAAGAAGCTTTATTGGACAGCTTTATGGATGGTTTAAACAAAGATAGATTACAAAACTGTGTAAACGCTCCCCCCCCCCCCCGGGTAACTTGCAACGCTGGTACGAATTGGCAGCAGACGTGGAGATCGATCTAGCCAGAGACAAGTACTGCGAAGACAGTGAGAAAGAGAAAGCTACCCCTCCCAACCCCCCCCCCCCAAAGGAATTCCAAAAGGAGGAAAAAGTTGGTCTACAAGCAAACCCCGGTCTACCACCTGCTTCCGTTGTGGAAAGGAGGGGCACCAGGCAGCAAATTGCAGCTCCAAGATTGGCCCAAAGCCCTCTGCCTGGGGGGAGAGGAAGGCAGACAAACAACCCGGGAAGAGAAGGGACACCGCCATGAAAGGGGTGGAACCTGTTGCGCAATTCCCTCCCATCCCAAGAGAAGAAGAACCGTCCTCATTGGGGGGAAAGTGAAACTGAATCCGATGACGACCATCTGGTAAGTTCCCGATTGGGCCCCATGATCATCCCAGTAGAATTTAAAGTGCCCTCTACTGGCGCCCAAGCAAAAATGCTGGCCCTTTTATACTCGGGATGCACATGTTGCATTGTTAGCCCGGAAGTTGTGGAAAAAATGGGCTTGAAACTGAGAACTTTGAAAGTCCCCATTGCTTTTTGCCAGCTAGATGGGTCTATAGCTGCGGGGGGGCCTGCCCATTTTGTGACTGAACCTATAGACATGTGGATGGGAGATCACCAGGAAACATTAAGTTTCATTGTGGCACCGGGGATGGACCAACCTCTCATACTGGGCTTACCCTGGTTGCATAAATGGAACCCACACATCACCTGGAGGAAAGAGTGGTTGCGCATCCGATCCACTACACCCCCTGAAGGAGATGGGAGGGTTTCCAATATTACCAATGCTGAATCTAACCTGGCGGCCACGGTGCAGGAAAAAATTGAGGGGGAGGAGAAAATCCCAAAGGAATATTGGGACCTAAAGGACGTTTTCAGTGAAAAATCCTCTGATAAATTACCCCCTCACCGTGCGACGGATTGCAGCATTGAGATCCTCCCAGGAATAAAACTTCCAAAACCCCAGATTTACTCGATGACCCCACGCAAGATGGAGGAATTACGGAGGTTTATTGACAAAAATTTGAAAAGAGGGTTTATTGAACCTGCTAGGCCACGTGTGGCCACCCCTGTGTTGTTTAGAGAAAAGAAAGATGGCTCCTTTCGTCTCTGTGTAAATTACAAGAACCTTAATTCTGTGTGCGTGGAAAATGTATACCCCCTGCCACTTATGAAGGATATGTTGGCCCAATTAGGTAAAGGGGAGATCTTCACGAAATTGGACCTAAGAGAGGCTTACTACAGAGTCAGAATCAAAGAGGGTGATGAATGGAAAACTGCTTTCAACTGCCCACTCGGGTGTTTTCAATTCAGAGTACTCTCGTTTGGCCTACAGGGGGCACCAGCTGTCTCATGCAATTAATAAATGAAGTTTTACATGAACACCTGTACAAGGGTGTGATAGTCTACCTTGACGACATCCTTATCTACACAGAAACACGTGATGAACACGTGACTTTGGTACGATCAGTACTCAAGAAACTCCGGGCCACAGAACTTTATGCCAAATTGTCTAAATGTGAATTTCATCAAGAGAAAATTGATTACTTGGGCTACCGCATCTCCCACAATGGCATCAAGATCGACCCAACGAAAGTCCAGGCTGTAACTGAATGGGCATCTCCTTGCACCTGCAAACAATTACGTTTTTTGGGGGATTTGCAAATTTTTATCGCCAATTTATCCCCTCGTTCACCAGCATTGCTCTGCCCATTACAAATCTCCTAAAGTCAAAAGGGGAGGCCAAGCCTAGACCGGGTAAGCCTTTGAATTGGACTATGGAGTGTCAAGCCGCTTTTGAGAAATTAAAGACTCTTTGCAGCTGAACCTGTTTTGAAACACTCAGATATGGAGGCTCCATTTATCATTCAAGCTGAGGATATAAAAGATAGCTTAAATCAGGTTTTCTACCATGCCAATGAGTGAATGGTAATTCACCAGTTGTTGTATTAACCACATTATTTAAAACATGGTTACTACACATCATAGCTTCCCCCCACAGTGTTTCAGACAATCCTGAATCAACTAACATGGTTCGAGCCATGGCTTGTAATGTTTGCCCCCTTCGTTCTATAAACAAGTTATGTTGTGGCCTATAAGGAGCAGAATGTTTATGCTCAATACCAGCTGATCTCAACATTGTTTGAAATTTAAAGTTTGTAAACTCAGTTCCGTTATCGGTTACAACAGTAATCACCTTAGATTTTATTTTTCTTTCAGCAAATCTTAGCCAATTAAAGAAATTTTGAAACGTTTCTGTCTTGTCCTTCAGTAAATAGCAGAAACCGTATCTTGAATAATGGTCCATGATACTCAAAACATAACAGGCACCTCCCAAACTGGGTTTCATAGGTCCAATTAGATCAGCAAAAACAACTTCCAGAGGTTCCTTAGTTTTAAACCCATTTCTTCTTTTTGCTGGAGTAACCTTGCTTTTTTCTTGACTACAGACACTACAATTTAAGTATTTACTGCAAGGTTTTAACTTTACTCCTTCTGACAATTTAACAGTTCGTTGCAGCATCTTGAAATTAATGTGCCCCATACGCCTATGTAGTAAATGTATGCATTCATCATGTGGTTTCACATTATCATACACTGAGTTAGCTGTCTGGGCATCAGATATAATATATAAACCATTTGTTAATTTGGCAGTAACCCTATTACCTTCCTTTTCTATGATACAGTTATCTCCCCTAAAGGTTACTACATAGCCAATATTAACTAGAGCCCTTACTGATAATAAATTAAATTTCAGTTTAGGTATATACAACATGGATAAATGCTCATTTACAAATGAACACTTTGCCATACCTTCACCAGATGCTTTCACCTTCCATCCATTTGCCAAAGATACATGTTGCTTGCTGGCAGACAATTTTACAAAACAATTCTTATTTCTAGTAATGCACTGTGATGCTCCACTATCAACAACCCATGAATCATGGCTTATTGGTGCATTTCTAGAGATAGTCAAAGTAGACATACCTAAATAGCCATTAGCATTTTTCTTAGCTTTTCTAGTATTCTGGTGTTTTGCATGTTTACAGAATCTAGCTATATGCCCCTTAGCCCCACAAGAAAAACATTTTCTAACAGTATAGGCAGTTGAAGGTGACTCTTCATGTTGTGGTGGTTTCTCTCTCAGTTGTTCTCTTTCCAACCTTCGTCTCGACTCTTCCAACAGTCGTGCAGTTATGTCAGACAATGTTAGTTCATTTCGAGTTAGGACCTCAAGGGAAGATACAAAATCATCATAACTCTCATCCAGTGAGGACAGTACAATGTAGACTCGATGTAACTCTGAGAAAATAAGTTCTTTTTCATGTAGCTCTTGGAAAACTCCTTTCATAAAGTTTAAATGAGCTAACATATCTCCACCTTTCAGAAGACGTGCCCTAAACAGTTTGCAGGTAAGATGTATATGTGCACCTACAGTGTCACGTACGTACATAAATCTTCTTCAAATTCTCCCAACATCTTGCCTCAGAATTCTCCCCACAAATATGAACTAATTGTTGGTCAGTTAGTGTTAGACCAGTGATGGCGAACCTTTTTCGCCTCAGGTGCCAAAAGCACAAGCATGTGTGCTATTGCGCACGCTCGGGTGCCCACCCCACAATTTAATCCCTCCCCCACGCCTTGCCCCCTGCACATGGACACGTGACTTTGGGAGGGTTGAAGCCAGGACAGGCCTTTCAAGGTAAACCAGATCTCTCTTTAGTTTGTTCTAAGACCGAGGTTCCAGAAGGAGAGGTAGGTGTTGGGGGGGGGGGGGGGACCACTACCTTGGAAGGCTTGAGCCCCTCTGCTTCTTGGGGGAAATAATTAAGATGTCTTGGAGATGGCCCCAATTGGAAATGTCCTGAAAGAGGCTAGTTGAATATGGTGGCTATTTCTATCCGAAACTCACAAGTTTCCAATGCTGAGGAGGGAGAAGCTGTAGTTCCAAGAGGCCTGCATGCAGCCCCCAGCAAAAAGAAAAAGGAAACAAAAACCCAGGGCAAGATCCCTTATAAAAAGCAGGACCCCAGCTTTCCAATGAAGCTTCCCAAGAGTTCTAAAGTGAAACCTGCGAAATTGATTCCAGATCAAAATGAATGGAAACACACACGCACACACCCACCCTTGCATTTATCTTTCAGTTTTAGCAAGCCCCCAACAAAAAGAAAAAAAAAAAACCCAGGGCAAGATCACTTATAAAAAGCAGGATCCCAGCCCTGCTCCATTCTACAAAAATCCACCGAAAGTTTGGCTGTTTGCAACGAAGCTTCCCAAGAGTTCTAAAGTAAGAGGTAAGAGCCTACATAAGGACCTACCTTGTGGCAATAAGAGTGGCCAAACGTCAGTATTGTGCCACTCTTATAGCGTCCGCAGAGAACCGCCCTGCCGCCCTGTTTCGGGTGACCCGCTCCCTTCTGTCACAGGAGCAGCGGGACCCCCCATTGCAGGGCAGGGCAGAGGAATTTGGAGAGTTCCTGCAGGATAAAATCGATCATATCCGGAGAGGTTGGACCCACTCCAGTGCTCCAGTGGGGACGTCCGAGACTAGTCTTGAGAGACCATGCTGGGAGGAGTTTGACCCTGTTGTCATCGAAGATTTGGACAGGTTGCGCGGGCGACTGCGGGCCACCACATGTTTACTGGACCCGTGTCCCTCCTGGTTGGTGCTGGCCTCCTGGGAGGGCTCACGAGGCTGGCTACTGGGACTGGTGAACGCTTCGTTGGGGGAGGGCCTGATGCCGGCCGCCTTGAAAGAGGCGGTGGTCAGGCCCCTGCTCAAGAAGCCTTCTCTGGACCCAAAGGAGCTAGCAAATTATCGTCCTGTCTCCAACCTTCCTTTTTTAGCGAAGGTTGTTGAGAGTGTGGTGGCTCAGCAGTTTCCGCGCCACCTGGAGGAAGCTGATTATCTAGACCCGCGCCAGTCCGGCTTCCGACCCGGTCACAGCACGGAGACGGCCTTGGTCGCGTTGGTGGATGATCTCTGGAGGGCAAAGGATGGGGGTTGTTCCTCCATCCTTGTCCTATTAGATCTCTCGGCGGCCTTCGATACCATCGACCATGGTATCCTATTGCACCGGCTGGAGGGGTTGGGGGTTGGAGGCACCGTGCTACGGTGGTTCCGCTCCTACATCTCTGGCCAGACGCAATGTGTGTTGACGGGGGAGCAGAGGTCGACCGCAAGGCCCCTCATTTGTGGGGTCCCACAGGGGTCGATCCTCTCGCCTCTCCTGTTCAACATATATATGAAGCCGCTGGGCGAGATCATCCGTGGTTTTGGGGTGAGTTACCATCTGTACGCTGATGATACTCAGTTGTACATTTCCACCCCAAACCACCCCAACGAGGCTGTCGAAGTGATGGCCCGGTGTCTGGAAGCCGTACGGGTCTGGATGGATGACAACAGGCTCAGGCTCAACCCCTCCAAGACAGAGTGGCTGTGGTTCCCGGCTTCCCGATTCAATCAGCATATTCCATCGCTGACCATCGGGGATGAGCAATTAGCCCCGGTGGAAGGGGCGCGCAACTTGGGCGTCCTCCTTGACGATCGGCTAACCTTAGAAGATCACGTGGCGGCCGTGGCAAGGGGGGCGTTCCACCAGGTTCGCCTGGTGCGCCAGTTGCGGCCCCTTTTGGACCGGGAGGCCTTGCGCACAGTCACTCACGCGCTGGTGACGTCCCGCCTGGACTACTGTAACGCTCTCTACATGGGGCTCCCCTTGAGGTGCGCCCGGAGACTGCAGTTGGTCCAGAATGCAGCCGCGCGGGTTATTATGGGGAGATCGAGATTCTCCCATATAACACCTATCCTGCGCGAGCTGCACTGGCTTCCTGTGGCCTACCGGGTGCGCTTCAAGGTACTGGTTACCATCTTCAAAGCGCTCCATGGCACAGGGCCCAGTTACCTGCGGGATCGCGTCCTGCCCCATACATCCCTGCGACCCATTCGCTCACACAGAGAGGGGCTACTCCGGGTGCCGTCCTCTAGAGAGTGCCAGAGGGCGGTGCCCAGGAGTAGGGCCTTCTCTGTGGTGGGCCCTACCCTTTGGAATGACCTCCCCCCAGACATCCGGACAACAACCGACCTTCGCTCCTTCCGTATGAAGCTGAAGACCTACCTGTTTTGTCAAGCCGGCCTGGCATAACGTTACAATCTTGCCACCCCAGGTCATTTTATAATGGGAAATTTTGTTTTTTAAAGTTTTTAGAGTTTAATATTTTTGGGGTTTTAAATTTTGTAAGTATGCTTATTTATGGACTTATTTTTACCTCCTCTGCACGATATATGGTGCTATCTTGATTATTGCTCTGTACGTCGCCCCGAGTCCCTGTGGGGAGAGGGGGCGACTAATAAGTTTAATAAAATAATAAATAAATAAAATAATAATAAAGTGAAACCTGGGGAATTGACTCCAGGTCAAAACAAATGGAAACAATGCTCCCCCCTCCCCCCACTCTGCCAAACTTGCAAGCAGGAGAGTTGCAAGCAGGAGATAAAGGTGGGGGAGGGGCGAGGGAGGGAGAGAGCGATCTCAAAAGTTAGCAATTGGCAAAATCTCACCTACCCGTAACAATACCCAGAACGTTTGGAGAGAACATCGCAGCCACAAATCACACACACACACACACACACACACACATATTTATCTTTCAGTTTTAGCCAGCCTAGCTAATCTTTACTCTCTCATGCTCTTTTTAATTTTTAAAGTTTTTTTTAACTGACAATTTAGAGAACAACCGGATCACCAGCCACCTTAGCCAGGCTTGTTTTTAACCAGATCAACCACTTGCCGAGCCTGGATCCAAGGGACTCCAAAAGGCAGCTTACCTTATGATTTGCTGATTGATCCAAAGAAGGGGGGGGGGGGGGGACAAACCGAACAGAACAAACCAAAAGGAGTACGGAATATCAAAAATAGGAGAAGAGATCAGCTGAAGAGCAAAAGTGTCTCAGAAGAGGAAAGGCTTCTCAGAAAGCCCCAAGCGCGGCTTTGTACTCCGAGCTCGTCTATTTCAAAGAGGTAGGAAGAAGAGGCACTCCCCCCCTCCCCCTCCTCCCCCCCCAACCTTCCTCACCAACTGCTTGGGCCGAGGGTGCAGAGCTTGCAGTGTTAGGCTTCTGGAGGGAATGGCTGGCTGGCTCTTTTGGGGGGGGGGGGGTGCTTATCTTTTGAAAGGGGAACGTTTGGCGTCTGGGAAAGCAGAAAGGCTAAAGGGAACCGGAGGATGGGGGCTCCTCCAGCGCAGCCCGTGCAAAGCTGAAGCTCTCCGCAGTGACTTACTTCTCCAAGAGGGCCGTAGCTGTGCTGGGGTGACGCGCAACTTCCGTTTTGTGCCTCAGGAGATTTCAGGAGCCTTTTTTGAAGCCCCCGGAGGCTGAAAAACCGCCCAAAATGAAGGCGAAAATCAGCTGGCCAGCGCGCACATGCGCGCTGGAGCTGACACAGGGCAATGCCTCGCGTGCCCCCAGAAATGGCTTCGCGTGCCACCTGTGGCACGCGTGCCATAGGTTCGCCATCACGGTGTTAGACCAATTATATACAATGCACATTCGTTGCATCGTTGAAACTCTGTTATCTTCTTGGCATCATCCTCGACATCTGGATTCAAAGAAGTCACGTCCGGTGGATTCTGTACAGCATCCCATAATCCCTCATTAGGCAGGAGTAGGCTGCATTTCATAGACCAGGAAACATAGTTTGTTCCATCCAACCGGGTTATTAGTGATGGACTCGCTGATGGTGCGTGTGCCATCTTCTCCATAATAGTAACACGTAGAAACTAAACAGCTGTCTGTATACAGTATTGCGTATCAACACCAACTCTTTTTAGCTACATCTGGTGCACTCTGGGCCCATAACCAGTGTTAAGTAAGTAAGCTTCCCGTTAGGAGAGCGAGTGTGCAGAGAAGCGTAATGAGAGTGGTATGCAAGAACACGCACAAACCAGCATACAGGGACATCGAATAGTATAAAATATAGTAGTTTACTATTTGGAAATATAGAGGTATTCAGAGTTCAATTTACAGTCCAAGTCATACATGGTTCAGTCAGTCAGTTATCAATGTTCTCAGTTAAGGAATGATCCTTCGAACACAGTCCAGTATCAAATAATCAGTTTAGCACACAAAGTAGCTAACAATGGAAAAAACACAGTACCTCACAAATCCACCGATCAGTGTCTAACAAACAGAGAGCTAACAGTCATTCTGGCTCCCTCTTATGGCTGCTTGAGGTAACAGCAACCAATCACATTACAGCAGTACTTAAAGCTACAGTACTACCCCCCTGGTTTATATATTGCTAACCCAACTGTTAGCTTACATTCCTAACACCAGTGATGTGGCAGTGGGGGCAGTATTACTTCAAACGAATGCTAATGGAAAATTGCAGCCATGCGCTGACACCTCTCGCAAACTGTCAGAGACGGAGAGACGATAGGCTACATGGGAAAAGGAAGCTTTTGCAGTCAGATGGGCTTTGATGACCTGGCGACATTTCCTAGAAGGGGCAAAACATCCTTTTGAAGTATGGACTGATCATAAAAATTTGGAAGCTTTGAAAACCCCACGTAAACTATCTTCTAAACAGGTGCGTTGGGCGTAACATTTCAACCATTTCAACTTTACCCTCAAGTACATTCGGGGGGGGGGGGGGAGAATTTCATGGCTGATGCTTTGTCTCGGCTTCCCCAATACAACAGCCCTAAGCTGAGTGTAGTTCACCCAGTCATCCCAGCAAAAAGTCTAGCTGCCCTGGTGATTACTAGAAGCCAAGGCATTTTGAATTTAGAGGTCACGACGGACCTCATGTGCAAGCTCAAGGAGGGCCTTGAGTCTGATGACTGGTTCAAGGAACATTCAAATGAATGCACTATGAAGGATGGACTGGCTTGGGTAGCAGCTAAATTATATGTTCCTGCTGACCTGAAAACTATTGTTCTTCAACAGGCCCACAATTCGAGAATGGCAGGCCATTTTGGATTTGTAAAGACTTTACATCTGGTTAAGAGACAATTTTGGTGGCTTTCATGAAAAAAGATATTGAGTCCTACATAGCCAGTTGTCCCATTTGTGCTGCCGCAAAGCGCCCACTGGGAAAACCCCAGGGCCTTCTCCAAGGTGTGGCCCGCCCTGAGGCCCCATGGAAGGAGATATCGATGCACTTCATTGTTGAATTGCCAGAGAGTTTAGGAAACACCGTGATTTGGGTAATTACTGACCTGCTTTCCAAACAAGTTCATTTTGTACCCTGTTCCAAAATCCCATCAGATAAATCGTTAGCTAAGTTGTTTATTTCACATGTATACCGGTTACATGGAGTACCTGAACGCATAATTTCAGATAGGGGGGTCCAGTTCACCTCCCTCTTCTGGAAGGAGTTTCTGAAGCTAATTGGCTCCACCCAGGGCCTAAGCTCTGCCCACCATCCTCAGACTAACGGGGCTTGTGAATGGACTAATTCTGTTTTGGAACAGTACCTCCGGTGTTTCATCAATTATCAACAAGATAACTGGGCTGAACTGTTACCACATGCTGAGGTGGCATACAACAACTCGGTGCACAGCAGTACCGGCTTGACACCTTTCAGAGTTGTGTTTGGACAGGACTTTGTACCAATTCCTGAGTTGCCTCGAGAAAACCCGCAAATTTTGTCCCTCTCCGAGTGGAGTGACCAGCTTCGCCAAATTTGGCCCATGACCCGCCAGGCGTTGGAGGCTGCTCACTGGGCGCACAAGAAACAGGCTGACTAAAAGAGGGTGAAGCAAAGGGGTGAGATCGAGTATTCTTGTCCACCAAGTTTCTACAAACCACCCAGCAATCAAAGAAACTGGGGGCGAAGTATGTCGGTCCTTTCCCTATTGTGAAAATCATGAATCCTGTTTTTGTACAATTGGAGTTATCAAAGCATCTTAAGCGGATTTATCCTGCGTTTCATGTCAAACTGTTGAAACCAGAGTACATTTCTTCTTTTCATCCGCCCCACCTCCACCCCCTGCCGCTCTTCTTATTGAGGGAGAGCAACACTTTGAGGTTCAGGAAACCTTGGATTCCAGGAAACATAGGAATCAAATTCAATATCTGGTATCCTGGAAACATTTTCCCCCCTCCCAGGCTGAGCGGGTGGATAAATCTCATGTTAGAGCTCCTAGACTCTTACAGAAGTTTTACGCTAAGTACCCTGATAAGCCTTGATCATATTTCCATCATACATGTCTTATGTTGTCTTTTCTATTGTTTTATTTTCTTGCAGGGATGCCCCAAGGGAACCTCTGGAGAGTCAGAAGGCAGCAAAGGTCTGTACTTTTACTAGTGGGGTTTGTTTGATGGACATGCTGGAAGAGGAGCTGCAATTATGGCATCAAAACTGCTTCATTTTCATATTCGTGACCAACTCCAAGTCTTGGTGGATATCTTACAAGATTCCTCTCCCCCTCCAATTTGCCTGCAAAAAGGACCCAGGACATTTCTCACAGAACCAAACAAAGCTCCTCTGGCAGAAGATGCAGAGGCCCCAAACACTGCCTTGCCACGCTTCCATATGGAAAAGGTGGTTTCCCATGAAAGTTTAGTAGTGGGAGCCATTGAAAATGCATTCAAGCAGATGGACAATCAAATTGAGCAAGAACGGGTAACCAGGCAGGCAACTGGAGGCTGCTGTGCCCTAACTGTGGTTTATCTTCTGGGGAAGTTTTATGTGGCCAATGCTGGTGATAGTAGGGCTAATTGAGGCCTGAATTGACTTGGCTCGTGACCCACCAGCTCAGTGTTCTGCAGGCCCGGTTGGAGATGCACCATGTACTCAAGGGCAGACCTAATTTTATTGCGGGAGTCCCCCCTCTCGCAGGTCTGCCCCTCTGCTCTTATGAGGGCCCACCTCAATGAGGGACACATTAATCCAGAGAGGTGGGCGAGGCGTGGCCTCAGGGGGTTTTTAGTTAAATTTTTAATTCGTTTTTTAGGGGGTTCTAGGGTGGGGGGAGGGGTTAGCCGGGCTGAGGGAGGGACCAGTGCCAAGCCGGCGGGTGGAGTTAAGGAAAGGAGCGGAGCCATTAAGGGGGGGGGGAGTAGCGATACTCCAAGAGAGGGTCTTTTCATTCCAATGGTCGTGGGGAGGGGCAGGTGCGAGGGTAGACAGAGATCGCATCACCAGTTGGGAGACCGCAGTCGTTGGGTACGGCCGGTCATATGTCCCAACCCCCGCAGTCTAGGTGGTCAGGACCTACAGAGCCAGGGCCTGAGGCTGATGCTATGCAATGCCAGGTCCGTTGTCAACAAAGCCCCCCTCATTAACGACCTGGTGTCGGAGGGGGAGCCGGACCTGGCAGGAATTACGGAGACCTGGCTGGGCCACGAGGGAGGCCTCCCCCTCGTGGAAATGTGCCCGCCAGGCTACCGCGCATTTCATCAGTCTCGGGCACTAGGCAGGGGTGGTGGGGTAGCGGTCATTGTGGGGGAAGGTCTTGAGCCGAGACAGACCACTGTGCCACAGATAGCCGGTTGTGAGTCCCTGTGTGTGAAGTGGGGCCCAGGGAAGCAGTTGGGCTTGCTAATTGTATACCTGGCTCCTCGCTATGCATCAGCAGCCCTGCCCGAGCTCCTTGGGGTGATCGCCGAGATGGCAGTTGAAACGCCTAGACTATTGGTCATGGGTGACTTCAACCTGCCATCGGTAGGGGAGGCATCCGGAGTAGCTCGGGAGTTCATGGCTTCCATGACAACCATGGACCTGACCCAAATAATTCAGGCCCCCACACATGAGGGAGGACACACACTGGATCTTATTTTTGTCTCTGGCCAATGGAGGAGTGATCTGGGAGTAGGGGATTTAGCTATCACCCCCCTGTCATGGTCTGATCACTCACTGCTCCGGCTCGACTTTCCAGACGCTACTCCCCACCGCGGGGAGGCGGAACCAGAGTGGCCAAGATGGTTCCACCCCAGGCGCCTGATGGAAACTGATAGGTTCCAGACGGAGCTCGGGCCATTTCCTGTAGCCCTGACCCACACCCGTTCGGAGGACCTAGTGGCTGCATGGAATAGTGCGGCCGCTGGGGCCTTGGACCGGGTGGCGCCTCTGCGGCCTCTCTTGCGGCAGCGAACCACCCAGGGTCCTTGGTTCACCGAGGAGCTGAGGGTGATGAAGCGCCACAAGAGACGCCTAGAGAGCAGATGGAGATCATCACGCTCTGAATCTGACCGAACTCAGGTAAGAGCCCATTTACGGACTTACCTTGTGGCGTTAAGAGTGGCCAAGCGTCAGTATTGTGCCACTCTTATTGCATCCGCAGATAACCGCCCTGCCGCCCTGTTTGGGGTGACCCGCTCCCTCCTCCAACAGTGGCCGCGGGAAACTCCTCTGCAGGGCACAGCAGAGGAATTTGGGGAATATCTGCAGGACAAAATCGCTCAGATTCGAAGCGAGTTGGTCCCTACTAGTGGTCTGGAAGGGACGTCGGAGGCGGGTCGTGAGGTCCCATTCTGGGAGGAGTTTGACTCTGTTACTTCCGAAGATATGGACAGGTTGCGTAGGCGACTGCGAGCCACCACATGTTTATTGGACCCGTGTCCCTCCTGGCTTGTACTGGCATCCTGGGAGGTCACACGAGGCTGGCTCCAGGAGTTAGTCAATGCTTCCTTGAATGAAGGGTTCTTGCCGGCCGCCCTGAAAGAGGCGGTGGTGAGGCCCCTCCTCAAGAAGCCTTCCCTGGACCCAGCTCTGTTAGCCAACTACCGTCCCATCTCCAACCTTTGCTTTCTGGCGAAGGTTGTAGAGAGTGTGGTGGCACAACAGTTTCCACGCCACTTGGAGGAAAATGATTATCTGGACCCGCGCCAGTCCGGTTTCCGGCCCGGCCACAGCACGGAGACGGCATTGGTCGCATTGGTGGATGATCTCTGGAGGGCCAGAGATGGGGGTTGCTCCTCCATCCTGGTCCTATTAGATCTCTCGGCGGCTTTCGATACTATCGACCATGGTATACTATTGCATCGACTGGAGGGGTTGGGGGTGAGGGGCACCGTTTTGCGGTGGTTCTCCTCCTACCTCTCTGGCCGAGTGCAATTTGTGTTGGCAGGGGGGCAGAGGTTGACCTCGAGGCCGCTCTCTTGTGGGGTGCCACAAGGGTCGGTCCTCTCGCCTCTCCTGTTCAATACATATATGAAGCCACTGGCCGAGATCATTCGTGGGTTTGGGGTAGATTACCATCTGTACGCGGATGATACCCAGCTGTACATTTCTACCCCAAACCACCCCAACGATGCCATCGAAGTGATGTCCCGGTGTCTGGAAGCCGTACGGATCTGGATGGGAAGTAACAGACTCAAGCTCAACCCGTCCAAGACTGAGTGGCTGTGGCTACCAGCGCCCCGGTTCAACCAGCTCACTCCATCTCTGGCCATTGGGGGTTAACGTCTGGCCCCCGTGGATCGGGTACGCAATTTGGGCGTCCTTCTGGATACCCGGCTGTCCATGGATGACCATGTGACTGCCGTGGCCAGGGGGGCGTTCCGCCAGGTTCGTCTGGTGCGCCAATTGCGTCCCCTATTGGACCGGAGCGCCCTTCGCACAGTCACTCATGCGCTTGTGACGTCCCGGCTAGACTACTGTAACACTCTTTACATGGGGCTCCCCTTGAGATGCACCCGAAGCCTGCAGCTGGTTGAGAATGCGGCCGCGCGGGCAGTCTCGGGAGTCTCTAGCTACTCCCACGTAACACCTCTCCTGCGTGGGCTGCACTGGCTACCTGTGGCTTTTCGGGTGCGCTTCAAGGTGTTGACCATCATTTTTAAGGCGCTCCATGGCACAGGACCTAGTTATTTGCGGGATCGTATCCTGCCCCATACATCCCTCCAGCTGATTCGCTCACACAGAGAGGGACTCCTCCGGGTGCTGTCCACTAGGCTGTGCCAGCGGGAGACGCCTAGGGGAAGGGCCTTCTCTGTGATGGGCCCAACCCTCTGGAATGACCTCCCCCCCAACATTAGAATGACTACGGATCTCCGCTCCTTCCGTCAGAAACTTAAAACCCACCTATTCCAGCTAGCCGGCTTGGCCTAATTCCACCTATCCGACCTCAGTCCTATTTCTAAATTTTTAAGATTGGTTTTAAGGTCTGTTTTTTAATTTTTATAAATTGTACAGGGGTTGTTTAATTGGATTTTTACCTATGTGTATGATTGTTTGTATTTTTTTAATTTTTTCCTGTACACCGCCCCGAGTCCCTCCGGGGAGAGGGGGCGATCTAGAAATTTAATAAATTATTAATTAATTAAATTAAATTATTCTTTTCCTGAAGGAGGGCCGGATGTCAGCCTCTGTTTCGCTATTTGCTTTCGGCTGCCATTGAAACAGGGAGGGGGGGGCTGGTATTTGGGAGGGGAAGCTTTAGTACAGGAGAGATTGTAAAGTGGGAGTTTTGGTGTCACCGTCTACGCGCATGCTGGAGATTAGCACTTGGTGTCATTCAAGGCCAACCGTCCGCATACCTACCTGATGATGCTCCTTGAAGATGGAACTCACATGACACCTAAGGGATTTACAGATTGGACAGTGGGATGAGGGTTGCCAGGGGGAGGGGGTTGGTCACATATTGATATGTATGATTTCGCGCGCTTTTGCCTCAGATCTTGCTATGCTTAGCTACTATCTTTTCATAACCAGTAAAAGTACTCTTAATTCTGCAAAATGGAGTTAAGTGGTTTCTTTCTTGGTTACTGAGGGAGGCCGGCTTGACAGTTTTGTTCTTCCTGAGGCAGAGGAGTGGGTGCCTGGTTTCTAAATGAAAACAATTGTATATCTCTGTTGGATTCTTCTACTACCAACTCTCCCTGGTTTGCCTCTACATTCTGAATTGCTTCTGGCAAGGCTTTGATTTCTTTGCCCTGGGTGAACCTTTGCAGTTCTTCCAATTCTGCTTCTGTGAATACTTTATTTCATATTATAAATCAACATTGATCTGCTAGCCTTTGTTCTGTTATTTCTGATTCTGGATGTTGTTGTTTCTAGAACTGGTGCATTCATTTCAAATATCCTCTTCTTGTTGGGCTTGCTCAGTAATAACAGATCATTATTTCAATCATTGTATATTTGTGATGGGTAAACACCTTTTCTTCCAGTAGTTCTGGTTCTGGTTGCTCAGCCAACAGTCCTGAGTCCTGTAGCCCATTTTTTTCACCACATATCCAGGAACTCCAACATCTAGCGGGGATCTTGTTAACCCAGGTGACATCCAAGCCAGTATGATTTTCTGAAATTTACATCTCACCATATTTTTATGGGAGAGACACTCTTTGTCTGACTCCTCCGATGAGCCCTGTCCAGTATGGTTGAACCTGTGGCATAGCTCTCATCTTCCTCAGGGCACACAAGCTCCACCAAAAACATCAAGGTAGTGCCTCACTGGGTTTTTTTTAAAATTATTTTTTTGTTTTTGTTGTTATGCTTATTACTTCCTGTTCTCCACATTCCTCCTTTTCTCTCACCCCATTTCCTGGTGGATTTTTTTTTTAAAAAATCAAATAATTTATTCAGTCCACAAAAGATTAGGAAGCTACTTTAGCCCGGCAAGCAAGATATTTGGGAAGGATCAAAAGTTACAGGAAAAAAGATACTTGCACTCAGTTTCTGCCCAATTTAGAACATTGAACATAGAATAATAGGGTTGGAAGGGACCTTGTAGGTCTTCTAGTCCAACCCCCAAAATTTGCAGCTTGCATGCCTGTTAACATTTGCAAATGTCAAATCTGAAAATCTTCAAGGTTCACTTTTAAACCTTAGGTTGTGTAAAACGTTTCTGGCAATATATTTTTTCCCTCTGGCATCAACACTGGTGCCTTCTTCCCTCTTTAGTACTAAATTAGGACTGCTGTAGTTTTATCCATAGAGCACCCATCCAAAGTGGGTGAATTTCTTTACACCGTGACATCAGATTATAATGTGAAGGGTAAGTTAGTTTCTCTCCACAGTCCTGCAGTTCCTGCTTTTGTCAGTTCGTTCATGACAATTATTGTTGCTACAGAGTGGTGGGAACAATTTCTCTTCTAAATTCAAATGCCTCCATTAGTACTATGGAATCCTGATAGCTACAGATGATATCACACATATATACTATATATCATGGTTCCAAGCTGCGAGCCAAGAAAGTCAGGACACCACGTGCTCTGTGTCACAATGCTTTTATTTAAGCATTGGAATCTCAGCACACAATAAATTCAAGTGGATCTAGACTAGCGTTGGGAGCCTCCGCCTCCCAGCTGCTTATAAGTGCTATTCGTGGCTTCCCCGTGAGTCCCACCACCCTCCTTTCGTGACAGGGGTCCCCCTCAGGTGTGACAAGCCTGAGATGGTGCACAGGAACTTTTGGTCTTTGCTGTTTCGGAGGTTGACAGGCAGCTCCCCCTCTACCAGGGGGACTGTATTTGTAAAACAGCAAACACAGGAACGGGGTTGGATTAGCAAGTGGTCAGGGCCTTCATCCTGTATCCCTTCCTGGCTTTTGGAGGTGCTCCCTATGGAACCTATTTATCAGCCATACAACTCTAACATCCCCACTCCCCACCCATGAGGCCTCTGACAATGGGTACCCTTTCCACCGGATTAGGTTATTCTGACCTAGGCTTCACAAAATCACAAAACTGACTCCTTGTCTTGAAAAAAACCCTTTTTATTTGGCTAATCTGAATTCCTAGCATTCACATACAGAAAAGTCCCTGCAATAAGCCTTTCAAGGGTGAATTGCAACAACAGACCTTATCAGTCCTTGGATAGTTGCCAGGCTGATAGCTTCCAGGCGCAATGCTGTACAATGAAATATTTGGCATGGAGTCTGGACTCAGATAAGCAAATCTTCACACTAATAAATGAACTAATTGTCTCCTGCAAACACCATCCCCTTTTGCTCCTATTTATTCCCTATAGGAGGTGCCATTCAGCATCCACTTGTGCCTTTACTCCTGAGTCCACCCCTGTTCCTTAATTGTTCCCTTCTCCTGACAGCTCTGCACATGCGGACATCGGGAACAGGCTCCAGCTGTTGTTCTGCCCCACTTATCTCCGACTCTGAAGGTAGCTGATAACTGTTGGACAGCCCTGGCCCCATCTTTGCCTCTGATGCAGAACACTCATTGGAGCCTTCCCCAGACTCCAGGACTGGCCCATGTACCTCCCCAACCTCCTCACTGTCTGAGTCTGCCGCCAGCTTTGCTTGCTGCTGGCGGGCCACAACACAGATATTGCAGTTTTCCCCTATGTAAGCGGGAATTCAAAATCTGGTCGATCTTCTAATGGGTCTCCACCCCACTGCAATGGGGCTGGGTTTGGGCTGTGGTGTGGTCCAGACATCGGATGCTTCCACGGGCTTTAGCAAGTTGTTGTGGAATACCAGATGTACCTTTTCCAATAGAGAAGGGAGCTTCAGCTCTACCGTGACCAGATTAATTACTCTCACTATGGGGAAGGGGGCCCAGGAATTCTGGTCCCAATTTTTGACAGGGCACCTTCAACCTCAGGTATTTCGTTGAGAGGTACACCTTCTCCCCCACTTGGAAGGGCTTTTGCAGGGCTCGTTTCTTGTTGGCCTGGGTTTTCTGAGTTTTGGCCGCTTTTCACAATGCCGTTTTCACATCACCCCACACCCCTTGCAAGGTTTCCATCCACTCAGCTAAGCTAACAGATGAGGGAGCCTCTTGAGGATACTTGGGATGAACTCCACCCCATTCACCACTCTGAAGGGGGTGAAGCCCATGCTGCTGTGCACAGCATTGTTGCATGTCACCTCCACAAATGGCAGAAGTTCTGCCTAGTTGGTCTGCTGGTAGGTGACGTAGCATCTTAAGTACTGCTCTACCATGGCATTAGTCCACTCCGCTGCCCATTTGTACTCAGATGGAAAGCTGAGCTAAGGCCCTGGGAGGACCCAATCATCCAGATAAATTCCCTGCAGAACTTGGCCATAAACTGCACCCTCCGATTTGATATAATCCTCCACCAAATGCCATGGAGGCAGTAGATGTGAGTGAGGAACAGCTTTGATAATTTACGTGCTGACGGTACTCCTGGGCATGCCAGGAAATGGGCTTGCTTTGAAAACAAATCAATGACTGTCCATATGACATTATGCCCATTGCTCTCAGGGAGCTCCATGATGAAATCCATGCCTATCTCCTCCCAGGGCCAGGTTGGATCAGTTATTGGTTTTAGGAACCCTGGGGGTTCAGGGGTTCAGGGTTTTATGGTAGCACAGACCGGACAGCTTTTGATGTAGCTCTGTATATCCTTTTTTATCTGGGGCCACCAGAACTGCCTATTGGCCAGGTGTAGTGTTTTGAGGAACCCAAAGTGTCGGCCTGTTTGACGTCATGGCATTGCTGTAGAACTTGCATCCTCAGCTTGTGGGGTACATAAAACTTGCTGCCCTTCCATGCCAACCCCTCCCTATAGGTAAGTAGTTGTCTGTGCTCCAGAAACCAGGGGTCAGTCAGCAACTCTACCTGCAGGGTATGGGACAGCTCGTCCGCACCCGCTCCTGGCTGCCATGCTGCTTGTCGCTGGGTAGTTACCTAAGCAGTCTTTTGCAAAGAAAGAGAAATAATGGCATGGACCACCTCCTCCTGACGGCTGTTGTATTGCGGCATCCATGATAGGGCATCCACCAGGAAATTCCTATCTCCAGGGTGAATCGGAAGTGTTTAAAGTATTGCACCCACCTGACTTGTTTGGGCAACAGTCAGCGTGGGATCTGAAGGGCCTCGATGTTCTTATGATCCGTCCACACCTCAAAAGACTCTCTGACCCCTCCAGAAAGTGTCACCATGTCATCAATGCCCAATGGACCACAAAGGCCTTCTTCTCCCAGATCACCCACTGCCTTTCGTTGTTGGTGAGTTGGTGGGAGGTATAGGTGCAGGGCTGCAACTTGCCTTGTTCATTGGACTGTAGAAGGACAACCCCCACGCTACATCACTGGCATGAGCCTGAATCACAAAGGGATCCAGTTATTTGAGGATGGTCTCCTTGGCAAACAAGACCTTTAGGGTTTCGAAGGCTCGCTGGCACTCCATCATCCACTGGAGTGACTGTTTGGGCCGGGGCTTGGTCGTCATGTGCTTGGTTTTCAAAAGGTCGGTTATCAGCAGGGCCACCCTAGTGAACGAGGGGATGAACTGTCTATAGAATTTTGAGAAGCCTAAGAAACTTTGTAGTTGCTTGCGTGTCTTGGGCACCTGCCACTCCAGGACAGCCTGTACCTTCGCTGGATCCATCTCCACCCTAGTACTGGATATGCGATACCCCAGGTAGTCCAGATGGGTCTGGTGGAATTTGCATTTGGACAGCTTTATGTAAAGGTTCACTGCCAACAGCTTTTGTAAGACCTATTGCACCAGGTGGACGTGCTCGTCCATGGTCTCGGTGTAGACAAGAATGTCATTCTACCACATCAGAAGGCCAACAGGAGCTGCTCCTTGATCACAGTGCAGGTACCTCCGGAGGTGACCAGATCCCTTGGGTGGTGGATGTCCCCAGTCATATCCAAGGGCTCTCTATTCAGGGATCACAGCATAAATTGGCAGCACAGCATAAATTGGCTGAAACTACGAGCGGTTCAGCTGGCCTTGATTCATTTCCAGCAGGAAGTGACCAACAACCACATCCTGATCCTCACAGACAACATGACTGCCAAGGCACACACCAACCGCCATGGGGGGACTTGCTCCAGGTCCCTCATGCAGGAGGCGGAACTCTGGGCAGAAGACCATCTGCTGTCCATAAGAGCCGAGCACATCTTGGAGTTGTCAAATGTTCAGGCAGACTGGCTCAGCCGTTCCCAGATAGATCATGTGGAGTGGAGGTTGCACCCGGACATCTTCCGGGAGCTGACCAACCAGTTCGGCCTGCGAACGATTGACCTTTTTGCAACCAGGGACAACAGACAGGTACCATGCTTCCTCTCGTGGTACGTGACTCAGGGTGCAGAAGGTAAAGACGCTCTTCAGTGCATGTGGCCCAACGGACTCCTCTACGCCTTTCCACCTCTGCCTCTCTTCCAGCGAGTCATCTGGAAGATGCTGGAGGAGGGTGCAGAGCTTCTTCTTCTGGCACCTTTTTGGCCCCATTGACTTCGGTTCGCAGACCTGATGCCGCTGTCGATGGTGCCTCCCTGGAGACTCCCTGCCTCCAGGATCTCACTCAGCCAGGCATACCTCCTTCATCCGGACCCTCAGTAGCTCAAGTTGACCGCCTGGAGATTCAGCAGAGGGCCCTGAGTGCAGTCAAGCTGTCTCCTCGCGTCATCGACATGACCCAAGCAGCAAGACGTCCATTGACCAACTATATCAACGATGCTACCTGGAAGGCCTTTTGTTGCTGGTGCTCCGGCAGGGGCATCCTCCCTTCACAGGCACCAATCCATCAGGTACTAGACTTTCTTCAAGAGGGATTGGATGATGGCTTGTCTCCTAATACAGTCCGATGACAGGTAGCCACCCTATCTTCAGTTATTCCCTGTGGAGCATGTGCATCCTTGCCTCACAATCCCTTAATACACCGTTTTCTGCAAGGGGCTACTAACCTTCGTCCTCCAGTTGTCCTCCGACGGTCCAGATGGCTAATCACCTGGCTGAGAAATAAGGTCAATCTGCCAGGATGCCCATCAAAGGTGGCTCTCAATGTTGGTGGCTCCAAGGGCAGAGGGTGGGGTTGCCAAAACTCCATAGGACACCCAGGACCCTGCGAGGTCTGGTCAACTTGATGGTCTGAACCGCTTGGTGTTGGCCACTGCTAGCCAGGAGGCAGGCTGGCCAGTCGTGGTCTCAGCCACTGGGACCTACTATCTGCCAGTCTCGTGGTCTCTTCCAGACCCAGTCCCAATTGGGCTCCCTGTTCCACCAGAGAGGGCCCCTGCTCCGTACCCCTTACTGGCAGGAGCTCTTGGGACTGGCTATAGGCCACATCCAGGCGAAGTTTAGGGCCGCCGAAACGGAACTGGTTGGCTGGAGTCGAACTCATTCGGCCAGATTGCTGCCTCACCTGCCAGGTGGCCATCTCCCCCCTCCCCCAGTTCCCAACGCTGCCAGAAGCCCCCGTCTTGCAAGCTGGCCTCTCCAAAATGCTCCCTCAACGGCTCCATCATCTGGCTGCCTGGAGCAGTTGAATAGCTCCAATCCCCATCCATCAGTCTCCTTTCCCGATGCGCACATGAAAAGCTTGGGGTTGGTAGCGGGGCGTGAGTTCCCGCAGTCTCCAATGACCTGCACCACCAGTCTCCTGCAGGGCTCCTGCTCCCGCTGTGGACTGCCCCTGGGCTGGCTGCATGTCGGCTCACCCCTCGTGCTCCTTGGTACACACATCCAGGTGGGCATCTCCCCCAGCCTCCTCCGGTGTAAGGACAGCCACAGGGGTGGGCTCCACCACTGCTCCAGCGTCAGCCGCTAGGGCCGTCCTTTCTGCCATCACCCCAATGCTCCCCTACCTTCAAGCAGTCCACCAGGGAGCATCGTAGCTAAGTAGTTGTGGATGAGAAGAAAGAGCAGTAGCCTACTCTCATGGTTCCAAGCTCCGAGCCAAGAAAATCAGGACACCACACACTCTGTATCACAATGCTTTTACTTAACTACCAGAATCTTGGCACACAATGAGTTCAAGTGTATCTAGGCTAGCCCCTCCCAGCTGCTTATGAAGCCCCGCCCACCCCAGCAGCTCCAGAACACTGGCAATACGTTTTCAGCTTCTTCGGCGTTTCCTGCGTTGCTCTCCGCTTGCTTGCACTTCGCCATCCGGTGCTTTTTGTGACTTCCCCATGAGTCCCACCACCCTCCTTTTGTGACGGGGGTCAAACCCCATGTGTGGCAATCCCAAGACAGCGCACAGAAACTTTCAGTCATCACCATTTCGGAGGTTGACACTATAATCATAATAAAACATAGACTGAATACAGTTTTTTTAATCCAACTATTCCCCATCAACCAGAGAAAAACAGAATCCTGCTCCTTACCTGTTTTGTTGCATTGTCCCCCACCTTGATTAGTAGGCACCTCCCTCAAATGTCCCCCTCCCTAATTTGATTTTTAAAAGTGAAATTATGGGGAAAATACTTCCCTAATACCTTGGAGAAGTGCTACCTATCAAAATAGACTTGCTGGGACTAGGTTACAAGTTTCCTTATGGATTGTCATTTAATATTCTCTAGAAGGCTTTCAAGGAAAATGATTTTGTAAACCTTTGAGCTCATTTAGTGCTGTGGCCAACTTCCTAATGTTTAAAGCTGCCCTTCTGTTGTTTCAACGCCATTTCCTTTTCATCTTGGTAGATAAAGTGAAAAATAGTTCTGTTATATGTTCCTGGCCACTTTCCTTCACAGCCAGTGGTAAACCTGCCTGACCAATAACCAGCCAAGACACAGTGAAGACCTTTCGTTTCATTTGTTTTGTTTATTGCAATAATCAATTAAGGACGAGTTTAAGGGGAGAAGCTATCAAAGCTTAGTGCTCTCCAAAGTTCATAATTTCAAATCAACATCTTTATACATTCCCTACAGTGGTCGCCCATCCCTCCTCATTCCCCATTGCCTGAGGTACTATGAGGTTACATTCTCTCTGACTGCCTTCTACTTATTTCCTCCTACCCTCCCCCAAACATACTAAATCATACATTGCATGTGCATTTAAATGAGCAGACAATATATGCAAGGTGTGTCAGTTAATATGCAATGGTATATTGAGCATGCTGTCAGGGTTCCAAATAGCATCCAAAATTGAATCAGAATCCAAGGTAAAGTATTGCTCAAAGTTCCAATTTATTAAGAGAGCCATGGTGGCACATCTGGGAAAACCCGAATCTGAAAACTTCCTGGTCCCCCCCCCCCCGCCCCCACCAGTTGAAAGTTCAAGATCTTGCCTCCACACCCACAAGTCCATCACATGGTCCAATCTTTCACTGCCATGCTGGCAGTTCCACCCAACCAGTTCCGGTCAGGTGCAGAGGTGCAGAGACAAAGGATGACCTTGGCTTTCTAGAAAGGAATTTTATTTTGGCTACATAGCATTTAACTCCATACAATCCCCCCTACCATTTTCCCACAATAGAAAAGGCATAGTAGAATAATAGAAAGTGTGGCAGGCCAAAGATCCAAAAGGAATATGGCTGCAGGCCTGACAGGCGGCCTCTCCTCAGAAGAAAAGTGTTTCCTGAAAAGAGAATAATGTAGGGGTTAACATAAGCAGAACTAACCACTTCTCCCCACCCCCCAGGGGGGCCCTTTGACTTTTCAGGAAACTTATCATGAAATTGTTCTACTAACCTATCAGCTTTTACATTCCAGCTTCGGACAAAGGGTACCCCTTCCAATGCACTAAATATTGCAGATGACCTCTATACAACTTAGAGTCTAAAATTTTCTTCACTTCATAGTGTGTTTCTCCTATCAATACTGGAGGAAGGGGAGGCTGGGTGGACGGTCTTAGGCTGGACCCAATGACTGGCTTCAGTAAGCTGCAATGAAAGACTGGGTGAATTTTCCCTAGAATTCTGGGCAGACTGAGCTGAACCATCACTGGATTAATTATTTTCTCTATTGGGAATTGACCTAGAAATTTTGGGCCTAATTTCTTGCTAGGCATTCTTGACTTTATGTATTTGTTAGACAAGAAAACTTTATCCCCCACACGGAAGGGGGGGTTGGAGTGAGTGGTGTTTATCAGCTTGTTTCTTGTACTCTTCTGTTGCTTCCGCCAGAGCTTTTTTCGTATTTTCCCACCCCTTTTTAAGAGCGCCCATCCATTCATTCAGAGACATGGAAGAGTGGGGTTCTCTGGGCAGTTCAGGCATGGGAACAAATTCCATGCTGCTGGTAACTTAAAAAGGCGTTAATCCAGTGCTGCTGTGGATAGCGTCATTGTACACGACTTCGGTGAAAGGTAGCAAATCCGACCAGTTGTCTTGCTGGTAATCCACATAACAATGGATGTATTGCTCCACCATTGCATTGGCTTTTTCTGCTGCCCTGTTCATACTCAGATGTAAAGCCATGATAAGTCCTTGTGTGGACCAAATGGACCTCAGGAACTCTCTCCAGAACTTGGTGGTGAACTGAACTCCACGGTCTGAAATGATCTTCTTGGGTACTCCGTGCAGGCAGTAAAAGTGTTTTCGCTAGCTTCTTTGCAGATGGTAGTCCTGAGCAAGCAATGAAATGGGCTTGCTTGGAAAATAAGTCAATGACTGTCCAAATTACTTTATTACTGCCGCTGTCTGTGAGCTCTATGATGAAGTCCATTGTGATCTCTTCCGATGGTCGGCTAGGGTTGGCCACTCGTTGCAGTAATCCGGGGGACTTGCCTGGCCGTATTTTCATGGTTGCGCAAGTGGCACAGCTTTTTACGTAGTTTTCCACTTTAGCTTTCATCTTTGGCCACCAGAATTGACGCCTGACAAGGTGGAGTGTTTTTAGGAATCCAAAGTGGCCTAATTTTGCGTCGTGGCTTCGCTGTAGTACTTCCAGACTCAAGTTCGTGGGAACGTACAGTTTGGATACTTTCCAGGCTAAGCCATCTCTCATCATCAGGATGTCCTTGTTGTTGTGCCAGGGGTCTGCTGACAGCGCTGATTTCATTGCTGTGGTCAGCTTGTCCTGGCTGAGGGTAGGCGGTCGGTTAGTCTGGCCTCTAGTGGTGACTTGGGCCACCTTTTGGTGGGAAGGGGGAAGGATGGGCCGAACCACTTCTTCCCTCTACTGTCGTATTGCGCTTTTCTTGATAAGGCATCTGCCAGCAAGTTCTTCCCTGCAGGGATATGCTTCATTTCAAATTTGAACCTTCGGAAGTATTGTGCCCAGCAAACTTGCTTTGGAGATATTTTTTTTTTTTGGGGGGGGGGGCTTTTACAATCCAATAACAGAGTTGGAAGGGACCTTGGAGGTCTTCTAGTCCAACTCCCTGCCTAGGCAGGAAACTCTATGCTGTTTCAGACAAATGGCTATCTAACATCTTCTTAAAGACTTCCAGTGTTGGGGCATTCACAACTTCTGGAGGCAAGTCGTTCCACTGATTAATTGTTCTCACTGTCAGGAAATTTCTCCTCAGATCCAGGTTGCTTCTCTCCTTGATTAGTTTCCACCCATTGCTTCTTGTTCTACGCTCAGGTGCCTTGGAGAATATTTTGACACCCTCTTCTTATTGGCAACCCCTGAGATATTGGAACACTGCTATCGTGTCTTCCCTAGTCCTTCTTTTCACTAAACTAGACATACCCAGTTCCTACAACCGTTCTTCATATGTTTTAGTCTCCAGTCCCCTAATCATCTTTGTTGCTCTTCTCTGCACTCTTTCTAGAGTCTCCACATCTTTTCTACATCGTGGCGACCAAAACTGAATGCAGTATTCCAAGTGTGGCCTTACCAAGGCATTATAAAGTGGTATTAACACTTCACCTGATCTTGATTCTATCCCTCTGTTTATGTAGCCTAGAACTGTGTTGGCTTTTTTGGCAGCTGCTGCACACTGCTGGCTCATATTTAAATGGTTGCCAACTAGGACTCCAAGATCCCTCTCACAGTTACTACCAGTAACCGAGGTACCACCTATACTGTACCTGTGCATTTCATTTTTGTTGCCTAAATGTAGAACCTTATTCTTTTCACCATTGAATTTCATTTTATTAGATAGTGCCCAATGTTCAGGTTTGTCAAGAACCTTCTGTATCTTAAGCCTATCTTCTGGAGTGTTGGCTATTCCTGCCATCTTGGTGTCATCTGCAAATTTGATGAATTCCCCATTTATTCCCTCATCCAAATCATTGATGAAGATGTTGAAGAGTACTGGGCCTAAAACAGAGCCTTGGGGTACTCCACTGCATACTTCCCTCCATGTAGATGTAGTTCCATTGAGGACTACACATTGAGTGCAGTTGGTCAGCGAGTTACGAATCCATCTGGTGGTGATGCTGTCTAACCCACATTCTTCTACTTTATCTAGTAGTAGGTTATGGTCTACCTTATCAAATACCTTACTGAAGTCCAAGTAAACTATATCGACGGCATTCCTCTGGTCCACTAATTTTGTCACTTTGTCAATGAATGCAATAAGATTAGTCTGGCATGATCTGTTTTTGACAAACCCATGTTGACTTCTTTGTTTACCTCTAGGTGTTTGCTAATTCGTTGCTTGATTATTTTTTCCAGAATCTTTCCTGGTATTGAGGTCAGGCTGATAGGTCTGTAGTTTCCTGGATCTATTTTTCCCCTTTTTTGAAGATGGGAACCACATCAGCTCTTTTCCAGTCCTCTGTCCCCCTCTTTCCACTTTTTATATTTACATTTTTTGTCTTTCAATTTGTCAGAGAGTTCTTTATGCAGCCATGCTGGTTTCTTTTGGGAGCTGTTATTTTTCTTCTTCATTGGTATTGTGCTAGACTGGGCTTTTGAAATCTCATTTTTCAAAATTTCCCAAGCTTCTTGAGTTGTTTTCCCCTTGAGGATTCTTATCCATGGAATTCTTCCCAAGCTCTCTCTAAGTTTATTGAAATTAACTCTCTTAAAGTCCAAGACTCTAGTTTAACTTTGTTCTACTACTTGTGTTTGCATAATGTTGAATTCCATTATTGCATGGTCACTTGCCCCCAAGGTTCCTGTGGCTTCAACACCTTCTATCATTTCCTCTCTGTTAGTGATAATTAAGTCTAATATGGCTGATCCCCTTGTTCCCTTCTCTACTTTTTGGAAAACAACGTTGTCTGCTAGGTTCGTTAGGAACCTGTTGGATCTTCCACTTGGTGCAGAGTTTGTTTCCCAGTTGATGTCAGGGTAGTTAAAATCCCCCTTTACTATTGTGGTGTGCTTCCTGCATACCTTAGTTAGCTGACTAGCAAAAAGTTCATCTACTTCCTCTGCTTGGTTGGGTGGCCTGTAGTATAGACCTATGGCAATGTCATTCCCCCCCCCCCAATCTTTAATATTTTGAGGGCTTCGAGGTTTTTATTGTCAGTCCAGACCTAGAATGGCACATCCCCCCCTTCCAGGAAATGTCTCCAAGTGAGTAGGGCCCACCTGACCGCATATGCTTCTTTCTCCCAAATGGCCCATCTTCTTTCAGCAGCGGTGAGCTTTTTGGAGACATAAGCCCACGGCAAGAGTTGTCCTTCTTTGTTCTTTTGCAACAGCACTGCCACTACAGCCACATCACTGACATTTGTCTAGATTATGAATTGCTGTTTTGGGTCAGGGTGTTGCAGAATGGGCTCTTTGGCAAAGAGCCATTTTAATTTGTCAAATGATTTTTGACAGTCCACAGTCCACCCAATAGGTTGGTTTGCCTTTGCCTTAGTCAGGGAAGGCCCTGTTTTTAACAGTTCAGTCAATGGCAGGGCAACGTCTGCAAAATCTGGGATGAATTGCCTATAGAAGTTGGCAAATCCAAGAAAGCTTTGTAGCTGTTTGCAGGTGCTTGGGTGTTTCCAGTCTAAAACTGCTTTCACTTTCCCTGGGTCCATCTCTATCCCCTCGCTGGAGATGCAATAGCCAAGGTAATCTAGTGAGGTTTTGTGGAATTCACACTTAGACAAGTTTGCATATAGTTTGACGGCTAGAAGTTTTTCCAGGGCCTGTTATACCAGCTTCACATGGTCGTCTAGGGCAGTGATGGCGAACCTATGGCACGCGTGCCACAGGTGGCATGCAGAGCCATTTGTCAGGGCACACGAGGTGCTGCCCTATCAGCTGGCCAGCGCGCATGCGCGCGCTGGCCAACTGACTTCACCCTTTTTAAAAGCCATTTTTCACCCTCCCCAGGCTCCTATAGAGCCTGGGGAGGGTGAAAACAGCTTCCCCTGCTCCCCCAGACGCCCTCTGGAGGCGTCAGGGAAGCCTCCGATCAGTCCCTGAAGCCTTCAGAGCGCTTAAAATGATCCAAAACGATCGTTTTGAGCGCTGTGAAGACATCAGGGAAGCCTCCGGATGGTCCCTGAAGCCTTCGGAATGCTTAAAACGACCCTCCAAGCAAACAGGAAGTGTGCGTTGGCCAGCTGAGTTAACCCTTTTTAAAAGCCATTTTTTGCCCTCCCCAGGCTCCAGAGGCTTTATAGGAGCCTGGGGAGGGCGAAAAGAGCATCCCCCGCCCCCCTGGAGGCTTCATGAGCTTCCCTGAAGCCTCCAGAGTGCAAAAAACCAGCCCTACAGGCAAACCGGAAGTTCGGGAATGGACCTCCGGTTTGCTCGGAGGCTTGTTTTGACTGCTCCGGAGGCTTCAGGGAAGCCTCCTGAAGGTCCCTGAAGCCTCTGGAGGGCTTCCGGGGGGGCGGGGGAGGCTGTTTTCGCCCTCCCCAAGCTCCTATAAAGCCTCTGGAGCCTGGGGAGGGTGAAAAAAGCATGCAAAAAATGGGGGGGGCGCACCTGTAATGTGCGCATGCACACTGGGGGGGTGTCACGCATTGCATTATGGGTGCGGCACGCCCGCACACGGCCCCCCTGTGCTCTCCCCACTTATGGCACGCGAGCCAAAAAAGGTTCGCCATCGCTGGTCTAGGGTCTCAGAAAAGAAAAGGATGTCATCAAGATAAACGAGCACACCTTGGTGTTCTGACCCCCCTTCTTCCCTCACCAACACAGAACACACTCCGGACCAAAACTACTTCAACAGGATTTATTGCACAGACAGACAGACAGATCCTTGGCAGCAATCCACCACGACTAGATTCTCAGAACCCTCCGGCACGGAGACACGATAGCAGCTATCCAGCATGCCAAGCTCACAAGACGGAACTTTCCCAATAGTTCCTACGTTGACTTCTGCAAAGGGCGTATGCTCAATCAGTCCTTTTATAGACTG
Source organism: Natrix helvetica (assembly GCF_964273705.1). Classification (NCBI taxonomy): domain Eukaryota; kingdom Metazoa; phylum Chordata; class Lepidosauria; order Squamata; family Natricidae; genus Natrix; species Natrix helvetica. Next base: position 56,620,298 of record NC_138555.1, on the reverse strand, counting down.
GAGAGGAGTCTACTTATCAGCAGCTGAGAGCAATTACCGCCGGTAACTGCGCACTTGCTCCTTGCGCCTGTGGGCGCGGCGGTAAAGAACATCTAATAACTCCCTGCTGATGTCTGACTCACTGTCCCGTGACTCCTCCCCACTGCTCCAAGGCATGGCATCAGGAGCCCCCTTCCTTTGGCTCTCACCGCTGCTCCATGCCTCAGGTGCCTCCTGGTGGCTGACCAGACTCTCCAATCCCTGCTCAGAGTCAGAACCCTGCCCAGGGTCCTCCACATCCTCCAGAGCCGACTCATAGGGACCCTCGCTGTCGGAGTCTGGTGGCAGCTCCAACGGCTCCTGCTGGGCCACAACACCTTGGTATAGGTGCTCATGTAGCACCTCATTTATGTATTGCATAAAGACTGCAAGGGCCCCTTGTAGCCCAAATGGCATAACTTTGAATTGGAAACTGCCAAGGGGGCAGTTAAAGGCTGTCTTCCATTCATCTCCCTCCCTGATACGTATGCGGTAATACGCCTCTCTCAAGTCCAGTTTGGAGAACCCCTTGCCTTTAGCCAAGTGGTTCAACATATCCTTCATGAGGGGGAGAGGGTAGGTGTTCTTTACACATACGGCATTAATCCTGTGCATATCAATGCAGAGAAGTACCCAGCCCTCTTTGTTCTCTTTGAAGAGCACAGGGCTGCTATTTTTGACTTAGCTGGTTCGATAAAGCCCCGCTTCAAATTGACGTCAATGTACTTCCTTAATTCTACCATCTCTTTAGGAGTCATGGAGTACATTTTTGGCTTTGGTAGGATAGCCCCAGGTACGAACTCTATCGCACAATCGGTGGGCCGATGGGGGGCGGGGGGGGGAGATAGTTACAATCTTCCTCACTGAAAACCCCTGCCAGGTCCCAGTACTCTTTTGGCACTTGCTGGATGCCTGGGGTCTTTGTGTCTGCTGCGGGGGTGCAGGCTCTGGGCAGTCTGCTTTATGGGGTTCGGTACTCTCCAGGTGGTCCTCTGGCTTCACAGGTGGTAGCGGCCCAAAGCTTATGATCAATTTTCGAACGCCGTCCTCACACTTTATGGTAGGTGTCCACTTGTCCAGCCATGCAAGCCCCAAGATAATTGATTCATGCATTTTTGGAGCTACAATGAATCTGAGGAGTTCATAGTGGTGCCCTATCTGCAACTTTACCAAGTCGGTAATTAGTTTGGCAGGGGCCCCTCCAATTAGCGTCCCATCCACTTGCTCAAACTGAATGGGATTAGCTAGGGGTCTTGTATGTATGCCTAGCTGCTCCATGGTAGACATGCTGATTAAGCATCAGGTGCAGCCTGTGTCTACAATTGCCTCAACTTCCCCTTCTACCCTCATCTTGGGCACTATGAGCTTGGCTTTGATGGCAAAGGGGCGGATGAGTGCACTTACCATTGGGTCATCTTTGCTGTTTTTTTCCTCCTCTGAACTGGGAGGGGCTTCCCCATTGGGCAGAATCTCCATCTCCTCAGGCTGGGGGTCAGATTCTTCATGTTGTTGGGCAAGATGACTTTTTTTGGGTGGCTTTCGGGGCCCTCTCTTTGTCCCACTGGTGGTTTGGATGCACGTTTGTGGGATTGGGGCCAGAGCCAGGCACTCTGATGTGTGTCCATGTTGACCACTCTGGTAACATTTTATTGCTCCCGCCGATTTGGGGGGGAGGCTTCTCGGCTTGCTTCGTCTGCATTCATGGCTCAAAGGTCTTCTAGCCGGTTTTTCTGCAGTGGGCTTTCAATGGGGGTGAAGATCGTGATCCAGAAGGACTGCAGTGGTGTACCCATTCTGGATCCATTCTGGAACCCCCCTTATGCTGCATGCCGTTCTCAGTTCAGGATCTAAGGCATTTTTGAATGTGTGCACTAGGAGTCTTTCTGGCCAGTCTCTTATTTTTCCAGCCGCTCTCCTCAACTCCCAAATGAACTCTTTCATGGGACAGCCAGCCTGTCGCAATCCCTGGATCTGATCTTCTGCTTCCACTTGTTGGGCCACATTGTTAAATTGGATTCGCATCAGCTGGAAGAATTAGTCTGCATCTTCTAACTCAGGAGCCGCCTCGTCATGGAGCTCCGCTATCCACTCTGCAGCTTTCCCCTCATTCATCCCATCTGATATTGCTGAGATCAATTCTTGATTAGAAGGGTATTGATCCCCAAATTGATCAATGTGCACCCAGACTCGATTTAGGAAGTAAGCTAGCTTCCCAGGGGTCCCAACAAACATTGCCCAAAATCGAGGGGGTGCAGGAGCCGGTGAGGCTGGGGGCTGGATTTGAGCGGGCAGTTGGGCGGGTGCTTGGGGTGGTGGCCCCCTTTTTTTGGCCACTCCCTGTGGCTGAGTTTGGGTAGGAGCCTGTTGGGGCATTGCAGCTGGGGGCTGCCCCTGCAGCATTGGTGGGGCTGGAACCATTTGGGGGGGGGGGGTCAGTCCCTGGGGTTTCTCTGGCCCAGTTATCTGAAATGGTGCCATCTGCTGAGGAGGGGCAGGCGTCCATTGGTATTGTGCCCATCCATGTTCCGGGAAGAAAGCCCACCCCGGTGGGGCTTGATTTGCAAGCTGCAGCCCAAACATTGGTGGCTGGCTAAGGGGAGAAATCACCCAGCCCCCTTGCTGCTGGCTGGATTGGCTTCCCCAACCTGGTTGAGGGGCCATCTGCACCCCAGGGAGAAGGGGCACTACCATTGGTCTTGTTCCAGCGGCAAGGTGTTGGGCTGACCTGCTTGTCGCTGTATGGAAGGAGCATAAATCCTTACTCCAGTCTCTACCCGGGAAGGTGAACGTGGGCTGGGCCATGGTCCACCTGGGTGGTTCAGAGCTAAGGCAAGGGTTGATTCCACTCACGTTCAGCTGTCCGAATTGGTCTGGCAGGCCAGTCAGAGACTGACTGCGTGAGGGTGGCTGGGATCCCCAATCATTGGAGCGGCTGGTTGGTGTTTGCTTTGGTCCCCTCCACTCATGGGTTGAGGCTGCCCTCGCACCCCCTTGTGGCTCCAACAGTAACTCCTTAGGGGCAGTAAATCCCAGGGCTTCATCTTGCAGAGCTAGTTCTGATTGCGAGGGATGCCTAGGGGCTGGCTCTTTGCGCCTGGCTCCCAGCTGGTTTTCCCTCTGCCACCACAGCTTTGGAAGGCACGTAGATGGTCTCAACATAGATAGGTAATCCATCATCTGCTGCTTTCCCCATGGCTTTCTCCTCCTCCTCCATCTTCACTGAGTCTTTGCGCCGCCGAAGCTTGGGTCAGTGCTGGGGCTCAGGACTCCAGACAGCACCCCAAATTTTGGGGTACCTGGTGAAGTATTTTTAAAAGAGATTCAGGTTAATGTCAGGGTTTCAAATAGCATCCAAAATTAAATCAGAGTCCAAGGCAAAGTATTGCTCAAAGTTCCAATTTATTAAGAGAGCCATGGTGGCACATCTGGGAAACCCCGAATCTGAAAGCTTCCCACTCCCCCCCCCCCCAACACGTCCTTCACATGGTCCAATCTTCCACTGCCATTCTGGCAGTTCCACCCAACCAGTTCCGGTCAGGTGCAGAGGTGCAGAGACAAAGGATGACCTTGGCCTTCTAGAAAGGAATTTTATTTTGGCTACATAGCATTTAACTCCGTACAATTCCATCTCTCATTTTCCCACAATAGAAAAGGCATAGTAGAATAATAGAAAGTGTGGCAGGCCAAAGATCCAAAAGAAATATGGCTGCAGGCCTGACACATGCTCCTTTAGCTTGGTTTTGAGTTCCTGGCTATTTTATGGATTCTTAGAACAATAGGTTCTTTCCTGTTATTCAGTTCATTTAGTTTTGTCTTTCTTATTTTTCAATTTGTTTTGTTTCATCTTTAAGCTAGCTATTTCCTCTTGCAGCTACTTCCTCTTCCAATTTTTAATTTTGAAGACCTTTCACTTACTCCTATTAAAGTAGAATAAAATATGGATTAAAATATAAGAATGGAGACGTGGCATAAAAGGAACAGTTAGATGCTTGCTTAAAGGGACAGGGAAATGTCATCAGCCCTCAACCGCAACATGTTCCAGCAAATGTCCCTATGTCAAAAGTCCAAAACCACAAGGTTCAATTGAAGTTCGTTAATGGCACGTAGTCCATACCTGTAACAAAAGGAGAAGTAAGACCCCCATCTCCTTATAAGGCTTTTTCCTCAAGGTAACCAATAAGAAATGAGTTAAGTGTTTCCGTGTTACACTGTCTTTGAGAATGAATAAGAATGCGTGCTTCGATAATAAAGATTGTTCAGAATTTGCAATGCTAGCTACGTGCTAACTTTCTGAACTTGGCTGCCAAATAAACTTTTCCTGTATCCTGAGAAGTCTAAAGCCTGTCATTTTCTGCAACAATTCTGGCGACCGTGGCGGCAGGACTTAGAGCAATATTTCGCTGAGGACGGAACGGACCGACCGGTGCCCCATCGAGGCCATCTTGCCCTTCTTCAGGCGCCACGGAGATCTTTCTCTGGAAGGGGGCTGATGACCCCTCTTGGGCATCCGGAGGACACCACCAATCCAAGAATCTGACCAGGATCAGGACAAGTTAATAAAATTTACGCCGGCTGAGAAAGAAGACGCCTGCAGGCAAGTATTAAAAGAATTGTAGACCCATTCGGTTAGGAGTGGAAGAGGGGGCCCGATCACCCCCCTGAGCCCGGGATAGCGTCCCTTCCAAATGGAACCGGCGTATCCTAATGAGGCTCTAGGTTTGTGTGGGTGGTTAAGTCATTGCAGTTCCTGAAGGCGACCGTGGTATTCTGGCACCCCAGGTCGGTGACAGTGTCTTAGAAATAGAACATGGGAAGGTGGGGAGGGTTCCTTGAACGCCTCTCCAATGCATGTTGAGGGAAAGAAAAAGCCTTGAGAGAGTTTTAGTAAAAAGTCTCTGGCAGAGAAATTACCCTCACCCCTATTATAAAAGCCTCCAGGAGGAAAGAAAAAGCTTTGAGAGAGTCTCAACAAAACATTTAGTTCCTGTCTGTTTTAACTTGCATGGTTGTCCTTGATGATGTGTTTAAGTGTTTTTTGTTTTGTTAAAAAGAAAGAACAAACGGTCCCATTAGGTGGGGCCAGGAGAAAGAAAACCAAAAAAGGTTATCGAAGGGATAGATCAAGTGGACCACAACCCTGGTCCAAGGGAGCAGTTGAGATAAAAACTCAAATTGCCCTAAGGGCATTTTATTGCCAAAAGCTGAGGGGGAGATACGTAAGGTGTGGATATATGCTCCATTCTCAATGGCTGATTTATGTAATTGGAAAAATCAAATTCCTGCTTATAGAGAAAATCTAGATGAGATGCATGTCCTTTTTGCATCCATTTTTCTGAACTCACCAGTCTGCTTGGGCTGACATAAAAAGTCTGATGGAAATTTTATTAACCACAGAGAAAAGAAGGCTGGTAAAGGTAACCATGAATAAGCCTTTGCAGACGGATCATGTAAAATAAAAAAATAAAAAAATAAAAATCCAGACTGGACATCGTTACTGAAGAAACCAGATTAGGAACCTAGTACATTCAGCTGCAAAACTATTGGACCTTAGTTTTGTTAGGATTCAAACAAAAGTTAAGAATTTAGGGAAGGTCTATTAAATTCAACAGAAACAGGATGAAAATCCAGGGGAATTCCTAGAATGCATTTATCAAACCTTCAGGCAATATACCACATTAGATCCCGAGGTTGAAGAAAATAAGAGAATGGTCAATATGATCTCCAGAAGATAGGCTTAAGATACAGAAGGATCTTGACAAACTTGAACATTGGGCACTATCTAATAAAATGAAATTCAATGGTGAAAAGAGTAAGATTCTACATTTAGGCAACAAAAATGAAATGCACAGGTACAATATAGGTGGTACCTTGCTCCACAGTAGTAACTGTGAAAGGAATCTTGGAGTCCTAGTGGACAACCATTTAAATATGAGCCAGCTGTGTGCAGCAGCTGCCAAACAAAGCCAACACATTTCTAGGCTGCATAAACAGAGGGATAGAATAAAGATCACTTGGAATACTGCATTCAGTTCTGGTCACCATGATGTAGAAAAGATGTGGAGACTTTAGAAAGAGTGCAGAGAAGAGCAACAAAGAAGAGGGAGTCAAAAACTATTCTCCAAGGCACCGGAGGGTAGAACAAGAAGCAATGGGTGGAAACTAATCAAAGAGAGAAGCAACTTAGAACTGAGGAGAAAAACTTCCTGACAGTTAGAATAATTAATCAGTGGAACAGCTTGCCTCCAGAAGTTGTGAATGCCCCAACACTGGAAGTCTTTAAGAAGATGTTGGATAGTCATTTGTCTGAAACGGTATAGGCAGGGGGTTGGACTAGAAGACCTCCAAGGTCCCTTCCAACTCTGCTATTGTATTGTATTGTATCTTCATTGGTCACTCTGCAGATGACATTAGGGGAAAAAGGGGGGCCAGGAAAGGCATCTCTGAACTTGTGGAATGAGCATACAAGGGCTCAAAACCTCAGAGAAGAAGGAACTTCAAAAGGCAAGAGGAAACACATTTTTTTCTTGCCAAGGCTCTTAGATAGAGTGGGAGGCAAGGGGACCTGCCATTCCTTAAACTATGTATAACCCCTGCCTTCTCCCTGAGATGGTGATTCAGTGGGCTAAAAGAATTGTGTTAGGAGAAGTTTTGCGTGAGGGACAATTATGAGCCTTTTGTGGCTCTGGCTGTTATTGGCAATGAGCTTGTTAAGTGATAACGTTTTGAATGTTGCGAAAATATCCGAGCAACCCCCCTTGCTCTTGAAGAAAGATCCGTGGATGCTATAAATCCCGAAGAACAGGGTGGAATCAAGTTACAGGATGTGGTACAGGTTTGCTTCCGCCAACAATGCATCATTTATGCTTGGGGACAGAACCGTAAGCCAATCCCAACACCCAAAGTCAATTATTTGACAAACCCTGTAAGAAAAAGGGCAAAGCATAGGGAAAACAGACCCCTGCAACAATTGAGAAAAGGGGACTATAAAGAGTGCTGGAGTTAGGTCAAAGCTTAATCAATCAGTCTGATCCTGCCCTGGATCAAAAAATACTGGTTGTGTCTGTCTGCTGGATCTTTACCTTATCATGCTGTTTCAGTTGAGCAAGATCTTTGAAAACAACAACAACAACAACAACAAAGCTAAGATAGTTCTTGTGCATCAAATGATATCAGGAACCTGGCATTCCTGTGGGGTGACTATCAGAGGAACAAAGCCCATCTGAAATGTACCTTGCCCCCAGGAAAACCTTTGTAAATGTGAAATTGACTCACAGCATGTCTCCCTCTGCTCACAAGCTCTTCCAACAGAGGGTCACTTTCTCGCTCCAACCTCCACTTGTTTTTAATTGATGGGAGGGGAATCTGACAACTGGAAGCTGCCCCAAGGCCATTCCAGCCACCCCGACTTCCCGTTTGGCTTTCAATACAATCCACCATGGGATTTTGTGTTCATTTTCCCCCTGGAAACATCAGTTCCCACTATCTCCTTGAAGGACCAGTTCTCAGGGATAGGCAAATGGACCCTAACCAAGAAGTTCCATTACAGCCCCTAACTGGTATGGACTTGGCAGGAACCTTACAGGTCTGGATTAATGAAAAGAACCTCTGAGCCCATGCCTTTTTTATGAACATAGGAGTGTGTGTAGGGAAAATTGAGTCTTCTTCTTATGTGAAAAAGCTTGCTGTTTCCATATGAATAAATCAGGAGCAGTCCGGGGTGTGATCCAAGAACTACGAGATCAAGCTTCTTCTATTGGTCAAAAAATACAAGGAACAGATGTGTGGTTCTCTTGGCTACTGGGAATAGGATGGATTAAGCAAATGCTATTTCTTTTATTATGTGGAATCGCAAGTTTAGCCTTCCTCCCCTGCATAATACCCTTGCTTAAACAACTATGAGGTCTGTAAAGGAAACACAGGGTGAAAAGTAATTAATGTCAATAGAAAGCCAAATTCCACATACCCTCAAGGAAGATGGAGTCTGAGATACTAGTCCTATATTCAAATTGCCCTCTTAGAAGTAGAGAAAGTGATTTTGGAAGATAAGCCCTAAGATGTGTATTGCTTGTACTCTTGCTTTTTTTGCTATTCTGTATCCTGCATGCTTAAATTGTTAATCTAACAGGCTAGACTCAATTGTGGGCCTTAATAGAGTCTAGAAGGGGGGAAATAAAGTAGAATAAAATATGGATTAAAATGTAAGAATGGAGACGTGGCATAAAAGGAACAGTTAGATGCTTGCTTAAAGGGACAGGGAAATGTCATCAGCCCTCAACCGCAACATGTTCCAGCAAATGTCCCTATGTCAAAAGTCCAAAACCACAAGGTTCAATTAAAGTTCGTTAATGGCACGTAGCCCATACCTGTAACAAAAGGAGAAGTAAGACCCCCATCTCCTTATAAGGCTTTTTCCTCAAGGTAACCAATAAGAAATGAGTTAAGTGTTTCCGTGTTACACTGTCTTTGAGAATGTATAAGAATGCGTGCATCAATAATAAAGATTGTTCAGAATTTGCAATGTTAGCCATGTGCTAACTTTTCTGAACCTGGCTGCCAAATAAACTTTTCCTGTATCCTGAGAAGTCTAAGCCTGTCATTTTCTGCAACACTATCAGTCCCCCCTTCTATTTCTTCTTACTTTGAAGGGTCTTCATTATCATGCTTGGAAAATCTTGTAACTATTAACTATATAATTTCTTCTTTTACTAAATGTTTTTCCTACAGTTTTGGTTAGAGCAGATGCACATAGAGGAATATAGGTTTAGGTTTAGGTTTATTTGGATTTATATGCCGCCCTTCTCCAAAAGGACTCAGGGCGGCGTACAACATTAAAAACACACATGACAAAAGTTAAAAAAAGATTAAACCCATTTCCAAAAAGACCAAACCGATTTTTTTTAAAAAGAAACAATACATTTAAAATAAATTAAAATTAACATTAACATTAACAGGCCAGGCCGGCTTGCTGGAAAAGCCAACTTTTTAGGGCGCGTCGGAAGGACCAGAGGTCAGGGATTATGCGGAGCTCCGGGAGCAGATCATTCCAGAGGGAAGGCGCTCCCACAGAGAAGGCTCTCCCCCTGGGGGTCACCAGCCGACACTGCTTGGCCGACGGCACCCTGAGGAGGCCAACTCTGTGGGATCGTACTGGACGGTGGGAGGCTACTGGTGGCAGTAGGTGGTCTCGCAGGTACCCTGGGCCTAAGCCATGGAGTGCTTTAAAGGTCATAATTAATACCTTGAATCACACCCGGAAAACAACCGGCAACCAGTGCAGGCCGCCTAAAAGGGGTGTGACATGGGAGCACCTAGGTACCCCCATGACAACCCGCGCGGTGGCATTCTGGACCAGCTGAAGCCTCCGGGTGCTCTTCAAGGGCAGCCCCATGTAGAGAGCATTGCAGTAGTCCAGGCGAGAAAGGACGAGGGCATGAGTGACTGTGCACAGAGCATCCCGATCCAGGAAGGGGCGCAACTGGCGTACCAGGTGAACCTGGTAAAAGGCCCCCCTGGTCACGGCCGTCAGGTCTTCTTCTAAACTAAGCCGCTTATCCAGGAGGACTCCCAGATTGCGAGCCTTCTCTGAGGGGGCTAAAATTTCTCCCCCTATCGTCAAAGATGGAACAAGATGTACAAATCGGGATGACGGGAACCACCGCCACTCAGTCTTGGAGGGATTGAGCTTGAGTCTGTTCCTCCCCATCCAGATCCGCACAGCCTCCAGGCATCGGGACATCACGTCGAGGGCATCGTTTGGGTGGTTTGGGTTAGAGATGAAAAGTTGGGTATCATCAGCATATTGATGATACCGTACCCCAAAACCACAGATGATCTCGCCCAGCGGTTTCATGTATATGTTGAACAGGAGGGGTGAGAGAACCGACCCCTGGGGCACCCCACAAGTGACGCGCCTGGGGGTCGATCTCTGCCCTCCAGTCAACACAAACTGCGACCGATCCGACAGGTAGGAGGAGAACCACCGTAAAACGGTGCTCCCCACTCCCAACCCCCCGAGTCGTCGCAGTAGGATACCATGGTCGATGGTATCGAAAGCCGCCGAGAGGTCTAATAGGACCAGGACAGAGGAACAGCCCCTGTCCCGGGCCCGCCAGAGATCATCAACCAACACGACCAATGCCGTCTCCGTGCTGTACCCAGGCCTGAAACCCGACTGAAACGGATCCAAGTAGACAGCTTCATCCAGGTACTGGGGAAGCTGACGTGCTACCACACTCTCAACAACCTTTGCTACAAAGCGAAGGTTGGAGACCGGACGATAGTTGGCTAAAGAAGCTGGGTCCAGGGACGGCTTCTTGAGGAGGGGCCTCACCACCGCCTCCTTCAAGGCGGTGGGAAAGAACCCCTCTCTCAATGAAGCGTTGGTAATCGCCTGGAGCCAGCCTCGTGTCACCTCCCGGGAAGCCGAAACTAACCAAGAGGGACACGGGCCCAGCACACAAGTGGCAGCACTGAGTCTCCCCATAATCCTGCCCATGCCTTCGGGGGTCACAGGGTCAAACCCATCCCAGATAGTCTCCTCAAGATTCATCCCCGTCGGCTCGCCCGAATCTACCCAGTCAGAGTCCAAGCCTGTCCGGATCTGAGCGATTTTATCCTGCAGATACTGAACAAATTCTTCAGCCCTACCCTGCAAGGGGTCTTCCCCAGTTCCTTGGTTAAGTAAGGAGCGGGTCACCCTAAACAGGGCGGCTGGGTGGTTATCTGTGGAAGCGATAAGAGTGGAAAAATATTGCCGTTTTGCCGCTTCTATCGCCACTAAGTAGGATTTTATATAAATTCTTACTAGTGTTCGATCAGATTCGGACCGGCTGGCCCTCCAGCCACTCTCTAGGCGTCTTTTCCGGCGTTTCATCTCCCGGAGCTCCCCGGTAAACCAGGGAGCCATCCGGGATCGACACCGGGTCAGAGGCCGTAAAGGCACAACACGATCCAAAGCCCCAGCGGCAGCCCTATCCCAGGCTCCCACTAGGGCTTCGGTCGAGTTGTGAGCAAGGGATTCAGGAAAAGTCCCAAGCTCCATCAGGAACCTTTCGGGGTCCATCAGGTGCCTGGGGCGGAACCATCTAGTCGGTTCCCCCTCCCAGCGGCGAGGGGTAGCGGTATGGAAGTCAAGCCTGATGAGGAAATGATCAGACCATGACAAGGGTTGAATAGAAATATCCCCTAAATCTAGATCATTCATCCACTGCCCAGAGACAAAAATCAGGTCGAGCGTGTGTCCCCCATTATGGGTGGGGTCTTGAATTAACTGAGTTAGGTCCATAGCTGTCATGGAAGCCATGAACTTCCGAGCTGACTCGGATGTCTCACCAATGGAAGGCAGATTGAAATCCCCCAGGACCATGAGCCTGGGGAAATCAACCGCCAATCCAGCTAATATATCCAGCAGCTCCGGCAGGGCTGATGAAACATAGCAGGGAGACAGGTATGTAACAAAAAGGCCCACCTGAGCTCCAAGGCCCCACTTCACAAAGAGGGACTCACACCCGCCTATCTGAGGCACAGTGACCTCATGAGGTCTGAGACTTTTCCTAATAACCACCGCTACCCCCCCGCCCCTGCCCTGGGCTCTCAGCTGGTGAAACGCCCGGAAGCCTGGTGGGCATAGTTCGCTAAGGGGCACATCCCCCTCATGGCCCATCCAGGTCTCCATAATGCACACCAGGTCCGCTCTACCCTCCTGTATGAGGTCGTAAATGAGGGGAGCCTTATGTACCACAGACCTGGCGTTAAGCGACACCAGCCGGAGACCAGGGTCCTGTAATCCCGAGCACCCGGGGGTGCAAGAGGGGCGATGAGGGTCGGAACGCGCGATTGCTCTCAAACAGCAAACCCACGTCCTCCGAACATCATTTGGCCCTTGGCCCCCACCATATCTGCCTCTCCCACAAACAGTAGAGATGGTGAACTCCCCAATGGAATGGCTTAATGTCTCCCCCGGAATCCCAACCCTTCCTAGCCCTCCCAACCCGCGCCCATTAGTTAGCGCTGGCCTGTGCCCTGGCAGACTCCCCCCCAAGCCTGTCTGAGCCATCCGAATCAACCCCCCCTCCCCCCCCTTAAAATTTGGTTTAAAAGCCCCTGTAAAAAACCCTTAAGAAGTCTCTTCTTCGCATGCCACCTCTCGGGATCCCAAGATCCGTCATTAAGGAAGTGTCTTGATAGGTCAGAAGGCCATCCCCGGGAAAGGGGGAGTTCCCGGAGGGAATAAAGTTCTGTCGCAGTATAGCATAGAGGAGAGTGTGGCATCAACCAAACGGGATGACATCATGGGGCGATGGAATGAGGAGATGACATGTCCACGGGGGGGGGGGGGGGGCAGCCGGCAGTGTTCAAGGGCGTAGCAGGAAGCTTATGTCCATCATAAAAATTGTCGATGTTGGGGACAATATGTAAGGGTAACGGCCAGCTGTCCAAAATCGCAGCAGATGCTAGCTTGCGAGGTGGTAAAGCGGCCAGTGATGGCGGCAATGAGGACAGTGGGAGCATCGGCGGCTGCTCCAACTCCGACTCCAACAGCTAAGCTCCGCCCACGCCATCCGCACTCACATCCATCACCAGGGCCGCACTCCATTGACCCTGTCCATAATATCACAGGAGGGGGGCCAAATGGCCAAATGGCACAGAACGGTGGCCCAGGCAACGGCAGTAATACCAGGGGGGGGCACAATGAAGCACCCCCCCTCCAGCCACGCCCACGCCAGGTCCCGAAGCCATCTTCCGCTGGCGTTAGTATCCATGCCAGCTGCCTCAGCCACTCCCCGCTGATCTAATTTATCATGTTCACAAGCAAGGAGGAGGGGGGGGAGCAACCGGGATAACACCACAGCGTGGGGAGCGGCAGCTATAGAGACCCCAAACCGGGCGTCCCACTGCCACCGCTGGCCTTACCTACGCCGGGGTATATAGAGGAATACACTGCAGACATACAGAATACACTGCAGACATACAGAATACATAAGTCCTATAACCACTAAAAATATCAGGCCAAGGAATTTCTGTTTCAGCTATCCTAAATTGGGAAGTCAATTAGTTAACCAACTCCACCCCACATATTTTCATACTTTTGTTCAGGAACCTTAGCCACTTTCCTGATTCCTTTTTGCAATACTCATTACCGCTTCATGATTGTCATCTATCTGTAAACAATGGTGGTTAAAATTAGATTTTCCACATACTCCTCCTTCAAAAGCTACTATGTAATCTAGAGCCATCCTATTTTGGATTACAGGTTCTCTGATTTGTCCTACCTTGGTAGCCAGCAGCTGTAGCTTTTGCTTTCAGAGAACTAAAACAGCCCTCAAAGCATAAAACAGGAGGAAAATTGCCATAACACTTTCCTGAAAAATTAAACTACGTCTTCCTTTTTATTATGGTTAAATATACCCAGTTCCTGTTCTTGAATTAAAAAAAGACAAACAAATATGCAGACCAAAACTGCCTCTCTTTTTTTAAAATGTGAGGGAAAGCAGATATCAGATGTCACAGTTTCCCTCCCTTTTCAGACAAAAGTCGTGTCAAGGGAAAAAAACACCCTGTTAGAGACCGATGAACCGTGGCTGATTCCCTTCTGCATATCTTTTGAGATATTGAGAAAAATAAGTCTTTAAAAGTATTCTAATTAATAAACAAACTTTAATAATAAAATAAAAGAGAAAATAACTAATTGGTTACATTTTGATAATGAAAAGCTTCGTTAGCCAAAGTTGGCTGCCGAACAAAGAAGAGAGGAATTTTGGAATGTGTAACGCGTGCGCAATAAATCACTTTCAGATAAGAACCCTTTTTTTGTTTTATGACCTGCGCAATAAAGCTTTCTTAGTTTAACTCTTGAGTGTCAATTTAGGCAGTTCAGGCTTAGCAAACTTTTTAACATCGTGACACCCCTTCTTTTGCTAGTCTGGGCTGACGTCATCAAATCATCAATTAAGGCACATCTTCTTTCGCAGATACTCGTGTTGATTTGCGGCAAGTGGTTTGTTAAGCATGTCTGCAATCTGATCATGTGTAGAAACATATTGCAATTTAACAAAACCTTGCTTAACTAATTGCTTTGTGTTTTGATAACGAATGTCAATGTGTCTGGACCTAGAACCTGTAAAATGTGACTCAGAAATATAAACAACAGATACATTATCTTCCATCACGGTGATTGGTCGAATCGGACGTGTCCAGATATCTGTGATCAAAGCATCAAACCACGTTAGAGAATTACAAGCATCTGAAACACAAGCATATTCAGCTTCAGTAGATGAACATGAAACAAAACTCTGTTTTCTCACTTGCCAGTAAACAGGACAACCATTTAGGAACATCATGTAACCAGAAGTGCTTTTGCGTGACTTCTTGTCGCTCGCCCAGTCGGAATCGGCAAAACAAATCAACTTTGGTTGATCAGTGTGTGTTGGTTCTAGCAATAACTTCATGTGTTTAGTGTGTTTTAGGTATTTCAACAACTTCTTAATGCATGACCAATGAAATTGTGTTGCCTTACCTACGTGTCGTGATAAAAGATTAACACTAAGTGCGATGTCAGGTCTGGTCCAACTACTAATGTATAATAGTGAACCAATGACTGAACGATAAAGTGTTTGATCCTCGAACTCAGGACTTGGTTCATGTGTTAAGTTGTGAAAATCTGTTTGCATGGGTGTCTTTGTTGTGCTAGCATCTTTCATGTTGCAATGATGTAGAATGTGGTCAATTTTCTCCTCTTGTGAAAGACTAAACCCCTTCTGTGTCTTTTCAATTTGAACACCTAAATAAGTGCTAATGTGTCCTAAAGATTTTAGTGTGAAGTATCTCTGCAAACTTTTGGCAAAAATCTCACTCATTTTCTTATTTGGACCAATATAAACAATATCATCAACATAAACAAGAATTATCTCATATGCATTGTTAGATCTTTTTGTGAACACGCATTCATCAGTTTCGGACTTAATAAAGCCCATTGAATTTAGTTTGTCAGTAAGACATAAATACCACATTAAACCTGACTGTTTCAGACCATAAAGACTTTTGTTCAGAAACCAGGTATCCCCTTCTTGCTTTCGGAATCCTGGAGGGCTTCTTACGTAGATCTCTTCATCTAGGTCTGCATGTAGATAAGCTGTGTCCACATCAAATTGGAAAACTTCTAAACCAAGAATAGTTGCAGTGGTTAAGGCAATTTTTACACTTTCAGTTCTGACTGTTGGTGAGTAAGTGTTTGTGTAGTCCTCAGGATAACGTTGAGCGAAACCCTGAGCTACAAGTCTGGCTTTGTATAAAGACTCACCATTTGGTTTCTTCTTGATTCTGTAGACCCATCGGGTGCCAATGACTTTCTTGTTTGCTGGAGGTTTTGCAGGTGTGAATACATTAAGTTTCTTTAAACTGTCCATTTCATCCTGCATTGCATCATACCACTTGTCTTGTTCTGAATCAGGAAGCTGTTTGATTTGTGTGAATGTCTCTGGAGGAAGAGTAACGTTGCAAATCAAAGGTAATGGTGTTTTTGTCAGTTGCCATGAATAACGTTGTGGAGGGATTCCTTTTGTGGCCCTCTTGGAGCGTCTAGGAACAACAGACCAGTCTTCTTCTTCTTCTTCATCATCATCCTCGTCCTCACGTTCGTCGCTAGCATCAGCATCCGCGGCTTGAGAAGACGGAACATCAGGCTGTGAAGAACTGGTAGAAGGAATATCTGCCTGCGAATTGTCATCAGGCTGCGTGGCATCTGGAACACCATCTCTAGGAAAATAAACTTCAGGATCATTGGAATGAATCCTGGACCAGTCAATGTCTTCCTCAAAATTAGCAGATTGTGAAATGACAATCACATGTTTAGTATCAATGAATTTGTACCATTTTGAATTATCATCAATACCCATAAATCTTAGTCTCTTTGGTCCTTGAGTTATAGGAGTGTTCACCATAGCATATGAACCAAAAATGTGGAGGTTCTTGAGATTAGGCTTGTAGCCATACAGCATGTAGAAAGGAGTTTGATTGATTACACTGCTCCAAGTACGGTTGACAATGTAATTTGCATATTTGATTGCTTCACCCCAGTATGCGTTACTGAGATTGGCATCTTCTAGAAGACAACGCATCATGGTTTGTAGAACCCCTTGTCTTCTTTCTACGACTCCGTTATGAGCCGGTGTATATGGAGCAGATGTCTGATGAAGAATTCCATTCTTACGCATCCAGTCCTGGAAACGCTGAGACATGAATTCTGCACCACGGTCACTCTGGATTCTGGCGATGCGAACTTGGTATTGTGTAGAAACAAACGCTGCAAAGTCTTTAAAGATCTGAAAGGTCTCAGATTTCTCTCTCATAGGATATACAAATCCATATCTAGAATGATTATCTACAATTGTTAAAAAATACTTTCTGCCACCAATTGTTGGTGGGAAAGGACCCACTATGTCAGTGTGTACCAAATCAAAAATGCGTGTTGACCGGCGTGTAGCGTGTTTGGGAATTGCAGCCGCCTTGGATTTAGCCTTTTTGCAAACCGCACAATCCAAAAACACCCTACACCCCTTTAGATCCAAACCTTTTGCGAACTCCGGCATCTTTCTAAGAACACGGAAACTGGCATGCCCCAATCTTCTGTGCCACTTGTGAATACACCTGGAATGCAAAGGTTTACCAGTTAGTGAATTCTCAACATTAACAGTTTCATGAGGACCCTCAGGCTTGCTTTGAGCAATCTGTTTCTGTTTTCTCTGTTTGTTGGCTTTAGGAGCCTTTGGCACAGTAACGCTTTCTCTCTCTGGGACAACTCTCTCTGGGTCTGCGTTGTGCCTTTTTGGAGTTTGCATACTTGCCTGTGCTTGCCCTTTAGGCTTTGGCTTTAAGTAATAAACACCACCAATCAGCATGGTTTCAGCAACAATATCACCATCTTTAACTAAGTAACTTGCTTTTTCGAGGTGGTGAACCTGGAACTTTAAATCTCTAGACAAGTGACTTTGACTAAGCAAATTACTGGTTGCTGAAGGTATGTAATAAACATCAGGGATGTGTGTATCGAGCTCTTCAATGTAAACAGTTCCTTTTCCCATAACCTTGCAAGTGTGGTTGGTGAAGGAATACAGTTCTCGATACTCGGGCTCTGGTTCGCCCATCTCTGTGAAAAGTTCCCTTCTGTGGGTAACGTGCACAGCTGCTCCACTATCTAAAGTCCACAAAAGACGTCTGTCGAACTTTGGATCAGGTTGTGGAACGTTAGTTATGGCCAGTGTTGCAAGCGGAGCTTGTGAATCACGCCTTGGACCACGACGACCTTGTCTTCCGCCTCTACCTCTGCCTCTGGAATCTGTTCCTCTGGGCTGGTACGTGGCGGGAGCTGGAACTCGTTGGGGACAATCCCGGGTGTCATGTCCCACACGGTTGCAGGTGTAGCATTTTGGCATCCTTGGAGCGTAGCCTCTTCCTCGGAAGGGACGTCTGGCTGGAGCCTTTGGTGCTGGAGGCCGTTGCAGATGTGGGGTAGCTAACCTGATAGCTTCGTCTTCCACTAAAAGTCTGCAAACGTGGTTAACTGTGCGTTGAGCAATAGGCACGTAGTTAATCTTTGCAACGGCATCTTTCCATTCATAATTCAATGAGTTAATGATGATGCTAATCATTTGGATATCATCGATTACATGGCCATTTTGTCTCAATTCACTTCTCATTCTTTTCAGTTTGGTCAAATGTCCACCAATTCGTTCACCAGGTTTCAACTTCGAACCATGGAACTCAGACATGAGCAAACATGAGGATTCAATTGAAACGGGCCTGTAGCAATCTTCCAAAATAGCCCATATTTCTTGGGCAGTTGCATCAGGTGGAAAGATACCTTGGATTTCAATTTCCATTGACATGAGTAAAGTCGTGATAGCTCTGTTTTCGAGGTTTCTTATTGCAGGTGTCCAGGGTTGACGGGGAGGATCAAAAACCATGGAATATGTGCCTTCTCTTCGAAGCAAGAGCGCAATTTCACTGACCCAGGCTTTATAATTCTCTCCTGACTCCTTTAATTTGGACTCACCAGTCAAGGGGGTGACTGTGAATACCTGCTGAGGAATAATTTGTTGCTCTGGTTGCAAATCTGGTTGTTGAACCAGGGGATGCTGGGGTTGCATCATTGGCCTTTGCGTGGCAACATCAAATTGGCTTCCTCGAATTTGCCTCTGGCTTTGCCTTATTCCATCTAGGGAGAATTCCACACCGCCAGGAGGTGTTGAAGACTTAACCTTTGGAGACAAAGTTTTGGCTTCTAAAGGACTCATAGACATATCTCTGAAAATCTGGTCCAATTGCTTAATCTTTTGCTGTAATAATTTTTCTCCGCCAGCAGATGGCAGTGCAGCTTCACTTTTTGGCTGCCTCTCCTTTCTATACGTATGCTGAAGTTCAATGGGCTCAAAGGGACCACGTGACCTCGGTGACGTGTACATGTCTCTTTGTTCTAATTGACCAGTGAACTCTGTGAGGTGTGTCTTAGGCTGTTGTTTTGAAGAAGACAAGATGGCGTCCTCAGACTTTTTGGGAGTGGGGGAGCTTCTTCTACTTCGCCTTATCTCTTCAAAACACACTCTCCGCCTCCCTAACATATTTTTCTAAACGTTCTATTTGATATAGATAGCTTTGCATTTCTTGCTCACCATCTGGGGAGATGTTATAAAATCTGCTTTCTGCGTGGGAGGATTTTAACTCTGCCGGCAGTTGCCATTCATCAATCGTTTGATAATCTGCGAGGGTCTGGGAATGGAGTGGCTCTGGCAGAGTGGGAAGTTTTGGCTTGGCCCCCAAAAATTCATAATCTCCTGGAGATATTTTAGAAGGAGGAACCACTGACCTCGTTTCGTGGATGTCGCGTCCTGTAGCTCCTTCTCCCATATTTGGCTCGGCACCTGAAGGAATTTGTTGTTCCTGAAGCACGTTTTGATCTTGCTTCTCTGTGTCCGAGGGAGCCTCCTTGTCAGAGGAAGCTGATCCTTCTGTGCTCGCCCCATCTTTCTTTTTCTTTTTTTTCTTTTTCTCCGACATTGCTAATTAGGCTTAGTCGGTTATCTTTAGATAGCATGAAGGGAAAATACAGCCATAAATTGTAACCATCTCAGCTGGTATCATCAAAAGCCAAAAACTCTGCTACCAAGGTGTCAACCAAACCTCTGCTACCAAGTTGTCAGGGGAAAAAAACACCCTGTTAGAGACCGATGAACCGTGGCTGATTCCCTTCTGCATATCTTTTGAGATATTGAGAAAAATAAGTCTTTAAAAGTATTCTAATTAATAACAAACTTTAATAATAAAATAAAAGAGAAAATAACTAATTGGTTACATTTTGATAATGAAAAGCTTCGTTAGCCAAAGTTGGCTGCCGAACAAAGAAGAGAGGAATTTTGGAATGTGTAACGCGTGCGCAATAAATCACTTTCAGATAAGAACCCTTTTTTTGTTTTATGACCTGCGCAATAAAGCTTTCTTAGTTTAACTCTTGAGTGTCAATTTAGGCAGTTCAGGCTTAGCAAACTTTTTAACATCGTGACAAGTCGTAACTAAGCAGGAAAAAAAAATGGTTAAAAGGAAAAGAAAAGCCCCGTCCCCCGCCCCCCATCTTTTGCTTTTCCAAAAGCAGAAAATCTTGGGTAAAAAAGAGAGAGAGAAGTAACAAACTAAAAATGTTTAAAAGAATTGCTCAGAAATATCATCAGGGGTATTAGAGAAAACCCTAGAGAGGATTTAAGAAAAGCTTGTGCTGATGCTTTGGCCACGTTATTGAAGATTGAGGATTCTTCTGAGATTTCTGCAAGGATTGACAAAATTTACAGAGTAAATTCACGTATAGCATCACAAAGGCAACTACCAAGGGATGTTGTGATATACTTTACTGAGAGAAATTTTAGAAATGATATTTTGCAAAAT